>NW_012118376.1:5000219-5007847 GCF_000951035.1 Colobus angolensis palliatus
TTTTTTCCTTTTTTTGAGATGGAGTCTCTCGCTCTGTCACCTAGGCTGGAGAACAGTGGCATGATCTCAACTCACTGCAACCTCCACCTCCCGGGTTCAAGCAATTCTCCTGCCTCGGCCTCCTGAGTAGCTAGGACTACAGGCGCACGTCACCATGTCCAGCTAATTTTTTTATATTTTTAGTAGAGATGGGGTTTCACCATGTTGGCCAGGCTGGTTTCAAACTTCTGACCTCAGGTGATCCACCCGCCCCGGCCTCCCAGAGTGCTAGGATTACAGGTGTGAGCCACTGCGCCCAGCCTAAAACTGTAACTTTTAAAAGTGACCTATTCTAATAGCCCATAGAGTGATATAGTGAATTTTAGTTCTTACTACATGCCAGGTACTGAGTACTTTACTCACATTAACTCACTTAATCCTAACCGTGGACCCTATGAGGTAGGTGCTATTATCATCTGCATTTTACAGATAAAGAAATGGAGACAGTAAATGAAGTAAATTCCCACAGCTAAATGGTAGCAAACTCAGATAGTTTTACTGTAGAATCTTAGCCACCACTGTGCTGTGCTGCTTTGTACCCCTGCTCCAGCCAACGACTGGGCAGCCACCCTCAGAGGCCAACACCACTGCTCCATGTATCATCCAGCAAGTGCACAGAACTGCAAGGCCAGTATCCATCATCCCCTTTCTGCAACCTGAAGGCATGACTTGAGCCCAGCCCCCAGTAGCAGTTTGGCTCAAGTGGAATTTACATTATCCTTGTGGAATGCTGCTCTTCAGCATAGCAAATGCACCAGCCTGTTCTGCCTGCTGCTTAGCAGTCATAGCCTTCCTAGGGTCACTTTCAGAGTCAAGGTGTGTTTGGGGAGGATGGCTGCACCCTCCAAGCTGCAAGAACTATTATGACTATTATGACAGGTGAGCTTTTGTTTTTTTATCAGGGGCAAGGACTTCATGGGGGACTTCTTCCTGCTTCCTCCTGTTTGCAATGTTTTATGGTCCTGCTTGAGAGACAGGAGTACTAGGCAGGATTCTATCTTTGGTGTAGCTGTTCAGTTACTGAGTGATGACGGGGAGAGTCATTTGACCTCAGCAATGATCCTTTTGCAGAGTAGAGGCATCATAAGACCAGAGAGTTTTCAGAGCATTCAGAAGCTCTTGCAGGCAAGATGCTGTGTGTGCAATTATGGTGACAGCCTACTCTCCTCTCTTGGGGACCAGATTTCACCTGGGTGGGGCCAGGAGCACCCAAAATTCCTAGTTCTGCATTCTCATATCACAGTGACAAGTAAGTGGTAGAAACAGCAATGGGGTTGTTACTAAAATGTCTTTGAAGCTTGACAGCCCAGCTTTGGATAAAGAGCTGACATTAATCCAAGAATAGACTGTTTCATCAAGAAGCAGGAGAGAAGAAAGGTTGTCTCAGAGGGAGTGGGGATTTTATTATTAAATGACTAAAATCATCAGTGAAACAGAAAAAGTTTACATTCTCTACATGCAAAGCTTTGCAACACCACAGGGACTCAATCAATATTTATTGAATAAATGTCGTTTTCACTCTAAGACCAAGGGAGAGGGTCTTGTAAACATCTAGGTTCTGTCCAGTTTAGGATTTCCCCTGATCTTTCAAATTCTCTAACCCATTAAAGTACCAAATAGGGATCTGCCCAGAATTGGAACACAGCAGCAAATCTTAGGCCCTTTTCAGAGAGTGCTCCTGAGGAAGGACCTCAGGATGGGTAAACACAGGAGACAGAGGGAGGAAGAAAAAGAAAGACTCCAAAGGGTTTGAAAGGAACAATTTACACTTAGGATGTGCTCCCCTCTCTGGACTCAGATTCACTTGAATGTTTTTGATGCAAGGGAAAGAAGAACTGAATGCTTCTGCAATACCAGATTACTCCTTGGAATTGGAGGTGTGGTGAGGACTAAGACTCTGTGCCCCTACCCAGAGAGAAGTTAAGGAGAAGAGATAGATTTGGGGCTTACAAGGCAGTTCCCTGGGCTCCCCTGTAGCATACTACTAGTTAATAGAAGATATAGGTGAAAAGCCCTGAATGTAAGGTCTATATTGCCATGACTTGTTCTTTAGATGTTTAAATCATGTCTGATCTCTCCAGGTAGATCCATACCCTATTCTTTGAAATTCCCTATAGCACTAACAACACATTTGGGCATTTTCTGGAGCCTCATTTTCCCAGCCTGTGCTCTCAAGTGATGAGGAAAAATTATGAAGACAATACCTTTGCATTTGCCTTTTCTTTTTTGATGAATGACTTTAAAAGACCAAACTTGAGTTCACCTACAGTACAGTGATGAATTTTACACTTACGTGTGTGAACTTTGCCATCTTGTTCTCACATTGGCTCAGGCACCCCAGGTCTCTCAGAATGTCTACCAAATGATTCTCTTAGGCAGCATGATGGCTGACACATGGCTAGCATTTAGTAGGGGACTCTGAGCAGAATCCTAGGTCATCAATTAGTAATGATTGGCAGGGCTGATGTTTGACTACAGCTAATGGCCCTGAGTTCTTCAGGACTCAATGACTCATTCTCACTCTGACCTTTGCACTCTAGCAAATGTGTTTTGTGTTTAATGGTAGTATTTCTACAAGTCATCCAGAACTGTACATTATACTCACGCCCTGCCCATTTTATCCATACATTTTTTTCATTGATAAATACTATTTGTACATATTTATGGGGCATATGTAATATTTTGAACATGCATATGATGTGTAATGATCAAATCAGAGTCTTTAGGGTATCTATCACCTCAAACATTTATCATTTCTTTGTATTGGGAACATTTCAACTCTTCTAGCTATTTAGAGATATACACTGTTGTTAGCTATAGACACCCTGTTCATTTTAATAGCAAACTGGGTTATGTTCCAAACCACAGGGTGTCTTCTCGCCTCCATATCATTGTAGTTTTTGCTGTGATTTAATTACACAGCGAGATTTGATCTCAGTTGAATTAACTGAGAACCTCTGACTCCAGGCTTGGCCCAGGTAGATGGACCATCCAACCCCTCAAGCCTAAGGTAGTTTTTAGTCAGGGTTACAAGGAAACCCAGTCAAAAGAGGCATAATCTTTCATCTGGTACTGGAACAGGGAGTGAAGTGTCAGAAGCATCCTGGAAGGAGTGTACTCTTTTCTCAAGAGGACGTGTGATGAGTCTTTAAAGTATTAATGTTGTACCCTGCAGGTCAATGGGTCAAACCACTTCCATTAGCTGGGCAGTGTAAGTTTGGCATCAGAGCATAAGGTTCTGATTGAATGAAATGATTTTTCCCTCTCTTATACCCCTTTGGACTGGTGAGTATTACCACCTGGTGGTGGAATCCTTTCTCCACTTCCTCTTTGTTCTGGTCTCCAAGGGCTCAGTGTTTCAATCTGCTATTGTGACATTCATGCATTTTTAACCTCAACTCAAGTATGGAGTGCACTGTTATACTGAGCGCCCTCCCCGACCACTGCCTGCCAACACATTTGAAACAAGTTTCAAAACTACACTCTGATAGTTCTCTACTCTTCCTCCTCTTTTGATGAATTTTCAAAACCAGTCAAGACAACAGTATTTTCTGACTTACAAATAGATCACCTCTCATGGCTGCTATCTACCCCCACTCCTTCTCTGTGATGTTTTCATCGTCTTCTAGGTCTTACTCCTTCTTGTGCAAATTTTTTGATTTGTCAATTACTTTGAAGTAATTTGGAATTGTCATATATATATATATATATACATACATATATATATAAATATTCCTCAAAGGATTTCTCAAAATATCACAGTATTTGATATCGTCTCTGCCACTTCATTTCTTTTCTCTGCCTGAAAGCTATTACCATATAGAAAACATTCTGAAAAGATAGTCACCAAAATGCAAATTCTATCCTTTCTGGAAAGTGGAATTGCAAGTAATTTTTTAAAATCTATATTGTCTAATACCTACATATTTTTGTATAAAAATAATATGTTTTAAAATGACCATCACCATATTTAAGAGGTATTAGAGCTCAGAGCATGATACCCTAAAGTTTGGTACTTTGGCATTCTGGATACTTTGAACTGAAGGAGGTTGGGAAGGCCTCAGAAGTTAAGGTGTTAAAATGTGATATTCTGGCATGTTGACTGTTTAAGTTAAAGACACCTGAAAAACAGCAGATGCCAGAAGATCACTTTGACCTTCATGCTGTTTCTTTTTTTTTTTTTTTTTTTTTGAGACGGAGTCTCGCTCTGTGCCCCAGGCTGGAGTGCAGTGGCGCAATCTTGGCTCACTGCAAGCTCGACCTCCCGGGATCATGCCATTCTCCTGCCTCAGCCTCCTGAGTAGCTGGGACTACAGGCGCCCGCCACCGCGCCCGGCTAATTTTTTTTTTTTTGTATTTTCAGTAGAGACGAGGTTTCACTGTGGTCTCGGTCTCCTGACCTTGTGATCCGCCCACCTCGGCCTCCCAAAGTGCTGGGATTACAGGCGTGAGCCACCGCACCCAGCCGACCTTCATGCTGTTTCTTAAGAGCTGAAGATGAAATTCCAGGGTGGAAGACACTCTCCCTATGCTAGGAGGAAAGACAGCATCCTTATCTTCAAGGATGAAAAGTTAAAACCAAGAGAATACTGCAGACTTTGATAGAATAACTCTTACCTTTTAAAGCCTCTCCACACAAGTTAGTTGCTTCTTCATAACTTATAATTCCTTGTCCAATTCAGTATATAAGTAACTCACTCTAACTGCTTCTTTGGGTCTTCATTTATCTATGAGGGCTCCCCTGCCATGTAAAACTTATATTAAATAAATTTGTATGCTTTTCACTTGTTAATCTATATTACATTGATTTAATTCTCAGACCCAGCCAAGACCCTAAGAGGGTGGAGGTGGAATTTTTCCGTCCCTAGAAGAGCAAAAAATTCTCTCTGACCTTCTCCTATCTTCCTTCACTTTCTCTCATTTCTCTCCTGAAGTAAGCCATAGAAAGTAGAACTCCTTTCCCTGAAAGCAAGAAATTACTGTCTGACCTTCTCCCTTCTCCCCTAAAGGTTGCCAAATGACAGGTGTTCTGCCCTCAACCCCCAAAGGAAGAAATGCTACAGATTGGCAAGGAAGAATCTGCACAAAAAGGGCTTAGTTCCCTCTCAGTTCGTTTTCATTCAATCGTTTGTCCAATCCCGTTTCTACATGCCTGTCCATTCTCCGTCAAAGAAAAACAGAAAACTACACAGTTTTCCTTGGATCTTTGGGTCTTCATTTCAAAAGCTCCCATGTCACATAAAACTTGGTTAAGCAAATGTGCTGTGCTTCTCTCTTGCTCACCTGCCTTTTGTTGCAGGAGTATCTGCCAGGATCCTGGCGATGGGTAGTAAAAAGGGATTACCTTTTCACTCCTACAGAGGCTGCTAGAGCTTGTAAAAATGCTGGGAAATACTTTCGCAGAGTCCTACTAATGTTTTCAATTCTTTTCCTATGTTATTCTCACTCTTTGTGAAAGATACTTAACTTTTTCTATGGTTTTTTACTGTGGGTTTATAATTACATTTATTTTTTCCTTTTCCAAAAAATACAACGAGTGTGATTTAAATAATGAAGTTTTTCTTATTAAATATTATCAAATTGAGTGAACTAGATATGGGTTAGTGTTTACAAAGGAATTCACAAGCAAAGGAAGTTTACAGATAGAACTCAGTTATCTGTCTTTGAAAGACATCACTGTTGTGTAGTGTTTTTTTTTTTATTTTATTTTATTTTATCATCCTCTTCTTCTCATCTCACAGGTATCTTTCCATTCCCTTAAGGTGTCTATACACACATATGTAATCAGTTTGTTAGTGTCAATCATCAAGAATCAGTTTATCAACTGGCCAACAAGTGATAAGAAACTGTTGCTCATAGTTCTTATATTCAGGTAACAAATTATGTCTGTCTTCCCTGGGGGCTTCATAATTCAGCAAAGTTGTCAAACCTCAAAGGCATAAATTGAGTTTGTGTTTATTCTTTGTCATAGCTAGACTAATTGACTGATTTTTAGTTGTATATTGGCAGTACAATTTTTTATTAGGTATATATGGACTTTGTGTTCCACTTAACTGTTACCCATTTCAATTTTTAGATTACTGTTGGTTATTGTATGTGTCATGCACACCCGTGTGAAGAGACCACCAAACAGGCTTTGTGTGAGCAATAAAGCTTTTTAATCACCTGGGTGCAGGCGGGCTGAGTCCAAAAAGAGAGTCGGCGAAGGGAGATAAGGGTGGGGCTGTTTTATAGGATTTGGGCAGGTAAAGGAAAATTACAGTCAAAGGGGGGTTGTTCTCTGGTGGGCAGGAGTGGAAGTCACAAGGTGCTCAGTGGGGGAACTTTATGAGCCAGGATGAGCCAGGAAAAGGACTTTCACAAGGTCATGTCGTCACTTAAGGCAAGGACCAGCCATTTTCACTTCTTTTATGGTGAGATGTCATCAGTTAAGGCGGGGCAGGACATTTTCACTTCTTTTGTGATTCTTCAGTTACTTCAGGCCATCTGGGTGTATACGTGCAAGTCACAGGGGATGCGATGCCTTGGCTTGGGCTCAGAGGCCTGACAGTTTGTATATTTCTTTATGATTCTGTCAAAATAAAGGCATCGGCCAGGTGCAGTGGCTCACGCCTGTAATCCCAGCACTCTGGGAGGCCGAGTCGGGCAGATCCCTTCAGGCCAAGATTTCCTAAGGGAGGAAGTATGTGGACCTAAGAAAGGACTAGGTAAAGGCACCGAGTTGTACCTTTCATTGTGTGCCAAATCTTCCTTCACTCACTCCCTTGGAATGCTGAGCACTCTATTGTTACCTTGAAAGCCTTTGAAGCTCTCCATACTCACCTCTGGTGTAGAAGGCAGTTAATTGAGCCTATAGAGAGCCAGTCAGTGAAAATTATCTTACGCTCCACCTTTGCCAACCTCTGAATTTATTGGTTGAAATGTTGAACGAAATTTAGTAATAGAAGCAGAATGTGAATGAGTATCTCCCCCAACAGAATTTTTAAGTAAGCAGACCTCTCCACTTATTAGAACCCCTACCCCAGAACTCCCTCCAGTGCGACTCCTTTCTGTGACTGGGCGCTCAGCACCATCGTGCTGTTTCCTGTGCCTCACCTCTGTATTCTTGTCTAATTCTGAAGCTTTCAGGGCTGTCGCCCTTTTCCTGCATGTTTAGCTGTTCCATTTCTATTCTCTCATAGTTAAATGTATGTGAAGGTGATCTTGAGATCTGAGATGACCACCCACTTAGGAGCCAAGGGTGTGATATGGCAGCTACAGAAGTTCTGAAGAGGTATACCATGTTTGGCCGGGCATGGTGGCTCACACCTGTAATCCCAGCACTTTGGGAGGCCAAGGCAGGTGGATCACCTGAGGTCAGGAGTTCAAGAACAGCCTGACCAACTTGGAGAAACCCCTTGTCTACTAAAAGTACAAAAATTAGCCTAGCGTGGTGGCACATACCTGTAATCCCAGCTACTCAGGAAGCTGAGGCAGGAGAATCACTTGAACCCGGGAGGTGGAGGTTGCAGTGAACCGAGATGGCGCCATTGCACTCCAGCCTGGGCAACAGGAACGAAACTCCATCTCCAAAAAAAAAAAGTATACCA
>NW_012118376.1:5009302-5012619 GCF_000951035.1 Colobus angolensis palliatus
AGAATGGTGTAAACCCGGGAGGTGGAGCTTGCAGTGAGCTGAGATCCGGCCACTGCACTCCAGCCTGGGCAACAGAGGGAGACTCCATCTCAAAAAATATAAGTGAATGGTTCTTACATTTATGTTTCCAACACAGAACTCTACTTTGAACTCCAGATCTCTGTGTCTATTGCTTACACATCTCAAATTTATTACAGCTGCATGAGCTTCTAATAGCCCTCTGAACCAGTTGCTCCTGTAGTCTTCTCTTTCTTAGCTAGTGGCAACACCATACCTCTCACTGCACAGACCAACAACCTTGGTGTCATTCTCATGTTTTTCTTCTCCCATACCTTGGATTGGGTCTACCAGCAAATACCATCAATTCTACCTTCGAAATATATGTACTAAATGTGATTATCCCCACTGCCATGCCCTAATCCAAGTCTTCATCATTTTTTGCCTGGATTACTGCATCATTTTAAATTAAATTTAATTTTTTTATTTGTATAAATTTAAAGAGTACAAGTTTAATTTTGCTACATGAATATATTGCATAGTGGTGAAGTCTGGGCTTTTAGTGTATCGGTCACCCAAATAATGTACATCATACCCATTAACTTATTCCTCATCATCCACCCGCCTCCCAGCCCTCCACTCTCCCAAGTCTCCAGTGTCTATCATTTCATACTTTTTTTTTTTTTTTTTTTTGAGACGGAGTCTCACTCTGTTGCCCAGGCTGGAGTGCAGTGGCTGGATCTCAGCTCACTGCAAGCTCTGCCTCCCGGGTTTATGCCATTCTCCTGCCTCAGCCTCCCAAGTAGCTGGGACTACAGGCGCCTGCCACCTCGCCCCGCTGATTTTTTGTATTTTTAATAGAGACGGGGTTTCACCGTGTTAGCCAGGATGGTCTCAATCTCCTGACCTCGTGATCCGCCCGTCTCGGCCTCCCAAAGTGCTGAGATTACAGGCTTGAGCCACCGCGCCCGGCCTATCATTTCATACTTTATGTCCATGCGTACACATTATTTAGCTCCCACTTGTAAGAACATGCAACATTTGTCTTTGTCTTATTTGTTTCACCTAAGATAATGGTCTTCAGTTCCATCCATATTGCAACAAAAGATATTATTTCATTCTTTTTAAATAGCTGAATAGTATTCCATTGGGTATAGATACCACATTTTCTTTGTCCAATCATCTGTCGACGGACACTTAGGTTGCTCTATATCTTTGGTATTGTGAATAGTGCTGCAATAAACATATGAGTGCAGGTATCTTTTTGATAGAATGATTTCTTTTCTTTTGTGTAGATACCCAGTAGTGGGATTGCTGGATTGAATAGTTCTATTTTTAGTTCTTTGAAAAATCTCCATATTGTTTTCCATAGAGGTTGTAATAATTTGCATTTCTATCAACAGTGTATAAGTGTTCCCTTTTCTCCCCATCCTCACCAACACATGCTGTTTTTGTCTTTGTTAGTAGCCATTCTGACTGGTGCAAGATGGTATCTCATTGTGGTTTTAATTTGCATGTCTCTAATTATGAGTGATATTGAGCATTTTTTCATATGTTATTAGCCATTTGTATATCTTCTTTTGAAAAATGTCTTTTCATGTCCTTTGTCCACTTTTTAATAAGGCTATTTGTTTTGTTGTCGTTGTTGAGTTGTTTGAGTACCTTGTAAATTCTGGATATTCATCCTTTGTTGGATGCGTAGTTTGAAAATATTTTATCTCATTCTGCAGGTTGTATGTTAATTCTGCTTATTATTTCTTTTGCTGTGCATAGTTCTTTGTTTAAGTCCCATTTGTCTATTTTTGGTTTTGTTTCTTGTGCTTTTGAAATCTTAGTCATGAATTCTTTGCCTAGATCAATGCCCAGAAGAATTTTCCCTAGGTTTTCTTCTAGTATTTTTATAGTTTTAGCTCTTACATGAGCCTTTGAGCCATCTGGAATTGACTTTTTTATATAGTGAGAGATAGGGATCCAGTTTGGCTATCCAATTTTCCCAACACCATTTTTTGATTGCTCTGGCTATTTGGGCTCTTTTTTATTTTATTCATTATGAATCTTAGGATTTTTTTTTAATTTTATGAAAAATGACAGTATTTTTATTGGAATTACATTGAATCTATAGATTGCTTTGGGCAGTATACTCATTTTAATGATATTAATTTTTCCAAACCATGAACATGGGAGGTTTTTCCATTTGTTTGTGTCATCTAAAATTTCTTTCCTCAGTGTTTTGTAGGTTTTTTTGTAGAGGTATTTCACCTCCTTGGTTAAATATATTCCTACGGTGGTTTTTTTTTTTTTTTGCTGTTATTTGTTTTGTTTTGTTTTAGCTATTGTAAAAGGCATTACCTTCTTGATTTGGTTATCAGCTTGATCATTACTGGCATATAGAAATGCTACTAATTTTTGCAATTTGATTTTGTATCATAAAACTTTATAAAATCTAAGATTTTTTTGGTGGAGTCTTTGGGGTTTTCTAGAAATAAGCTCGTATCAATGAACAGGAATAATTTGACTTCCTTTTTTCTAACTTGTATGACTTTTATTTTTTTCTCTTGCCTGATTTCTCGGGCTAGGACTTTGAATACTATGTTGAATAGGAATGGTGAAAGTGGGCATTATTTTCTTGTTCTAGCTCTTAAAGGGAATGCATTCAACTTTTTCCCATACTGCATTCAACCCACAGTATGATGTTGGCTGTGGGTTTGTCATATATGGCTTTTATTATTTTGAGGTATGTTCCTTCTATGCTTAGTTTGAAGGCTTTTATCATGAAGGAATTTCAGCAAATGCTTTTTCTGCATCTATTGAGAAGATCATGTGTGGTTTTTGTGCTTCTCTTTATGTGATGAGTCACATTTGTTGATTTACATATGTTAAAACAACCTTGCCTCCCTAGTATAAAACCACTTGATCATGGTATATTATCTTTTTCACGTGCTGTTGGATTTGGTTTGCTAGTATTTTGTCGGAGATTTTTGCATCTATATTTACCAGAAACATTGGTCTTTAGTTTTATTTTTTTTCCTTGTGACCTTGTCTAGTTTTGGTATTCAAGTGGTACTGGCCTCATCGAATGAGTTAGGAAAAATTTCCTCTTTGATTTTTTAAAACCAAAAGCAAGCAGAGGCTGGGCACAGTGGCTCATGCCTATAATCCCAGCACTTTGGGAGGCTGAGGCAGGTGGATCACGAGGTCAGTAGTTCAAGACCAGCATGACCAACATGGTGAAACCCCGTCTCTACTAAATTACAAAAATTAGCTGGGCATAGTGGCACAGGCCTGTAATCCCAGCTACTCAGGAGGCTGAGGCAGGAGAA
>NW_012118376.1:5012669-5030948 GCF_000951035.1 Colobus angolensis palliatus
AAGACCAGCATGACCAACATGGTGAAACCCCGTCTCTACTAAATTACAAAAATTAGCTGGGCGTAGTGGCACAGGCCTGTAATCCCAGCTACTCAGGAGGCTGAGGCAGGAGAATTGCTTGAACCTGGGAGGCAGAGGTTGCAGTGAGCACTCCTGCCTGGGTGACAGAGCAAGACTCAGTCAAAAAAATTAAATAAATAAATAAACCCACCACCAAAAGCAAGCAGGAATAACTATACTTACATCACATAAAACAGACTTTAGGGCCAGGCACAGCGGCTTACACTTGTAATCCCAGCACTTTGGGAGGCCGAGGCAGATGGATCACTTGAGGTCAGGAGTTCAAGACCAGCCTGGCCAACATGGTGAAACCATGTCTCCATTAAACATACAAAAATTAGCTGGGCGTGGTTGCAGGTGCCTGTAATCCCAGCTCCTCAGGAAGCTGAGGCAGGAGAATCACTTAAACCTACAAGGCGGAGGTTGCAGTGAGCCGAGATTGTACCACTGCACTCCAGCCTTGGTGATGGAGCAAGACTCTATCTCAAAACAAAACAAAACACACACACACACATACACACACTTTAAATCAAAAACAGTTTAATAAAAACACACAAAGAAGGTCAATATATAATGATAAAGGAATGAATTCAGCAAGAGGATATAACAATCTTAATACGCACCCAACACCAAAGCACCCAGGGTCATAAAACAAATATTAGCAGACACACAGAAAGAGATAGACAGCAATACAGTAGTGGAGGACTTCAATACCACAGTCATAGCACTAGTCAGGTCATCGAGACTGAAAAATAACAAAAAAATGGACTTAATTGTTCTTTTGACCAAATTGACTTAGAATGATATAGACTAATCTGCACACCAACAGTAGAATATGTGTTCTTATCAGCAAGTGGAAAGTTCTCCAAGACAGACAATATTTTAGACCACAAAACAAGTCTCAACATATTTTTAAAAATCAAAATCATAACAAGTATCTTCACAAGCTACAGCAAAATAAAACTAGAAATCAATAACAAGGAATTCTTGAAACTATACAAATACCTGGAAATTAAACAACATGTTCCTGAATTATCACTGAGTCGATGAATAAATTAAGATGTAAATTTAAAACTTTTTTGAAATGAGTTAAAACAGAAACACAACATACCAAAACCTCTGGGATACAGCAAAAACAATGCTAAGAGGGGATCTTATAGCATTAAATGCCTACATCAAAAAAATAGAAAGATCAAAAATTAACAACTTCATGTTGCATCTCAAGGAACCGGAAAAACAAGAACAAACCAAACCCAAATTTGCCAGTAGAAAAGAAATCACAAAGATCAGAGCCAAAGTAAATGAAATAGAGACACTAGTGTTATTCCCCAATAACCCTGACTCTATCTCAGCATTTACTTATTGGAAGACCCAAACTGACAGCAAGTTAGTCTGTAGATCAAATGATACATCTGGCAGAGTGCCCACCCAAGAATTAAATTTTGTATAAGTTCATCTTGCCATCTTCCTACGGACAAAATAATAGAAATGCAAAGAATCCCAAACAGTGAATGATCTGAGATACTACCTAGATTTAGGTCTCAGGTCCTGATTGTACACATTAACATAGGATTAGTTAGTTTTTTCTAAGTGTGCCAGCATATCAGAGGTGCTCAGGGAATGCGTTGTGAGGGACATGGATTTCTAACCCCATCAGTAAAATGGAAATGCCAAAATATCACTTTATCTCCTTCTGGTAATTTGATTGACTAATTCGATGTTAAATTCTGGTATCCTGACAAACTTAGCATTAGCCACTTACTGGGATGATTTCCAGTGCTTGAAGCAGGAATGCCTTATTTCTGATTTAGCAAGTGATGTGACCAGTGCATAAACACTCATTAAGGGGTAATGCAGCATTTAATCAATGAGGGGAACCTTCCCCTGAGAGTGCATAGAGGAGATAACCCAGAGCACAGGGGAGTGTAAGAATCTAGAAGGGACCTGACACTCTGTGCCAAAGCTGCATGGAGTTTATTGGATCCCAGCTCATCCTGGCTCCCTGCAGTGTTGGCAAATTGAAGCCCTCCGGAAGGCATCTTTGGTTTAACCAGCTGGAATTGTTTTGCTCTTTCTGATTTCCACCGAGAATGAGAGGAGTGGGCAGAAATCAATTGAATTTGTTTTGTGGTAAGAGTTTCTACCAGGAAATGACTGCTTTGGGTTCCCACCAGCTTCAGTAGGAGGGTTAATTAAATCATTATCCTGCTGGCTGGCATTTAGTCAGTGGACGTCTTTAATCCACAAGGCAGTTTCTAAAGTGTTCAGTTGAAAACAAAGATGCTGTTTACCCCACTCTCTAATGGGGCCCCAACCAGGGTCATTAACCATCAACACTGACAGATACCGGGTCAGCTTCAGAGGAGCTTGCATTAGCTATGCCATTTCCTTTGGAGCTTGACTGGGAGTCATTGACTTTTTTCACCTCATTTCCCTTAGCACTGAAGCAGTTCCGTTGGTAATAGCTGACTCAGGAAACCTGGGGAGCTGCCTAGTGGTGATAGCCATGCCTTGTTTTCCAGAAGCACAAGCCACAAATGGACATATGCCATCTACTAGTTGTACTATTGCTGATTTGTATTTATTACATCTCAGAGTAAGTAACAGGCTATGCAGAGCCCTCTAGTGTTTGACTCCACAGAAATGGTGTTGATCTGTCAAAGTTTCTTTACTTATCAGTATGAAACAGTATTGTGTAAGTTCATTGCTCCACAAGGCCATTTTGAAAAGAGGCAATAACAACATGGTATGCCGGACTTGGTATGCCCGATGCCTCTTGCTTTGCAAGAAAAGACTAGATGGCGAGGTCCCTAGTAGACACAGAGGTTCTCGCCAGGATTTTTAATGGCCAATTGTATAAATAATTAAGTGGAGAAGAGTAGAGAGTATCTTAGCGTATTCATTTCCTGCTGCCACTGTAACAAATTACCACAAATTTAGTGCCTTAAAGCAATACAAATTAACATACAGTTCTAGAAGTCAGAAATCTGACTGGATCTGACTGGACTAAAAGGTGTCAGCATGGCTGTGTTGCTTCTAGGGGTCTAGGGGGCATCTGTTTCCTTGCCTTTTCAACCTTCTAGAGGCTTCCTGCATTCCTTAGCTTATGACCCCCAGTCAGCAATCCTCTGCTGCTGTAGTCACATCTTCTCTGACTCTCCTGCCTCCTTCCTTCCCTCCTAAGGACCCTTGTGATAATATTGGGCCCACTAGATAATCCAAAATAATCTCCTCCAATACAAATCTCTTAATCACATCTGCAAAGTCCCTTTTGCCATATAAGGAACCATATTCCCAGGTCCCAGGGAAAAAGACATGGATGGCTGTGGAAAGTCATTGTTCTGCCTACCACACCTATTAAGGTAATTGCTGTTCTTCCCTCTCAAGATTAGAGTTGTTTCAAGTTCCTTTTGCCATAGGAAGACAAAATAGCAATGTAGATATGGTCCCTGAGAGACACAGAATCTCATCTTCCATTGTCAAATGCAGTTTCAATTACTCAGGCAATGACCATTTTCAAGGACCATAAAAGATAATGGCACCTCCTGGCTGAACAGATGGCCTCTTAGCACAGTTCTGAGTTAGATGTGATAACAGTTTCGTGGCTGGGAAGTGAGTGGGGCAGGAGATGGGGCTGTTGGAAGGGTAAGATGATCTCTGAATTGAATCCTCTGTCTTAATGTCCCCTGAGTTTCTGGGTTATCTGGGAAACCCTCCTAGGAGAAGTCAAGAAGCCTCAAAAAGCAAAAACACCCTCTTCTTTAACTGCACTCTCCACCCTGAAAAGTTGAGATGTGACAGAATGAAAAGAGCACCAGCTTTGGAGTCAGACAGAAAGGTGTTCCAATCTCTGTGTCACCTGCAGCATGTTTCTTAATCTCTCTGGGCCTTATTGTCCTCACCTGTAAAATGAAAATAATATCTACCTCTTAGGGCTGATATAAATATCAGAAACAATGTATGTAAAGTTCAAAGGATGCTGTTGGGCTTATGGTAGGTGCTCAGAAACAGTAAGTACTATTATTATAGTAGTCATCGTTGTTGTTGAGGATCTGTTGTTACAACAGGAAGTAGAGATTGGAGTCAGAAGTCTGCCAGGAAAATTTTAACTGGTTGGTATTTCTCACATTAGTAGCCACTAGACATTTAACCAAAGCAGGTGAGAAAACTTGAGGGCAAGGATGATAAACAAAAATGACTCACTCTCTCTACATTTCCACCCCCGATTTCCTGTGCTCTCCCTATCCAAACACTCCTCTGGAAGAAGTCTTGATAGTACCTTCTCAGGCTGTATGGAAAAGAATTGAACACCGTAATATCTTCAGCCTTGAAGATGTTCAGATTTACCCAGTGGGGAACAGTTTCATTCTTCAAATTATTTGCTGAATTAATCTAATTTTATTCCCATCCATCAAATTTTCAGGTTGGAAGAGGTCCCATCTGCTCTTCCAGTGTTAAGAACTAACTGATATAGCATCATATTGGCAGAGCTCAAAATGTCACTGGCAATGCTGATAGGAGATCATGACTTTAGATCTACAGCCACATGGGCTTACCTTCAACGCAGCCCACTCAGTTCCTGGAATAGCTGGACAAGTCAAAGACTCTCCTAAAGAGTGGGCCCTTTAGTCTGGCCAAAAAATAGATTAGAGTAGAATGTCTGCCTCCTGAGGATTAACCTGCTCCAAAATAAGCCCAAAGAAGCTAACTGACCATACTTAATTCCTTCCACTAAATTTACCAACCAGAAACTCCTCTTCCTCCCAAGGGCAAGAATGGGTGGAGGTGATGAAATAGGCTAGGAAAAGTTATAGTAGCAGAAATTCCTTTCTCTGTATCAAAACCTGAGACCAGGATCACTCACAATGGGGGAAGCCAGCTGCCATGTCATGAGACTCTCAAGAAACCCTATGGAGAGGTCCTTGTGGTAAGGAATTGCAGCGTACTGCTAACAACTAGCACTAGCTTGCCAGGCATATGTGTGAGCCACTTTGGAAACAGATCTTAGTCCCAGCCAAGTCTTCAAATGCCAGAGCCTATTGTGAGGCGTAGGGTTTGTCAGGCAGATCAGATCTGCTTTTGACAAGCAGCAAATCAATGAACTAGATACCTGCACAGCTGAAAGTGGAGGAAGAAGATACAACTAATGTGTTCGGCAGCAGAAAAGAAGGCATCTATTTAAAAAAGAGTACTTTCTAGCCAGGCATGGTGGCGCGTGCCTGTAATCCCACCTACTTGGGAGGCTGAGGCAGGAAAATCACTTGAACCCGGGAGGTAGAGGTTGCGGTGAGCTGAGATCATGCCGTTGCATTCCAACCTGGGCAACAAGAATGAAACTCCATCTCAAAAAAAAAAAAGTACCTGCTACTTGAATCTAGAACTGTTCTACACAGACAAAGACACATTCTCAGTTGGAAAACTACAATTTAGTTCCAGGATACCCTAACAACTAGAGTTTAGTTTTCTTTATTCTTTCATTTTCTCTTTCCACATTAATTTGTATGTCTGTGTACAAGTACACTGCTTTTGTTCTGGGGTTTATTAAATTGTTTTTACTAAATGGCCAGTGGTATGTTTTGATTGGCATCAGATGGAAGTGGGGTGGGGGAAAACTGTTCTTGTTAAAATGCTCCTTTTCTCCATTAATGGCATGGCAATTTAACTTTAATTTTTTTTTAATGAAAAGTCTCACATATTTATTACTGAATCCAGACAACCAATGTGTTCATAACGGATTCAGAGAGAAAAAATATATTCCCAATAAAACATGTCCAGATAATGGTGAAATGTTCAGCTTGATATGGTAATGTGATTATGATGCTCACACAACATAAATATGTGTGCCATCTCATGTGCAATTACTAATAGACCCAGCTTAGTTCTTCTCCAACGTCTCCTTTTAGAGTTGTACCTGATTTTATTATCTGAATCCACTGGGGAATGGGATGATTTTACTTTTATTTCTTGGCCACGAGTCGCTTAATCCTGAAAGTCTTGTGAGAAGATCTGGTGAGAAGCAGAGTCAAGCACACACCATGATGGCAGAGAAAAAAAGAGAAGGGGCTTGACACCTTTTTTTTTCTTTTGAGACAAAGTTTTGTTCTTGTTGCCCAGGCTGGAGTGCAATGGCGCCATCTTGGTTCACTGCAACCTGCGCCCCCTGGGTTCAAGCAATTCTCCGGCCTCAGACTCCTGAAGAGCTGGGATTACATGTGACCGCCACCATACCCAGCTAATTTTTGTATTTTTAGTAGAGACGAGATTTCACCATGTTAACCAGCCTGTTCTCAAACTCCTGACTTGTTTCTGCTATTAGCTGTCAGTCCTCTTCATTGTGGTATGAACAAGATTATTTTTTGTGTGTGTGAAACTGATGTGGATGGTCCGCCTGCCACTCCATGCATCGCTTTCAACACTGTCTTGTCCCAACTCAAAATGAGTTCTCCATTTGCAAACTGTTGATTTCTTTTGGGCATCGTCTCCACAACCTTTTCATAAAGCATCAATGATTTCATTATTCCTCTACCCAAACTTTACCATAAGTATTCTTTTTTTGAGACAGTATCTTGCTCTGTCACCCATACTGGAGTGCAGTGGCATGATAACAGCTCACTGCAGCCTCGACCTCCCAGGCTCAGGCCATCCTCCCACTGCAGACTCCACAGTAGCTGGCCCTGCAGGCATGTGCCACCACGCCCAGCTAATTTTTGTATTCTTTGTAGAGAAAGGGTTTCACCATTTTGCCCAGGTTGGTCTTGAATCCCTGGGCTCACGGGACCCACCTGCCTTGGCCTCTGAAAGTGCTGGAATTATAGGCCTGAGCCACTGCATCTGGTCTCATTGTAAATTTGATGTTTCCACTTGTTTCAATTTTAGCAGACTTTATATTGCTTTGATGGCGTCTCTTTTCAAACTCATGTCTTACTCTTCTGAGTGCCTCAAACTAGAGTCTGTTCAGATATAACAGATTTGTAGCAGTTTATTTTGGTGCAAAAAGTGTGGAATTCATGCACAATTTTCTCATAATACGTATTTTTCTATGAGCTTCTTGAATACCCCTTGTACTAGAAAACAGTATTCAAAAGGATATATAAAAGGATGGTAGATATGCAAGTGCCACTTACTTCTGGGATGCAAGGATGATTCAACATATTCAAGCAAATCAATGTGATATACCACTTGAAGAGAATGAAAGACGAAAACACATCATCTCAATAGATGGAGAAAAAACATTTCACAAAATTCAACTTACAGTCATCATAGAAATCCTAAACAAAATAGATAGAGAAGGAAATTGACCTCAACAATAGAAATAACCAAGCAGGGAAAATGGAATGCTTTTTCTGTAGGATCTCACATGACGCAAGAATGCTTTCACCATTTCTATTCAATAAGTACTGGCTGTCCTAGCGAGAGTAATTAAATAGCAAAAGAAGTAAAACTCATCCAAATCAGAAAGAAAGAAGTAAAACTATATTTGCTTGTAGATGACATGATATTCTGTGTAGAAAATCACAATCAGCCAAAATACTACTGGAACTAATAAACACATTCAGTGTGTTTGCAGAATAAATTATCAGCACCAAAAATTAGTTGAATTTCCATATATAACAATAAACAATTTTAAATGAAAATTTTAAAACACTTCCATTTGCTACAGAACTTAAATAAACACTTAGGCATCAATGTAAAAAGCTGAGAATTTCCTACCTTGAAATCTACAAACATTGATCAAAATGATTAAAAACATATATAGAGATATAACCCATGTTGATGGTTTGGAAAAAGTAATATTGTTAAATGATTATATAACCCAATGTGATTTAGATTTAACACAATACCCATAAAAATCCCCATAGTTTTTGTTAAACAAAAAACAGGCTGGGAAAAGTGGCTCATGTCTGTTGGCCAGGCTGGTCTCAAAGTCCTGACCTCAAGTGATCTACCCACCTTGGCCTCCCAAATGCTGGGATTACAGGCATGAGCCACTGTGCCTGGCCCAATCCTCTTAACATAAACACTTTAATGTCAATTAATGCTTGAACTCAATGTTTTAAGTCAACTCAAACTCAAGTCAATGCTGAATTGACTCTAATGTCAATTAATCCTTGCTATACTCATTGCATTTGGAACTATTACCTCAAAAATGAATTCTCTGATATTCTGCAAGGAGTGACCTCAGACTGAGGACCTTGCCACACATATGACATTTGTAATATTTCTGCCCTTTATGGATTCTCTGATATCTACTGTGGTGTGAATGTGAAGTAAAGGCTTTGCCACAATCATCACATTTGTGAGGTTTCTCTCCTGTATGAATTCTATGTTTTGCATAAGATGAAGTTTCACTGAAGACCTTGCCACAATCATCACATTTGTAAGGTTTCTCTCCTGTATGAGATCACCAATGAACTGCAAGGTATGAACGATGTCTGAAAAATATGCCACATTTATTACACTTGTAAGACCTCTCTTCATTGTAGATTCTCCAGTGTTTTGTAATGGTTGTAGCGTTACTGAAGACTTTGTGACAATCATCACATCAGTAAAGTTTCCCTACACCATGGATTGCTTGATGGTAAGTGTTGACTGCCCACTAAAGGCTTTGTCACACTTATTACACTTGTACAATTCCTCTCCAGTGTGAATTCCAGTACGTTGTGCCAGGTGTGAATCACACCCAAAATCCTTGTCACAAACCTTACATTTCTGTGGTTTCTCTCCAGTATGAACTCTCCTATGTATTTCAAGGAGTGGTTTGAAATTGAAAACTTTGTCACATTCTTCACATTTGTAAGGTTTCTTTCCAGTATGAAGTCTATGATGACATGCAAGGTTTGACTGTTGCCTAAAAACCTTGCCACATTAATACACTTGAAAGATTTCTTTCCAGTATGAAGCCTATGATGACATTCAAGGTTTGATTGTTGCCTAAAAACCTTGCCACATTCATTACACTTGTAAGGTTTCTTTACAGTATGAAGTCTATGATGACACGCAAGGTTCAATTTGTGATTAAAAACCTTGCCACATTCATTACACTTGCAAGGTTTCTCTCCAGTATGAATTGCCTTGTGAACTAAGAGGGCTGAATTGTGACCAAAGGTCTTGCCACACTTATTACACTTGTAAGGTTTCTCACCAGTGTGACATCTATGGCATGCAAGGTATTGCTTCTGATTAAAGACCTTGCCACATACATCACATTTATATTGTTTCTCTCCTAAATGGATTTTCTGATTTTTTTTAAGAGTGAGCTACAATTAAAGGCTTTGCCACTCTCATTACATTGGAAAGATTTTTCTCTCATGTGTACTTCCCATTTTTTTGTGAGTAATGAAGAATGGAGGGAATTATTCCCATACTTATTCGAAATATGGGTTTGGGGCCTACAAGAAATTCTTTGGGATGCTGCAACTGAGAAAGCATCGTTGATAGACTTCTCAACTTGATTACCAATTTTCCCTTTGGGCTGAAATAGGTGCAGTTCAGTCAGATGCGAATGAAAGCTTGATCCAAGCTGATCTTTAATAAGCTTGTTTCCAGCATGCCTTTGATCATATCGGTCTGTACTACCATCAACTTCTTTATTTCTATCATGGGTGCTTCATGGCCATTTCTTTTATCTTCTTGCCACTGAAACACAAAGTCATGAATATCTTTCTCAATTTCCTGAAAGCAAAAATCTCCAATGTGATGACTTGCATGTCTTTGCACTGCGCCTGTGTGGAGCACTTCTGTGTTGCCTTGCCCTGTTGATGACAACTTCTTCATCCTGCATTTGGAAGAGATATCCAGGGAGATCAAGTTCCTATAATTCTCAACATCACATCTCTGTATAAAATCCTCTGAGCAGGGTTCAGGCATTTCCACTCCTCCTGAGAGAATTCTATGGCCACATCCCTGAATGTCAACAGACCCTGAGGAAGAGCCATCCCTGACCCCTTTGCTTTCCTCTTCCTCTTCCTGGTTTCTTCCTCATTTACCAAGAGTCTTTAGAAGTCAGTCCGCTGTGGTGTGACCTTCACTCCACGGGATTCGCTTCCTGGTCCAATTTAACTTTAATCTTTACATGCTTTGTATTTTTAATGAAGAAAGTGAGGAAATATTATTATTATTATTATTGATATAGAGTCTCTTTCACTCAGGCTGGAGTGCAGTGGTGTGATCTCTACTCACTGCAATTTCTACCTCTCAGGTTCAAGCAATTCCTGTGCCTCGGCCTCTTGAGTAGCTGAGACTACAGGCATGTGCTATCATGCCCAGCTAAGTTTTGCACTTTTAGTAGAGAGATGGGGTTTCGCCATGTTGGCCAGGCTGGTCTTGAACTCCTGACCTCAAGTGATCTGCCCACTTTGGCCTCCCAAAGTGCTGGGATTACAGGTGTGAGCCACCGTGTCCAGCCTGAAAGTGAGGAATTTAGAATAAGCTCTGACTCCTGTAGAACCATAGTACCTTAAATCCTAAAGATGAAAACTCAAAGAGTAGAAATAATAATAAATTATCCTGATTCTTGTGATTTAGGTTTTTGTGTGTCACTTGCTTGGGCAGTTAACCCATCATCTTCAAGAAAACTGATAGCAAATGTCCATATAATGTTGAAGGTCTAAACCCTGAAACAAATGAAAAACAAATAGCAATGACAATGAACCTGGCATCAAGAAAGATGCTGGGCCCAGTGAGATGGCTCATGCCTGTAATCCCAGCACTTTGGGAGACTGAGACAG
This sequence comes from Colobus angolensis palliatus, assembly GCF_000951035.1. Classification (NCBI taxonomy): domain Eukaryota; kingdom Metazoa; phylum Chordata; class Mammalia; order Primates; family Cercopithecidae; genus Colobus; species Colobus angolensis. Next base: position 5,023,457 of record NW_012118376.1, read on the forward strand.
GAGGATTGCTTGAGCCCAGGAGTTTGAGATCAGCCTGTGCTACATGGCAAAATCTCAAATCTAAAGTAATAATAATAATAATATATTTTATATAATATTTATATAATAACTATATATATTTATATACATATATATGGAGAACCCACCCCCAATATTTCAACGTAGGTTCTTTCTATTTTTCATAAGTGTTGGCTGGCTGAGAAATAAAGAGAGACAGTATAAAGAGAGGAATTTTACAGCTGGGCCGCCAGGGGTGACATCACATATTGGTAGGACTGTGATGCCCACCTGAGTCTCAGACAAGCAAGTTTTTATTAAGGGTTTCAAAAGGGGAGGGGGTGTAAGAACAGAGAGTAGGTACAAAGATCACATGCTTCAAAGAGCAAAAAGCAGAATCACTGATAAGGGTCTAACAAAGATCACATGCTTCTGAGGGAACAGGGCAAAGGGCAAAAGCACAACCACTGATAAGGGTCCAACAAAGATCACAGGGCAAAGGGCAAAAGCAGAACCACTGATAAGGGTCTATTGTCAGTGGTGCGCATATTGTCTTGATAAACATCTTAAACAACAGAAAACAGGGTTCAAGAGCAGAGAACGAGTGTGATCACAAATTTACCAGGGTTGAGTTTTCCCAGCCCCAGGAAGCCTGAGGGTTCTGCAGGAGACCAGGGCGTATCTCAGTCCTTATCTCAACAGCACAAGACAGACATTCCCAGAGTGGCTGTTCATAGACCTCCCCCTAGGAACGCATTCTTTTCCCAGGGTACTAATATTAGTATTCCTTGCTAGGAAAAGAAGTTAGCGATATGTTTCCTACTTGCACGTCCATTTATAGGCCTTCTGCAAGAAGGAAAATATGGCTCTTTTTGCCCGACCCTGCAGGCAGTCAGACCTTATGGCTGTCTTCCCTTGTTCAATAAAAAATCGCTATTATTCTGTTCTTTTTCAAGGTGCACTGATTTCATATTGTTCAAACACACATTTTACAATCAATTTTTACAGTTAACACAATTATCACAGTGATCCTGAGGTGACGTACAACTTCAGCTTACGAAGACAACAGGATTAAGAGATTAAAGACAGGCATAAGAAATTATAAAAGTATTATTTGAGAACTGATAAGTGTCCATATTAAGATGAAATCTTCACTATTTATGTTCCTCTGCCATGGCTCCAACCAGTCCCACCGTTCAGGGTCCCTTACTTCCCAGAACAAAAAAATACAAAAATTAGCCTGGTGTGGTAGCATGCACCTGTAGTCCCAGCTACTGGGGAGGCTGAGGTGGTAGGTTTGCATGAGCCCAGGAGGTCAGGGCTGCAGTGAGCCATGATTGCACCACTGCACTGTAGCCTGGGAGACAGAGCTAGACCCTGTCAAGAAAAAAAAAGGGAAGGAAAGGGAAGCGGAAGCGGAAGGGGAAGAGGAAGGGGAAGGGGAAAAGGAAAGGAAAGAAAAGAGAAGGAAAGGAAAGGAGAAAAGAGAAAACAGAAAAAGAAAAGAGGGAGGGAGGAAGGAAGGGAGGGAGGGAAGGAGCAGGGGAGGGAGGGAAGGAAAGAAAAGCAGGAGGAGGAGAAGGAGGAGGAAGAAGAAAGAAGGAAGAAGGAGAAGCAGAAGAAGCCACAACAGTGAAGGCCTCCTAACATTATAACTGAAGGGACCCTTTGTGAACCAGAGAAATAGGCAAAGACAAAACAGAATATACAGAAAGGAAAGAAAACAAACGAGAAAAAGACAGTTAAGAAAATAGCTTCTAACTGATTATATGCTACATGCTAAACAAACATTCCTAACATCATCTTTAGAAAATGATCTGACTTCAAGCCAGCCACAAAGTGCCAATGTTGTTTAGTAAGAATGTCATCCATTAGCTCAGATGGGAGGATGAGGTACTAAAGCTTTGATAGCTACAGATGGAGTTTATGTATTACCTTATCACCAACATACCAAGAATGCTGTCAAGCAAACAAAAGGTGATTAGACTAGAAAACATCAACAAATGGCTTAAATACATTTTTTTAATGTTTTTTATTTTTTTAAATTTATTTATGAGATGGAGTCTCCCTCTGTTGCCCAGGCTGGAGTGCAGTGGCAGGATCTCAGCTCACTGCAAGCTCCGCCTCCCAGGTTCATGCCATTCTCCTGCCTCAGCCTCCCAAGTACCTGGGACTACAGATGCCCACCACCATGCCCGGCTGATTTTTTTGGTATTTTTTTTAGTAGAGACAGGGTTTCACCATCTTCCACATGTTTCTACAAAGAAGGAAGACAATTGCTATAGAACCAATAATAACAACCAATCTTGGATGTCACAAGTCTATCTTTCGAAACTTGAGAAAATTTTGTTGCTTCATATAGAAGCATGCTCTAGCTTCTTTAGCAGAAGCTACACTCTATTTCATCTAATTCCTCCAGAATTTATATGGACAGGAAAGCAACTTGGGTACTGTGGTTCAGGAAGATGCCATCACATTTTGTTTATGAATTCTCAAGCCTTACAATGTTAGGAACGACAGTTGGAGAGGTAATTTCCATGCGTTAGAGCTTCCAGTGCGCAAACCATTTCAGTGGATGTGAGTGCAGTGTTTAACTGCCTTTTCTCATAAAGTCATATAAATGTAAATTTCATGGTTTCCTGTATTTCCCCTGCATCAAGTCAAGTAGTGCATACTAGCTACTTGATGAGTTCCTCCCTTCACCAGAGAAAAAAACAAAACCCTTGCTCATTTCCCTAGTGAACCCTGGCTCACAGTATTTAGGCCTATAGTCTGGGGCTACCCAGAGCAACTCTAATCACATGTAGCGCTTCATAAAAGCAACATGCAGCCACCCTCAGGTCTGTCTGAGTCAGCAGTCTAAAGAGACTTCAGGCCTCTCAGAGCACCTCTGTTAATTAAAAGGATGGGTTTCAGCACCTCACTTGGTTACCCAGGGAAGAAAGAATGTTGGAGGAGAAATGCCTTGTAGGACAGGAATCTCCTCCTGGACACATGGTGGTAGTGTACACACACACACCCTCAGGAGACAAGACACTTGGGCCCTCCTGACTCTTCCAGGTGGTGCAGGGTTCTAGCCTCCTGGAGGGCTCCACCTTTCCCACAGCCCTATGCCCCCTCTTCTGAGGGAGTAGGAGAAAAAGAACAATTTCCTCTCCCTCCCTTTCTCTGTCTGTCTCTCTGTCCTCCTCCTCTTCTTTTTTTTTTTTTTTTCTCTCTCTCTCTATGCACACACACACACACACACACACCAGATTGTGAATTAAGACACTGATGGCCTCCTCCAGGCTATACGCATTTTGAGGCTCTGTAAAAGCTGGTTAAGAGGAGACCCACTAGAAATGAATCCAGAGATGTGCGAGTGGGAAATCAATTGACCTGCAAGTAATAAGCTACAATTCACTTACATGTTCACACTGCTGAGCATGGAAAGTGAAGTATCTGGGATAATGAATGCCCCTTATCCTGTCCATATAATTCTGTACCAACACTGGTATCATTTTGGCAACACTCAGTGTGAGATTTTTATTCATGATGGTTTTCATCCCCAGTAATATACACAGCTCTTATTTTATCTTAGAGCTTCAAAAGAAAACATATTGAGACAAGCTTCTTCATGGCTAGTCATCTAACATGCTCTCCTTTATTTCTAAGGGAACAAAGTACATATTTTCTCCAATGCAACTGAAATTTCAACTCCTGCTATTTTCTTTTAGGGCTTTGGGGAGTCAGTGTTAGTCAAATACTAATGATAGTCAAAAGAGCTAGAATTTGTTATATAATTTTCCATTTACAGAAATGCAAATGATATTTAAAATCAGAATAATTTCAGAACTAGTGCATTGCTTTCTTGAAATAATCTGTTCAAAATCTCATAGTTCAAATCATATACAAATGCAAATTTACTGGCATATATGAGTATCTAACATGAAATTTTTTAAATGTTGGAACCTTCAGATTCCAGAGAGATAAAATATTTTGTAAAATGCTCAACCTCTTGGAATTGTCTTCAGTCAGGTCTGTGGTTCACATATGTAAACTCACTCAGTTGGGATGGCATAGATATTATTGTCTTGGTTGGCCCAGACAATATGATCCCAATGTACTTTGAGGGTCTTTAGAGCTTGTCCCCAGAATATTGTTTTTAAGACCTTATTTCAGTTGGCTAACAACTGAAAAATAGAATTTGTAGAATGGCTTGTTTTCAAAATCACATCAATTTCTCCTTAATTTTTCTCCTAGACCAAAGTGTTATACAGATACAAATTTCCTAGGGAAATGCTTATCGTAGGCATTAGTCGGTTAAGATTTCAAACTCTGAGCTATCTCATCATTTTACAACATATGCTCAAAGTGGAAAATATGGCCCATTACTTCTTCACATTTAGAAGTGATACTTTGAATTATGTAGAAGATAAACTGATGGCATTCCATATGCTCTGAGAGAGAGTTCAGGGTCAGTCAGCAGTTACTAAGTTGCCACTAAAGGACAAACATTGCCCTCAGGAAAGCAGAGACAACTCCATGGATGAGAGATACTGGCTGTGTTAGGCCATTCTTGCATTGCTAGAAATGCCTGAGACTGGGCCAGGTGCGGTGGTTCTCGCCTATAATCCCAGAACTTTGACAGGCCAAGGCAGGCGGATCATGAGGTGAGGAGCTCAAGATCAGCCTGACCAACATGGTGAAACCCCGTCTCTACTGCACAGATTGCAGTGAGCCGAGATTGCACCACTGCCCTCCAGCCTGGGTGACAGAGCCAGACTCCATCTAAAAATAAATAAATAAATAAAGTGACAATTAGGAGCATCTAGTAAAATTGTTCTTCAATATTTATTAAGACTTCTATAGGTCATAGGTAAGTGTATTCATAAATAAACTAAGCAAACTGTGATAAATAAGGCCAGGAGCCGGGCGCGGTGGCTCAAGCCTGTAATCCCAGCACTTTGGGAGGCCGAGACGGGCGGATCACGAGGTCAGGAGATCAAGACCATCCTGGCTAACACGGTGAAACCCCGTCTCTACTAAAAACTACAAAAAAACTAGCCGGGCGAGGTGGCGGGTGCCTGTAGTCCCAGCTACTCTGGAGGCTGAGGCAGGAGAATGGTGTGAACCTGGGAGGCAGAGCTTGCAGTGAGCTGAGATCCGGCCACTGTACTCCAGCCTGGGTGACAGAGCGAGACTCCGTCTCAAAAAAAATAAATAAATAAATAAAAAATTACAAAATTAGCTGAGCATAGTGGCACACTCCTGTAATCCTAGCTACTTGGGAGGCTGAGATAGGAGAATTGCCTGCGCCCAGAAGTTCAAAGTTGCAGTGAGCCATGATCACACCACTGCACTCCAGCCTGGGTAACAAAGTGACAGCCTGCCTCAAAAAAAAAAAAAAAAAAAAAAAAAAATTCTAGCATGGTCCTCGTGGTGCTTAGATTGTAATTGTAATGCTTCTGTCATTATTAGTAATTTTATTATGTAATTTTTAGTTAAAATAATTTTTTCCCTAAATTATTTTGGCTCACTCTGAAAGAATTGAAGCTTATACATTTTGAGCATTCTTGTGTATATGTGTTTGAACATCCTTGTCTAAGCAAGCACTGTTATTGTAGGTTGTGGGGAAAAGAAAGATATCAGACTGTTACTGTGTCTATACAGAAAGAAGTAGACATAAAAGACTCCATTTTGTTCTGTATTTGAGATGCTGTTAATCTGTGACCCTACCCCAACCCTGTGCTTGCAAGAGACATGTGCTGTGGTGACTCAAGGTTTAAAGGATTTTGGGCTGTGCAGGGTGTGCTTTGGTAAACAAGTGTCTGAAGGTAGGATGCTTGTGAAAAGTCATCACCATTCTCTTAATCTCAAGTACCCAGGGACACGTACACTGCCAAAGGTCGCAGGGACCTCTGCCTAGGAAAGCTAGGTATTGTCCAAGGTTTCTCCCCATGTGATAGTCTGAAATATGGCCTCGTGGGAAGGGAAAGACCTGATCGTCCCCCAGCCTGACATCCGTGAAGGGTCTGTGCTGAGGAGGACTAGTATAAGAAAAAAGAAGGCCTCTTGACAGTTGAGATAGAGAAAAGCATCTGTCTCCTGCCAGTCCCTGGGCAATGGAACATCTCGGTGTAAAACCGGATTGTGTGTTCTGTTTACTGAGAAAGGAGAAAACTGCCTTAGGGCGAAAGGTGGGACTTGCTAGCAATGCTGCTTTTTATGCACTAAAAAGGTTTATGGAGATGTTTACATATGCATATCAAGGCACTTTTCCTTAAACTTATGTCACAGAGATCTTTATTCATATGTCTTACTGCTGACCTTCTCCCTACAATGATCCTATTATCCTGCCATTTCCCTTTTTCTAAGATGGTAAAGATTATGATCAATAAATACTGAGGGAATTCAGAGACCAGTGCCGGCGCGGGTCCCCTGGGCCCACTTTTTCTTTCTCTGTACTTTGTCTCTGTGTCTCATTTCTTTCCTCAAGTCTCTCGTTCCACCTAAAGAGAAATGCTCACAGGTGTGGAGGGGCAGGCCACCCCTTCAGTAAGTAAAACTTTCACTATAGTAGTTTTTTTGTTGGTTGGTTGGTTGGATTTTTTGAGATGGAGTCTTGCTCTTGTCACCTAGGCTGGAGTGCAATGGCGTGATCTCTGCTCACTGCAACCTCTGCCTCCTGTGTTCAAGTGATTCTCCTGCCTCAGCCTCCCAAGTAGCTGGGATTACAGGGGCCCACCACCATGCCCGGCTAATTTTATTGTATTTTTAGTAGAGACGGGGTTTCACCATGTTGGCCAGGCTGGTCTCAAACTCCTGACCTCGGGTGATCCGCCCACCTCAGCCTCCCAAAGTGCTGGGATTAGAGGTGTGAGCCACCGTGCCCAGGCATTGTAGGGTTTTAATTATAACCTATATATGCATCCTCCAAGTTATTTTGTACAAGATCTAACTGTGTGCTGTCTACAACAGACTCATTTTGGATCTAAGGGGCACACATAGGCTAAAAGTGAAATGGTGAAAAAATGTTATTTCATGCAAACAGGAACCTAAAGAGAGTAGGGTGGCCATAATTGTATCAGACTAAATAGACTTTAAAACAAAAACTTGCCTATTTCCGTGGAGTATCTTTATCCATCCTTAAAAAAAAAAAATCCATTCAGCCAATCCATGTCTTTTAATTGGCATGTTTAATCTGCTAAAGTAATTACTGAGCCAGGCACAGTGGCTCATGCCTATAGTGCCAGCCACTTGGGAGGCCGAGACATGAGGATCACTTAAGCCCAGGAGTTTAAGGATGCAGTATGCTATGATCTGCACTCCAGCCTGGGCAGCAGAGCAAGACTCGTTTCAAAAATTAAGTAATAACAAAAGTATCCATAGACAGATGAACAGATAAGCAACATGTGGTATATTCACACAATAAAATATTGTTTAGCCATATCAATATTGATGTTGTGATATACACTACAACGTGAACCTCGAAAACATTATGCTAAGTATAATA
>NW_012118376.1:5038158-5041142 GCF_000951035.1 Colobus angolensis palliatus
AAAAAAAAAAAAAAACTAATTTTGGCCAGGCACAGTGGCTCACCCCTGTAATCCCGGCACTTTGGGAGGCTGAGCTGAACAGATCACCGGAGGTCAGGAGTTCAAGACCAGCCTGACCAACATGGTGAAACCCCAGCTCTACTAAAAATACAAAAATTAGCTGGGCGTGGTGGTGAGCCTCTGCTAAGCTACTCAGGAGGCTGAGGCAGGTGAATCACTTGAAACCAGGAGGCAGAGGTTGCAGTAAGCAGAGATCACACCATTACACTCCAGCCTGGGCAACAGAGTGAGACTCCGTCTCAAAAATATAAAAAGAAAAAGAAAACTAATCTTTTGAAAAGGACTCCAACTTCCAGTTTTCCACAGAAAATACATTAAATACTGTACATTTTATGTGAGCTTTTGAGATTGCTTTTAAAAAAGAGAAAAAACGTACATTCTGTTACAAGTTACATTTTGTTATAAGTTACAACAAAAATTTACATTTTGTTACAACCATATAGTTGTTACAAGTTACAACAAAAATGTACATTTTGTTACAACCATGCTGCTTTAGGTTTATACAACTTTCTCTTTTAAGGAACTCATTAACCTGCTGAATTCTAACCTGCAAGCCTCAGGGAGGTGAGCTTGAACAAGGGTTACCAAATCATGGGCAAAGGTGGCCATGAGTGCCCTGCACTGCACGCCTTCATCTCCAATTCTCCCTCAGCAGGGTAGCTTTTTCTAAGAAGCTTGCATCCTCATGAGAGAGGAAATGGCTGACCTCATCACACTTCTCTTATCCTCTTTGGTGGAAATAAGATATTTCCCCTGAAAGGATATATCTGAAACTAAACTGATAGCAACAAATACAGTTTCAGTTTAAAATAATGATCTTTTTTTCTAAATAAAAATTAATATGCTGGGCGAGGTGGCTCACGCCTGTAATCTCAGCACTTTGGGAGGCCAATGCAGGTGGATTGCTTTGAGCTCAGGAGTTGGAGATCAGCCTGGGCAACATGGCAAAACCCAGTCTCTACAAAAAAATACAAAAGTTAGCCAGGCATTGGTGGCTCAAGCCTGTAGCCCCAGCTACTTGGGAGGCTGAGGGAGGAGGTTTGCTTGAGCCCAGGAGGCCAGAGGTTGCAATGAGCCGAGATTCTGCCACTGCATTCCAGCCTGGGCGACAGAGTGAGACTCTCTCAAAACAAAACAAAACAAAAACAAGTGAAAGTTTATCAGAATGAAAAAAATAATAGTATTTATTTGAGTGAGTCTGAACTGTAAAGCCTGAGATAGAACTATCTCCAAAAGATACAATGAGAAAAGCTAGTTTTAGAATAATATCTATACGTAGTAGGGCTCTAAGTTTAAAAACATAAAATCCAAACTAATGTTTTATAATAAGACTATGTCTATATTACTTGTTTAATTTTTTGATGGAATATTTATTGTCTAAATTTTGGTAAATGCAGAGAAGTTGAAGGAAGGAAATTGAAAATGGCTCAATACATTTCCCCACAAGAATAAAACCTGTTAACATTCTGGTAGATTTCCTTCCAGCTTCTTCCTTCTTTCTTCTTTCGTATCTTTCCTCCTTCCTTCCCTTTCTTCCTTCCAACCTTGCTTCCTTCTCTTTCTTTCCTTTCTTCCACCTGTCATGTATATATATAAATTACAGTTGTAATTGATCTATGTTCTGCTTTACTCCCTTTGCATATAAGTATTCTGCCCTGTCAGCCGGGCATGGTGGCTCACACCTGTAATCCCAGCACTTTGGGAGGCCAAGGAGGGCAGATCACGCGGTCAGGAGTTCGAGACCAGCCTGGCCAACATAGTGAAACCCTGTCTCTACTAAAAATACAAAAAATTAGCTGGGTGAGTTGGCGGGTGCCTGTAATTCCAGCTACTCAGGAGGCTGAGGCAGGAGAATCACTTGAACCTGAGAGGCGGAGGTTGCAGTGAGCCAAGATGCCACTGTTGTACTCCAGCCATGGCAACAAGAATGAAACTCCATCTCAAAAAAAAAAAAGTATTTTTCCCTGTCAATAAATAATAATTGAAACCACAATTTTAAGTAATATCAGTTTATATGAATATATAATTTACTGAACTATCTTTTTTTTTTTTTGCTTGTTTTTTCTACTATATAACTTGATGAAAATCCTAATATGTGAAACCTATCTGTATTTTCCGTCTTTCCTACTGGAAAATTTCCTCGAAGTGGAATTACTGGGTCAGGAAATGTGAACGTTTTAAAGAAAGTGTAAGGCCTAATTTTTTCCCAAAAGTGGTTGTAGTAATTGTTGTGTCCATATCCACTCCCACGAAACATACAGGAATGCCTGTTTTCCTCATCTTGACACTGAGAATAGTCCTTTTTAAAATTCTTTAACACACGCCCACCCTTTAATTTAAATTTATTTTTCTTTTAGAGAGAGATGAGGTCTTGCCCTGTTGCCCAGGCTGGAGTGCAGTGGCATGATCATAGCTCACTGCAGCCTCAAACTCCTGGGCTTGAGCAATCCTCCTGCCTCATCCTTCAAAGTAGCTGAGACCACAGATGCATACCACCACCACCACACCAGGTTTGTTTTGTGTTTTCTTCATTTGTTTGTTTGTACAGACAGGGTCTCACTTTGTTGCCCAGGCTGGTGTTAAATCCCTGGTCTTGGTTCTTCCTGCTTTGGCCTCCCTAAGTACTGGGATTAGAGCCACCATGCCCCACCTAAATCTCTTTACAAGAGATATTGAAAAATTTTAGACATTTATCAAATATTTGTATTTTTACATTTAACATGTTAACATGATAAAAATATTTTAACATTTAACATGTTAAAAATATTTCCAAATAGGGCCAGGCGCGATGGCTCAGGCCTGTAATCCCAGCACTTTGGGAGGCCAAGGTGGGCGGATCACAAGGTCAGGAGATCGAGACCATCCTGGCTAACATGGTGAAACCCCGTCTCTACTAAAAATACAAAAAATTAGCCTGGTGTGGT
>NW_012118376.1:5041271-5049944 GCF_000951035.1 Colobus angolensis palliatus
TGTGTGTGTGTGTGTGCGTGTGTGTGTGTGTGCATGCATGCGTGTGTGTCTATTTCTAGGTGCTGAGAGATGAAGTATACAGAGTTACCACAAGAGGTCCCTAGCACACAATATTGAAATCTTAAGGCTTCTTGAACTTAATTCCCAACAAGCCAGGATCTCCATAACTGGATAGGTTCATTAATTCTGAATTTTAAGGGCTCCCAACAATTGGCAACAATGTGCTAAAGAGAACAAGGGACAGTAGCTCAGCAATTCAGAAAGTGAGGTTTAAGCAGTGGTTTATTCCTCTGCACGCCACCTGGCCCTCCTTCGTTTCCCCACCATGACCTCCTGTAACTTGATTCTTGTCAGATATACTCACTCTGAAATTTCAAAAGAAATAATCACTTTATGTCTGGGATACCCTTCAGTTATTCATTTGATTGTTCATCAAATGTTTATTACTCTACATAGTTAATCATTGAATGATGGTTTTTATTTTCTTTTAACTATCAAAAAAAAAAAAAAAATTAGCTGCTGTGTGCCACTGTCTTAGGTACTGAGAATATAATGATAAGCAAAACCAGACACTGTCCCTAGCCTTACAGAGCTCACACCTGTGACATCCATCCTAGCACATATAAGCAGACTTTCAGAAAATTCACCCTAACAGACGGCTTTGCCTTGGTAGGAGACATCATGTGCAGCCCGCAAGGGATGTGTCTGCTGCTCTAAGGTCCAGAACATTGTCTCTGTGACCCATGACTACATCCTACTGTGTCGTGAATATTAAGCCATCTAGCTATGTATGATATAAGGCTTTTAAAATTGCTTTCTAAAAAACTTTACAGTGTAATATACCTACACTGTAAAGAGTTCAGATCATATGGAAAAGGAAGTAACCAAATGAAAATCACCCATAGTCACAATCTTCAGAGATAGTTATTTTTAACAGAACTCTTTTTTATAAACAAATCATGATATATATATCTACATATTCGACATGTATTGACTACTCACTATGTAGAAAGCATATCCCAAAGCTATGTCTTATTTTACTTAGGTTGCCAATAACAAAAATCATAGGCTGGGTGGCTAAAACAGTAGCAAGTTATTTTCTCATTGTTCTGCAGGCTAGAAGTCCGAGGTCAAGGTTCTGGTCAATTTGGCTTCTGCTGATGGGTCCTTTCCTGCCACCTTCTCACTATGTCCTCATACGGCCTTTCCTCGGTATGTGAATGGAGAGAGCCAGAGAAAAAGTTCTTCTTAGTGTTTCTTTTTATAAAGACACTAAGCCTATTGAATCAGAGCCCTCCCTTAAGACCTCGCTTAACCTAAATTATTTTGTTACTCTAAATCCTGAAAGTTAGGCTTCAGTATATGAATTTGGGGGTAGGGGGACACAAACATTCAGTTCATAACAGGCTGCAAAGTCTCTGCAAATGAACAAGGCACAATCTTTGCCCACTTCTCACTTATGCAAGAGTCCATGGTGCAAACTATATTTCTGCCTCTTTGTGTTTTGTTTACCTTATTATCTTTTGCAATTTCCACCAGTGCTAGATAGACAAGGTTAGGAAAGGAAGGGAGAATCAAGAAAATTTTACTTTTCTCTCAGTTTGGAAAATATTTTCTAGAAAAGGAAGCTGATGCTCTCAGCTACTCCAAAGATTCTTAAAAGGTAACGGTGAAGCATTTGCCATGTCTCCTTCTCCAGTGTCCTGGCTGTCCTCTGGGGCTTCCCACAAGGGTTGGGGTTGTTCAGTACATGTCATGGGCCCCTCTTTACACTGATCTACTCTAGAAAGGAGCAATAATTCCAAATTCCCCTACTTTAGGGCAAGGTCAGGACTTGGAATGAGTTTCCCAGTGGAGCCTGCCACTCACTGGCTCCTTTGTGGGAATCAGCACAATGGAGAAGACTAAGTTTTATGGACTGAATTGTGCCCCTCCCCAAAAAAATCATGTTGGAGTCCTAACCCACAGTATATCAGGATAGGACTATACTGAAGATATGATGATTAAATTAAAACAAGGGGATTAAATTAGGATGAGGTCATATGGGTGGGCCCTAATCCAAAGTGCATGTGTCCTTATAAAAAGAGGACATCTGGACACATAAGGAGACACCAAGGATGTGTGCATACAGAGGAAAGGTCACACGAGAACACAACAAGAAGGCAGTCATCAGCAAGCCAAGGAGAGAGACAGAAGAAACCGACCCTGCTGACACTTTGACATTGTATTTCCAGTCTCCAGAACTATGAGAAAATGAATTTCTGTTGTTTAAGCCACCCAGTTGGTGGTACTTTGTTATGGCAGCTCTAGAAAACCAATGCCCCAAGCCATAGTGAGGAGTCAAAAACCTTCCTGTCTCATCTATGTAACTTCATGTCTAATTTGCAGTGAGTGAAAGTAAAGGTGAGAAAGATAGATGTGACTAGGTCACTGTCTTAGTCCATTTTTGCTACTATAACAGAATACCACAAACTACATAATTTATAAATGGTAGAATTTTATTTGGTTCATGATTCTAAGGCCTGGGAAGTCCAATATCAAGGGGCTGCATTTGGTGAGGGCCTTCTTTTTTTTTTTTTAAGGTGGAGTCTCGCCCTGTCGCCCAGACTGGAGTGCAGTGGCCAGATCTCAGCTCACTGCAAGCTCCGCCTCCTGGGTTTACGTCATTCTCCTGCCTCAGCCTCCCGAGTAGCTGGGACTACAGGCGCCCGCCACCTTGCCCGGCTAGTTTTTGTATTTTTAGTAGAGACGGGGTTTCACCATGTTAGCCAGGATGGTCTCGATCTCCTGACCTCGTGATCTGCCCGTCTCAGCCTCCCAAAGTGCTGGGATTACAGGCTTGAGCCACCGCGCCCGGCCGTGAGGGCCTTGTTACTGCATCATCCCATTAGCAGGAAGTGGAAGGGCAAGAGAGCATGTGCTAGAGACAGCAAGCAAGTAAGATTGCTGAACTCACTTTTATAACAAACCCACTCTTATCATGACTCACCCACTCCTGAGATGGCAACATTAATCCATACATGAGGCCAGAAGGCCTCAAGATCTAATCACCCCTTAGGAAGGCCCCGATGCTACTGCATTGGAGCTTATATTTTATGTTCTCAACACACGGACTTTGCGGGACACTTTCCAATCACAGAAGCCGCTAATGAAACTGAACATAGGGCTGGATTTATTCATTCAGAAAACTTTTACTAATGACTCACACTGTTGTGAGTAGCATTGAGTGAAATATAGTCTCTACTCTTGAGCAGCTCGTGACCCAGAAAACCAATTATCAGAATGTGGCATGAGAAGTGCCACCTAAGATAGAGATAAGGTGGAGAAACTATAGGAGAAGAGAACAGGAGACCAGAAAGACTTGTGAGAAGAAATTACACTGCTGTTGAAGTCAAAGAAAACTAGGATCTAGTATGGAAGGAAAGAGAAACAGCAATCCAGGAAAAAACAAACAAACAAACAAATATGTACAGAGCTGTGTGGACTTGTGACAGCATCATAAATTTAGAGACTTGCAGGTATGTCTGGATCAATGGGCCTGAAGGAGAGAGAAGGGGGATAGTTTTAGAAAGTGTCAGGGGCCAAATCCTGAAGGGCCTTGTGTGCAGATACTATCATTGACCTAGCCCTTATTCATTCTCCCCATCTTCCTTGTAATAAAAAACAAAACAACCACTAGAAAAAAATCCACTGCTTAGTATTTATATTTCCTATGTTCCCTTGCTGTTAAAGGTAGCTGTGACAACAGTCCTGGCAAAAGTGCAAGTCTACTGGGAATTTCTAGGAATGTTCTACTTTCCTAATCAGAAACCACCTTCCCTTCTCACCTCATCTTCCTACCTGGAATGCAGTTGCTACTGTGTTTGGGTCTTTCTGTTACCTGCAGCCAAACACAATCCTGATATGACTGGTTTTACAGAAATTCAGGTAAGGAAGCTGTGAGAATGTGATCACCCACTCTGGACAGAGGTGGTGCGATGAAGTCTTCACAGCTAGAAGTCAGGAAACTTCCTGTCTTGTCTGTATAACTTCATGCAGTGAAACTAGAGGTGACAGAGTCAATTCACAAATTATTAAGAAATTCACAGATTATTAAGAAAGCAGAATCAATAGGATTTGGTGATTAATTAGATGTGACCTATTGGGAATTATCATCAAGAGATGACTTTTCTCTCCTTCTAAGTTCCTGAACTACAAATTCCACCATCCTCCTACTTATTTTTTCCAACCCAATGTTTTTTCTTTCTCCCAGCATTTTCCATTCCCCATTTCAAGAAGCTGACCAATTTTTAATGTGTCTTTGTTTACATTACAAAGTTGTGTAATTGGATCTGAAAGAGATGTTGCACAAGACAGCCCCCTCTCCTGGATTTTATTTTGAAAAGTCTGTATTTGTTTTGGGAGTGTGCTGGTCATTTTCTAGGGACAGGAGACTGACTACTCACTGCCTTCAAGCAAGGAAACAAACCCAGTGAGAGAAGCTAGAGGGATTTGCTGAGACTAAAACAGGGAATGAGGGAATATAGCCTCCTCTGGTGTTCCCAGCCTCAGTGATAGGCCCCACCGGGTGGTTCAAGCTGCTAACCTATGACTCATCCCTCTCCAGTATTTCCTCCCACATTTAGCCCATCACCTACTCCTTTCTATTTTATTCTCTGAATATCTCCTGTGTCCCTCCATTTCTTTCAAACTCCACTGCCACAATCACCCAACCATACTCCATAAAATGATCTTTTCAAATTTGGAGTACTTTAAAAAGTATACAAATATTTTAATGGCCTCCTTTTGCTCTTAAAATAGACCAAACTGTGGCTCATGCCTGTAATCTCAGCACTTTGGGAGGCCGAGGTGGGTGGATCACCTGTGGTCAGGAGTTTGAGACCAGCCTGGCCAACATGGCAAAACCCCATCTCTACTAAAAATACAAAAATTAGCCGGGCGTGGTGGTGGGCGCCTGTAGTCCCAGCTACTCGGGAGGCTGAGGTGGGAGAATTGCTTGAACCCGGGAGGCGAAGGTTGCAGTGAGCTGAGATTGTGCCATTGCACTCCAGCCTGGGAGACAGAGTAAGACTCTGTCTCAAAAAAAAAAAAAACACCACAGTGCTTAACATGTCCTCCAGTGACTGACCTCTGTCTAGTTCTCCAGCCTTGCCTCTCTACTCTCTGCCCGAACTCCAGCCGTGGCGACCTTGCAGCAACCGGAATGCTCTTTCCCTCCTCACAGAATTTCCCCTAGCTGCCCTTCCCCAACCTGGTCAGATCTACTTAACTGCCACACCCCTTCTGTGCATACACCACACACATACACACACCTTGGCCACCTTCACTCGTTCTTCAGGTTCCAGCCCAAATGTCATTTCTTTAGAGAAGCCCTCCCTGACCCCCGACCCTACTCCCCTAAATCAGGGACCCTGCTTTAAGTCATGGGTTTCTTTTCCTTTTTCTTTTTTTCCTGAAACAGGGTCTCACTTTGTTGCCCAGGGTGGAGTACAGTGGCACAATCACTGCTCAATGCCACCTCAACCTCCTGGGCTCAAGCAATCCTCCCACCTCAGCCTCCCGAGTAGCTGTGACTATAGGCACACACCACCATGCCTGGCTCATTTTTGTATTTTTTGTAGAGGGGTTTTGCCTTGTTGCCTAGGCTGATCTCAAACTCCTGTGCTCAAGCAGTCCACCCGCCTTGGCCTCCTAATGTGTTAGGATTTACAGGCATGAACCACCAAACCCGACCTATGGGTATCTTTTACAGTATGTTTTCATGATATCTTTGTGTGATTATGTGATTGTTCTATCCCCTACTATCTATCATAAACTCCACATGAGTAGGACTGCATGCATTATTTTCTCTCCAGGGTCTGGTAGTGCAGACCTCACTGCACAGGTTAGGTACCTGGGCAGTAAGTCCCTGATGGAGATTTGTTGAACACGCAAAAATAAGAGAAGGAAAAGAGAGAGTCTAGAATGATTACAGGCTTCTGGTGCAAGCAACCAGGTGAATTATGAAATTAGATTCAGTTCAATTCATTTTAATTCTTTTATGAAATAAAGCACAAGAATATGTGCATGCATGATACAGAGAGTTGAAAGAGGTACATCCCCCTCTGGCTCTCTAAGAATTCCCACTGGCTTCTCTGTGGATGGAAATGGCCATTCTATTATAACATGCAGCACACCCAGGCAGAAATAAACTGCGAAGGCAGAATTCTGAAAGGGCAGGCTGAATTTGCTCATTTGGGGAGCTTAATCTAGACTATATCTAGATAGAATGATTCCTAGAAAGGTTACCTTGAGATTTTATGAAGATGACAAAAAACTTATTAATACTTAAAAACATGATATGGACTTTGGGTAACAATGATGTGTCAGTGTAAGCACATCAATTCTAATAAATTGTAACAAATTGTAAAACTCTGGTGCCAGATGTCAGTAGTGGGGATAGCTGAAGAGGGGTTGCAGGGGGTTATAGGGGCTCTCTGTCTTTTTTGCTCAATTTTGCTGTGAACCTAAAACTGCTCTTTTAAAAAAAAATTAAAAACCAATGTGTTAAAAATAATTTACACAAAAAGACAAAAATCATGATTCTTATTCAGAAAAAAAAAAAAAGAACATGTTAAAGATTTTGCTTTACTCAGAATTTAGGCATCAGTCTAGTATTAAAACTGGTTCATGCTGGCTGGGCGTGGTGGCTCACGCCTGTAATCCCAGCACTTTGGGAGGCCAAGGCAGGCGGATCATGAGGTCAGGAGTTCAAGACCAGCCTGATCAATATGGTGAAACCCCGTCTCTACTAAAAAAAAAAAAATACAAAAATTAGCTGGGCGTGGTGGTGCATGCCTTTAATCCCAGCTACTCAGGAGGCTGAGGCAGGAGAATCACTTGAACCTGGGAGGCAGAGGTTGTAGTAAGCCGAGATTGTGCCACTACACTCCAGCCTGGGCAACAGAACAAGACTCTCTCAAAAAAATTAAAATAAATAAAAAATAAACTTAGAAAGGAAAAGTCAAAGAGCAGACACATTTATGTAGCTGGAATATTGCAATGAATGTGCAAATGCAGGCAACACTCACTTCCTCCACAGTGTACTTCTGCTGGACAGGGCAGAATTTGCATGTCTATAGACAAGAAACATTTTGCATTTGTATCTGCTACCTATAAGGTACAGTGTTGTACAATAGCGCCCAAGGAATTAGAATCTGCCTTGTGGAAAGATATGCTGTTAGAAGGAAAACTAACAAACAGAAAGGAATAGTATCAACATCAACAAAAAGGATGTCCACTCAGAGACCCCATCCAAAGGTCACCAACATCAAAGACCAAAGGTAGATAAATCCACGAAGATGGGGAGAAACCAGTGCAAGAAGGCTGAAAATTCCAAAAACCAGAACGCCTCTTCTCCTCCAAAGAATCACAACCCCTTTCCAGCAAGGGAACAAAACTGTATGGAGAATGAGTTTGATGAATTGACAGAAGTAGCCTTCAGAAGGTGAGTAATAACAAACTCCTTTGAGCTAAAGGAGCATGTTCTAACCCAATGCAAGAAAGCTAAGAACCTTGAAAAAAGGTTAGATGTATTGCTAACTAGAATACCCAGGTTAGAGAAGAACATAAATGACCTGACAGAGCTGAAAAACACAGCACAAGAACTTCATGAAGCATACACAAGTATCAATAGCCAAATCAATCAAGTGGAAGAAAGGATCTCAGACATTGAAGATCAGCTCAATGAAATAAAGTGAGAAGACAAGATTAGAGAAGAAAGAGTAAAAAGAAACACACAAAACCTCCAATAAATATGGGACTATGTGAAAAGACCAAATCTACATTTGATTGGTGTACCTGAAAGTGACGAGGAGAATGGAAACAAGTTAGAAAACACTCTTGGGGATATTATCCAGGAGAACTTCCCCAACCTAGCAAGGCAGGCCAACATTCAAGTTCAGAAAATACAGAGGACACCACAAAGATACTCCTAGAGAAGAGCAACTCCAAGACAAATAATCCTCAGATTCACTAAGGTTGAAATGAAGGAAAAAATGTTAAGGGCAGCCAGAGAGAAAAGTCGGGTTACCCACAAAGGGAAGCCCATCGGACTAACAGCGGATCTCTAGACAGAAACCCTGCAAAGCCAGAAGAGAGTAGGGGCCAATATTCAAAATTGTTAAAGAAAAGAATTTTCAACCCAGAATTTCATATCCAGCCAAACTAACCTTCATAAGCAAAGGAGAAATAAAATCCTTTACAGACAAGCAAATGCTGAGGGATTTTGTCACCACCAGGCCTGCCTTACAAGAGCTCCTGAAGGAAGCACTAAACATGGAAAGGAACAACCGGTACTAGCTACTGCAAAAACATGCCAAATTGGAAAGACCATCGATGCTATGAAGAAACTGCATCAATTAATGGGGAAAATAACTAGCTAATATCAAAATGATAGGATCAAATTCACACATAACAATATTAACCTTAAATGTAAATGGGTTAATGCCTCAACTAAAAGACACAGACTGGCAAATTGGATAAAGAGTCAAGACCCGCTGGGCGCGGTGGCTCACTCCTGTAATCCCAGCACTTCAGGAGGCCAATGCAGGTGGATCACCTGAGGTTGAGAGTTCAAGACCAGCCTGACCAACATGGAGAAACCCCGTCTCTACTAAAAATACAAAATTAGCT
>NW_012118376.1:5051489-5056250 GCF_000951035.1 Colobus angolensis palliatus
TCTCGAAAAAAAAAAAAAAGAAATCAATGACATCAAAGGCACAATGTACCAGAATCTCTGGGACACATTTAAAGCAGTGTGTAGAAGGAAATTTATAGCACTAAATGCCCACAAGAGAAAGTATGAAAGATCTAAAATCAGCACCATAACATCACAATTAAAAGAACTAGAGAAGCAAGAGCAAACAAATTCAAAAGCTAGCAGAAGACAAGAAATAACTAAGATCAGAGCAGAACTGAAGGAGACAGAGACATGAAAAACCCTTCAAAAAAATCAATGAATCCAGGAGCTGGTTTTTCAAAAAGATCGACAAAATAGATAGATTGTTAGACTATTAAGAAAACAGAAGAATCAAATAGACGCAATAAAAAATGATAAAGGGGATGTCACCACTGATTCCACAGAAATGCAAACTACCATCAGAGAATACTATAAACACCTCTACGCAAATAAACTAGAAAATCTAGAAAAAATAGACAAATTCCTGGACACATACACCCTCCCAAGTCTAAACCAGGAAGAAATCGAATCCCTGAATAAACTGATAACAAGTTCTGAAATTGAGGCAGTAATTAATAGCCTACCAACCAAAAAAAGTCCAGGACCAGACAGATTCACAGCATGAATTCTACTAGATACAAAGAGGAGCTGGTACCATTCCTTCTGAAACTATTCCAAACAATATAAAAAGGGGGAGCCCTCCTTAACTCATTTTATGAGGCCAGCATCATACTGATACCAAAACCTGGCAGAGACACAACAAAAAAAGAAAATTTCAGGCCAATATCCCTGATGAACATCGATGCAGACATCCTCAAAAAATTACTAGCAAACCAAATCCAGGAGCACATCAAAAAGCTTATCCACTATGATCAAGCTGGCTTTGTATCTGGGATGCCAGTCTGGTTCAACGTACGCAAATCAATAAATGTAATCCATCACATAAACAGAACCAATGACAAAAACCACATGATTATCTCAATAGATTAAGAAAAGGCCTTCAACAAAATTCAACAGCCCTTCATGCTAAACACTCTCAATAAACTAGGTATTGATGGAAGGTATCTCAAAATAATAAGAGCTATTTGTGACAAACCCACAGCCAATATCATACTGAATGGGCAAAAACTGAAAGTATTCCCTTTGAAAACTGGTACAAGACAAGGATGCCCTCTGTCACCACTCCTATTCAACATAATGTTGGAAGTTCTGGCCAGGACAATCAGGCAAGAGAAAGAAATAAAGGGGATTCAATTAGGAAAGAGGAAGTCAAATTATCTCTGTTTGCAGATGACATGATTGTATATTTAGAAAACCCCATCATCTCAGCCCAAAATCTCCTTAAGCTGATAAGCAACTTCAGCAAAGTCTCAGGATACAAAATTAATGTGCAAAAATCACAAGAGTTCCTATACACCAATAACAGAGAGCCAAATTATGAGTGAACTCCCATTCACAATTGCTACAAAGAGAATAAAATACCTAGGAATACAACTTACAAGGGATGTAACTCTTCCCTTGTAAGATGTGAAGCAACTCTTCAAGGAGAATTACAAACCACTGCTCAAGGAAATAAGAGAGGACACAAACAAATGGAAAAACATTCCATGCTCATGGATAGGAAGAATCAATATCATGACAATGGCCATACTGCCCAACGTAATTTATAGATTAATGCTATCCCCAACAAGCTACCAATGACTTTCTTCACAGAATTAGAGAAAACTACTTTAAACTTCATATGGAACTAAAAAAGAGCCTGCATAGCCAAGATAACTCTAAGCAAAAAGAACAAAGCTAGAGGCATCATGCTACCTGACTTCAAACTATACTACAAGGCTACAGTAACAAAAACAGCATGGTACTGGTACCAAAACAGATATCTAGACCAATGCAATGGAAGGGAGGCCTCAGAAAAAACACCACACATCTACAACCATCTGATCTTTGACAAACCTGACAAAACTAAGCAATAGGGAAAACATTCCCTATCTAATAAATGGTGTTGGGAAAACAGGCTAGCCATATGCAGAAACCTGAAACTGGATCCCTTCCTTACACCTCATACAAAAATTAACTCAGGATGGATTAGAGACTTAAACGTAAGGCCTAAAACCATAAAAACCCTAGAAGAAAACCTGGGCGATACCATTCAGGACATAGGCATGGGCAATAACTTCATGACTAAAACACCAAAAGCAATGGCAACAAAAGCCAAAATTGACAAATGGGTTCTAATTAAAGAACTTCTGCACAGCAAAAGAAACTATCATCAGAGTGAACAGGCAGCCTACAGAATGGGAGAAAATTTTTGCAATCTATCCATCTGATAAAGGGCTAATATCCAGAATCAACAAAGAACTTAAACAAATTTACAAGAAGAAAACAACCCCAACAAAAAGTGAGCAAAAGATATGAACAGACACTTCTCTAAAGAAGACATTTATGCAGCCAACAGATATATGAAAAAAAGCTCATCATCACTGGTCATTAGAGAAATGCAAATCAAAACCACAATGAGATACCATCTCACTTCAGTTAGAACGGTGATCGTTAAAAAGTCAGGAAACAACAAATGCTGGAGAGGATGTGGAAAAATAGGAATGCTTTTACACTGTTGGTGGGAGTGTAAATTAGTTCAACCATTGTAGAAGACAGTGTGGTGATTCCTCAAGGATCTAGAACTAGAAATACCACTTCACCCAGCAATCCTATTACTGGGTACATACCCAAAGGATTATAAATTATTCTATAAAGACACATGCACACGTATGTTTATTGCGGCACTGTTCACAATAGCAAAGACTTGGAATCAACCCAAATGCCTATCAATGATAGACTAGATAAAGAAAATGTGGCACATACACACCATGGAATACTACGCAGCCATAAAAAAGGATGAGTTCATGTCCTTTGCAGGGACACGGATGAAGGTGGAAACCATTATTCTCAGCAAACTGACACAAGAACAGAAAACCAAACGCCACATATTCTCACTCATAAGTGAGAGTTGAGCAGTGAGAACACATGGACATGGGGGCGGGCATCACACACAGAGGCCTGCTGAGGATGGGGGGCTAGGGGGTGGATAGCGTTAGGATAAATGCCTAATGTAGATGATGGGTTGATGGGTGCAGCAAACCACCATGGCACGTGTATAGCTATGTAACAAACCTGCACGTTCTGCACAGGTACTCCAGAACTTAAAGTATAATTTTAAAAAAAATTCTAAAAAAAAAACTCACCTGTTTTAAGTGTACAATTCAATGATGGTTAACAAACTTACAGACTCTGTTCATCACTGCAATCCAGTTTTATAATATTTAGGAATATTTGTATAATCCTAAAGAGAACAATCATGCCCATTTGCAGTCAACCCCTGTTCCCACTGCAGCCCTAAGGCCAACACAAATGTACTCTTTTTTCTCCATAGATTTGTCTTTTCTGAACATTCCTATAAAAGTGATCATACAATGTGTGGTCTTTTGTGCCTGGTTCCTTTCACTCATAATTATTTTCAGGTTCATCTATGTTTTAGCATTTATAAATAGTTCCGTCCTTTCGTTCCTGAATAAGTGTTCCATTGTATGGGTAGAACACATTCTGTTTCTCTATTCATCATTGGATGGATATGTGGGCGGTTTCCACTTTGTAGTTATTACGTATAACGATGCTATGAACATTCATGTACAGATTTTTGTGTAGAAATATGTTTTCATTTCGCTGGGGTAAATACCTACCAATGAAATTGCTGGATCATATGGTAAACATATTGCTTGAAAATGTTGGTTTTATTTTTATCCAGGTATGGGGAGGCTGACAGATCAGGAGATGACTGCTCTTGAAAAGGTAGACTGAAACAGTTCCCAGACAGGAGAGGGTGTGCTCCACCATGCCAGGCCACATGGGGGAGCAGCAGCGTCAGTCGGAGCAGCGGGAGCAAGAGCCCTTATTCTGGTTTCCCCAGGAACAGGTGAGGCCAGGTAAGCAGGTTTAGGACTGGCCAATTTGAACTGAACTCTGGGGCATAGGGAATGTTTGTAATTATCTGGCACCCAGTCCTGAGGTGATTAGGGCAGGGGAATAATGGCAAGATGTGTGAGAGCTCAATTGAGGAGGTAATTAGGAAATAAGCTTAGGATTCATTGGTTTGCACATGGAATGTGAGTTGTTTGCTATTTCCAGGTGTTGGCTAGCCCTGGGAGGTGCAGTCTCCACAGGGTCTGTAAGGCCCCCAGTGTCAAAACATCAGAATAAAAAGCCAGGCTTGGTACACATGTTTAACTTTTTGAGAAACTGGCAAACTGTTATCCAAAGTAGCTACAACATTTTACTTTGTCTCAACCATGAAGGAACGTTCCATTTTCTCTACATCTTCACAAACAGTAATTATTGTCTGTCTGTTCAACGAAAGCCGTTCTAGTAGGTTTGAAATGGTAGCTCATTGTGGTTTTAATTTGCAACTTTGTATTTCCCTAATAACTGATGATGTTAAGCATCTTTTCTTTTCTTTTCTTTTCTTTTTTGAGATGGAGTCTCACTCTGTTGCCCAGGCTGGAGTGCAGCAGCGAGATCTCAGCTCACTGCAACCTCCATCCCCCCGGGTTCAAGCAATTCTGCCTCAGCCTCCTGAGTAGCTGGGATTACAGACATGCACCACCAGGCCTGGCCAAGCATCTTCTCATATGCTTTTTAGCCATTCCTATATCTTCTTTGGTAATGTCTGCTGAAAAATTTGCCCATTTTTTTTTTTTTTTTTTT
>NW_012118376.1:5058209-5058774 GCF_000951035.1 Colobus angolensis palliatus
AAAAAAAAAAAAAAGAAATGCTCTTTGCGGACCTGATGGAATAAGCAGGCATGTTGGAGAAGCCTGTGTGGAAGGAACTGCGGACTCTTCTAGGAACCTGTGGATGCCTCTAGAACCTGATACAGGCCTCCAGCCAACAGCCAGCAAAAAGCCAGGGTCCTCAGCTGCACAACAGCAAGGAATTGATTTCTGCTAACAATCTGAATAAGGTGGGAAGTGGATTTTCCCTCAGTTGAGCATCTAGATCAAAATACAATCGGTACCTTCAGCACAGCTTTATAAGGGCCTGAGCAGAAGACTCGGCCTAGACTCCTCATCCACAGAAACTATGCGATAATACACAGATGCTGTCTTAAGCCACTGGGTTTGTGGTAATTAGTTATACAACAATAAAAAACTAATAATGTATTTTTAATCTTAACATAAGAATATTAATATTAGATGTAATATACTTTTTTTTTTTTGAGACGGAGTCTTGCTCTGTCCCGGGCTGGAGTGCCGTGGCAGGATCTTGGCTCATTGCAATTTCCGCCTCCCAGCTATTCTCCTGCCTCAGTCTCCCAAA
>NW_012118376.1:5060501-5064421 GCF_000951035.1 Colobus angolensis palliatus
TCCCAGCTACTCAGGAGGCTGAGGCAGGAGAATCACTTGAACCCAGGAGGCAGAGGTTGCAGTGAGCCGAGATCACACCACTGCACTCCAGCCTTGGTGACAGAGCGAGACTCAGTCTAAAATAAATAAATAAATAAAGCCAAGAAAGAACACTTGGAAATTTAAAATTAGGGAAGCTGAAATCGAACATTTTAGTCAAAGAGCTGGGAAGCCATTTATCTTCCAGTAAATGGGGAAAAAAATAGAGAAAAAGAAACAGAACAGCGTTGGGCGCAGTGGCTCATGCCTGTAATCCCAGCACTTTGGGAGGCCGAGATGGGCAGATTGCTTGAGTTCAGGAGTTCGAGACCAGCCTGGCCAGCATGGTGAAACCCTGTCTCTACTAAAAATACAAAAATTAGCCAGGCATGGTTGCGCACATATGTAATCCCAGCTACTCGATAAGCTGAGGCAGGAGAATCACTTGAACCTGGGAGGCGGAGGTTGTAGTAAGCCAAGATCATGCCACTGCACTCTGGCCTGGGCGACAGAGTGAGACTCCGTATCCAAAGAATAAAAAATAAAAAACAGAACAAAAAGGAGATGGATGTAGAGGATCAATCCAGAAGATCAAGAATTATAGAAAGAGAAAAAAGAAAGGGGGAAAGACAGAAATATTTTCAAGGCAAAATGCAAGAAAATTTCCCAGAAGGATGCAGAGTCTTCCCATTGGAAGGCCCTTCTAAGTGTCCAACATCGTGAATATTTCAAGACATCAGGGATAAAAAGGCAATTTTAAAACTCTGCAGAGTAACCAATCATATTTTTGTTATTTTTTCGCAAAGAACAGGCCTTTTTACAGTGAGATATCATGATGGATTTTATTCAAAACAACAGGATGGGGCAGAGCTTGTCTGCAGGAGTTTAAGTGATACAAGATTGACCATGTATTCATGTTTGAACCTGTGTGATCAGAACATGGGAATTCATTAAACTATTCTATATCTGTATATCTTTGAAATTTGCCATAATAAAAAGTAAAACAAAAGGAAATAAAAAACGCAAGTGCTGTTAGTATTTTAGTCTACATACATAACACTGGAGAATGTTTGGGAATTATGCCTGGAGGACAGAATTTAGAGTCCTGGCTCTGTCCCTTCCTAACCACAACTTTAGACAAGGCACATCACTTCTCTGGATGTCAGGTACCTTCTTTGTATTACAGGGATATTAAAGTAGGGGACACTGAAGGTCCCTCCCAGCTCCACTGGTCCGTAATAAATCAATTTGAATACTGTCAACTGAGACTACCATTATTTTCTAAGAAAGTGCTCTCACCTCTAAAATAACAAAATAACGCGAAGCAGAGTGCTATAAGACTCCTCAACACCACTGGATAGTGGAAGATAGTGGAGTAATGACCTTAAAATTACCCAGCAAAACCATGAATCAAGTATGTGGGTTAACCAAACCAAGGAAAAGAATTCACTGGATCCAGAAAACAGAGCCCCAACAGAGGAGAAACAGTTTAGTAGAGAAGATCTCAGGGTGACAGCTTGTGCACTAGGGCTTTGTAGCACCCCGTCCAGGCTGCAGCAATGGGAGAGGCATGGTGGGAGGGAGGACTCCAAGAAAATATGGAAACAGTCAATTACCTAATATACTTCAGCATGGTGGGGGGAAAAAAACCCTCAAAATTTGACAGAGCAGATGGACCACTTCAAGAAACCTTAAAGATAGGTACACGGAATACACAATGTCTTAAATTATTAATTCCAGAAAAAAAAAATTGTACAAGATAAAATATACAACGAATAGGATCATCACCAAACCATAGTTACACTGACATTACATATTTATGTATTACATGGACTACTGATTTATCCAGGATTTTTTTAAACTGTGGGAAAAGAGGAGGAGAAGTAGAGGGTATTATTATAATAGACAAAGTGATCCATCCACCTAATAGGAAATTAGTAGTTTCAAGTTGATAAGTCTAGAAATGATATAAGTATACTACTTAGAAATATGAAAGTAAATGTCAGGGTTTTTGGGTTTTGTTTTGTTTTTTTTAAGCCAAGTTAGTTCAAAATAGTTGCCTCCAGGAATAGAGGACAGATATTTTCATTAAGGCCTCTCAGCACTATTTTGAGCACCTAGCATATGCCAGGCATATAACTCCCTCTCCCCAAGACCCCACTCATTAGAGCCAGCCCTCTCCCAAGAAGACATATGGTGATCCGTTTGATCACTTCCCCCAGGACCCTGCCCCATCCATTAGTGCTTCTTTCAGTTTCATCATCAGTCAATCTCTCCCTCTCTACTGGCTTCTTTTCCTTTGCTTATAACTGTGTCCAAGAACTTCCAGCTTGGCAACTGACTAGCCAAATTTGGCTTCATTCCCTGGATTCTGATCTCATTTCTTGGCACAGAGTATTGTTGGAATGCTATCTACCGCTAATGAGCCCTCTTTGGGCACAGCTCCAGGACCTCCCACATATGGGTACTTGTTGGGTACTCTGTATACCACAGCTTAGGGCATATAAAGCCAGCCCTATCTGCAGCAATGGGCATTAGGAGTCAGAAGTACAATAACTGTGAAAATAACTTGAAGCAATAGAGAAAGAAGAAGAAAGAGTCAAGCGTAACACCAAAGGATGGCAGGGCCATTACTGACATTGGAATCTCAGGAGCAGAGGCATTTGGTGAGGGAGGTAAGTAACATGATAAATTTAGCTTTAAACCAATTGCATGTGAAGCTTATAGAAATGGTAGTAATCAGGACAAAGTGGGCAAATTAATCACAAACCAGGAACAGTGAAATACAATAGGAAAGGGGTTAATGGATACTAGATTCATATTCTGGCTCTGCCAGTTACTAACTGAATGACTATTGGCAAGTTACTTAACTTCTCTGTGCCTCAGTTTTCTCATCTACATAATGGGGGTTGTATACTGAATAGAAAGCAGGCATGATAAATTTGAGATATCACCAGGGAAAAGCCACTTCGATCAGAAAGAACAATCTGACTACAGTGTGAAGAGTACATTAGAGATATCAAAAGTGCAGTTCAGTATCCTGGTTGCAATAGGGCAGAAGACCAAGGATGATGGGCTCAAGGGCTACTTGAGGGAGGGACAACTAGAAAATAGAGAAAAACGGATGATTTAGGAAGTGTATGGGCGATAGAGCTAGTAGGATAATGTGATTTATGGGATTGGGGTTTGTGTAACAGAAGTGTATTAGTGTTCCATTTTTGTGCTTTCAGATCTCTTTACCAATTTCATGCCATGTTTTCACTTCTGACAGCCAATATCTGCAAGGAGATCCAGAAATGCCTGGGGTTTACACCTCCCTGGCAAGGGCCCTCAAATGACTCCTGGTTCAGAAGTTTAAAGTCTCCAGCTTCCTTGCCCCAGTCCAGACTGCTCTGAGGTCTGACTATCTCCAGAATTCCTCTGTGGGATTGAGCCTACCTTACCCTCTATGGGACTTTGTTTGCTATTGAACACTTGCTTGGCTTCCTTCCTTCCCTGTATCTCTTCCCTGATTCTTTATCGTTTTTTTTCCTCGAAACACTTCCTAATAAATTGCTTTCACATGAATCTTCATCTTAGGGTCTGCTTCTGGGGAGTCCATCCTGAGTGTAGTCATCAATAATGCTGCTTATTAATTTTTCTATTGGGCACCTGGTAGTGTTATACTTCCTGACCTCCTGTGGTTGGGTGGTTGAGCCAGTTATTAACAGCTCTAGCAGAGGTAATGTGTGTCACTTCTAGGCTAAGCATCTAATTGCCAAGATGAAACCCTTTGGGACTCTTCTGACTCTTGTGGTAACCCAAAATGTTGCAGATTGTGACTGCTCTGTCATCCTGGATCCTACAGTTGGTTTGAGAGTGGAGCAGAGCACCTGCTCTAACTCAGTAGTTAGGATGAGAAA
>NW_012118376.1:5065289-5067241 GCF_000951035.1 Colobus angolensis palliatus
AAAAAAATAATAATAATAATTCTGACTTGGACTATCAGATGTATGGTATTAACATTCTTTGGGGTTGGGAAAAGCAGAGGAAGAAGAGAGATGGGTTTTGTTTCTTCATTTGTTTTTAGGTGGGGAATTAGGTGCAGTTTTAGACATTTTGAGTTTGAGATTCTTGTAGACATCCTAAATGAGATGTTGAGTGGATAGTAAGTGATTCCGAATCTCTGAAGAGTGATCAGGTCTGGTGATCACTCAGATCACCCAGACAGACATCTGGGACATAACGTAAGACAGAAAAATAGGGATAGAAAATCAGGACCAAGGGGAAAGTAGAACCCATATGTGCTAATGACAAACATTAACACAGAAGCTCTGATTGAAATTGAAATTGGGAGATGAGCTTCCTGGCCAGGGAAACAGGGTAAGTGCATTCTATTATATGGGTCTCACTATTGGAAGGAAATAAATATATCAGTTACTTTAAAAAACTTTTCAGGGGCCAGGCACGGTGGCTCACGCCTGTAATCCCAGCACTTTGGGAGGCCAAGGCGAGTGGATCACCTGAGGTCAGGAATTCCAGACCGGCCTGACCAACATGGTGAAACCCTGTCTCTACTAAAAATACAAAAATTAACTGGGCGTGGTGGCATGCGCCTGTAATCCCAGCTACTTGGGAGGCTGAGGCAGGAATAGCTTGAATCCAGGAGGCGGAGGTTGCAGTGAGCTAGGTTTGTGCCACTGCACTCCAGCCTGGATGACAGAGCGAGACTCCATCTCAAAAAAAAAAAAAAATTGTAATCCCCAGTATTTGAGGTGGGGCCTGGTGGAAGAGGTGATCCCCAGCTTTGGAGGTAGGGCCTGGTGGGAGGTGATTGGATCATGGCGGGCGGAAATTTTGCATGAATGGCTTAGCACCGTTCCCTTGGTACTGTCCTTGCAACAGTGAGTGAGTTCTTATGAGATGTGGTTGTTTAAAAGTGTGTAGCGCCTCCCCCTTTACTCTCTTGGTTCTGCTTCTGCCATGTAAGATGCCTGCTCTTGTTTTGTTTTCTGCCAGGAGTAAAAGCTCCCTGAGGCCTCTTCAGAAGTGGATGTTGCGTGCTTCTTGCACAGACTGCCGAACCATGAGCCAATTAATCCTCTTTTCTTTATAAATTCCCCAGTCTCAGATTTTCATTATAGCAATGTAAGAATGGACTAATACAGTAATCTTCCTGGAATATAAATTATTTGGGCTAGATTTCTGATATAAATTGAATGACAGAAAATTCCATATATATTCTCTGAGGAGGGTTTGGCATGCAAGCATTTTTCTTCGTAAATCCCAAGAAGGTGGCACAGTAGACAACTAATCATGAAAACTAAAATTCTTAACATTTATGGCTGAGCAGAAACCACTGGAGCACTGGAGACAAATCCCAGGGGTATCTAGGCAAAGCAGGACTTCTCTTCAGGAAGGAGCTTTGGAACTTCCACAGCATTTATTTCAGGTATCACAGTTGTCCTGTGAAGTTTTGTGGCTTATAGCCCATCTTGCTCTCTGTGTTTGGACAGGGTTGCTCTGTATCTGCCAACAGTTCCACTGAATAGTGACTGCTACCACTTTGTAGCCATGAAACTTTCCCAACAAGTATTATAATGTCTTCAATAGAGCAGAAGGAAATAATCCACCACTGAGGGTTCTGGAAGTGATTTTCATCACTAAGAGTGACATTGCAAGTTGACTACGATACATAGCTAATGTGATGTGTAAGGTTTTATTTCACAGAACAGCAAATCAACTCAGCTCACTGAACAGACATGGTCTTTGTTAAAGTATTTATATATTTGTTGAAGTCTAGTGAGATTTACAGGAGTAAAAGAAGAATAATTCTGGTATGTATGTAAAACATCAGTATTTGAAAAGATGGGGGCGGCTGGGCGCGGTGGCTCAAGCCTGTAATCCCAGCACTTTGGGAGGC
>NW_012118376.1:5074276-5078324 GCF_000951035.1 Colobus angolensis palliatus
ACTCCGTCTCAAAAAAAAAAAAAAGAAAAGAAAAGAAAAATGGGCAAATGATATGAAAAGAAGAGGAACCCCTCAAAAGAGGGTTTGGAGGACTTCAACATTTAAAGGGAAAATAGCGAGCAGGAAGGGAACGAGGAAAGGGGGAAAAGCGGCAGAGGGTAGGTAATGAGGCAAGCAGTCATATTCTTGTGAGGCGTTTTTTAGCGCCCAGTGAGTCTACATTTTACATGTGAAAGAAAAGGAGTCAGGGAAAAGGCAATTACGCATTTGACTTGTACTCAGATCTACAGTTTACATAAGACAAAGTAAGCATGTGAAATTACAGCTATCTGGGAACTAAAGGAAGGCAGTTTTTGTGTGACTCGGGTCCCAAGCTTAACTTTCCCTTTGGCATGGTGAGCTGGGGGTCCCAAGATTTTATTTTATGTATACATATATCTAACATGTATTATATACGTATGTATATAATTTACATACACACTGTATATAGAGAGGAACAGAGAGAGACAGACAGAGACAGCGAGGTGGATAGATTGGATGGCTACCTCTCCAAGTATCAACAGTGGCTCCTACTGTTCCCCGGACTGGGACTCTGCCCCTTCCCAAATTTCCACCTTCTGGAATGCTGCTCATTCTTCAAAGCTGTGTTCAAATCCTGGTTTCTCCATGAAGCCTCCCCATTCCCACCCTCCTCGCCAGTGTTAATCTCCTCAGTGTTCCCATACACTTTGTTTCTTCCACTTTGTCATTTCTTTCTGCACTGTTTTATCTCTAATTCTTTGTATCTCTTAACTAGACTGAAACAACTTTGAGGGTAAGAGCCATTTCCCAGCCATTAAAAAAAAAATCCCACAGCTCTAGCACAAGGCTTTGCATGCCATTGATTCTCAATAAATAATCACTGAATGAAAGTCATTCAAAAAAACTTTAATATAGAAACCTTTTTTAAGCTATAATTTCCTTTTACCCTCTGTTGATGTCACCTAACAGAAATCTACAACTTTTTCCTAATTTCATTATACTTAAAATTTAATAACCTCAGAATAACTGCATGCAAAAAAAAAAAAATCTTATTTTCCCAAACAGTGTTGTTTGATGTCTTACATATTGGCATCTACATTGTGGAATTTCAACCTTGTCTGCCCATAGTAATCACCTGGACAATTTTTTTAAAATACCGTTCCCAGAGCCACCACTTCCGCAAAATCTCAATTAAGATTTTGGATCACTCCAGGTGTGGTGGCTCATGCCTGTAATCCCAGCTCTTTGGGGAGCCAAGGCATCACCTAAGGTCATGAGTTCGAGACCAGCCTGGCCAACATGGTGAAATCCCATCTCTACTAAAAATACAAAATTAGGGCTGAGTACAGGGGCTCACACCTGTAATCCCAGCACTTTGAGAGGTTGAGGCAGGAGGATCATGAGGTCACGAGTTTGAGACCAGCCTGGCCAACATGGTGAAACTCCATCTCTACTAAAAATACGAAAATTAGCTGAGCGTGGTGGTGGATGCCTGTAATCCCATCTATCCAGGAGGCTGAGGCAGAAGAATTGCTTGAACCCGGAGGCAGAGGTTGCAGTGAGCTGAGATCTTGCCACTGCACTCCAGCCTTGGGGACAGAGCAAGACTCTGTCTTGGGGAAAAAAAAATTAGCCAGGCATGGTGGCACACGCCAGTAACCCCAGCTACTCCGGAGACTAAGGCAGGAGAATTGCTTCAACTTGAGAGGTGGAGGTTGCAGTGAGCCAAGATTGCACCATTGCACTCCAGCCTGGGCAACAACAGTGAAACTCCATCTCAAAAAAAAAAAAAGGATCAATTATTCTGAGGTACAGCCTAGGCTTTTTTTCAAAAACAGAGTCTCACTCTTATCGCCCAGGCTGGAGTACAATGGCACGATCTTGGCTCACTGCAACCTGTGCCTACCGGGTTCAAGCTATTCTCCTGACTTAGCCTCCTGGGTAGCTGAGATTATAGGCACCTGCCACCATGCTCAGCTAATTTTTTTTGAGATGGAGTCTCAATCTGTCGCCTAGGCTAGAGTGCAGTGGTGCAATCTTGGTTCACTGCAACCTCTGCCCTGCCAAACTGGGTTCAAGCAATTTTCCTGCTAAGCTTCCCAAGTAGCTGGGATTATAGGCATCCACCACCATGCTCGGCTACTTTCTGTATTTTTAGTAGAGATGGGGTTTCTCCATGTTGGTCAGGCTAGTCTCGAACTCCTGACATAAGGTGATCTACCTGCCTCAGCCTCCCAAAGTGCTAGGATTACAAGAGTGAGCCACCTTGTCCGGCCAAGATATTTATTTGTTTATTTGAGATAGGGTATCCCTCTGTCACCCAGGCTGCAGTGCAGTGGTGCGATCAGAGCTCACTGCAGCCTCAAAGTCTTGGGGTCATGCCATCTTCCTGCCTCAACCTCCTGAGTGCTGGGATTACAGGCTTGAGCCACCGCGCCTGGCCAACCATCTTAATTTCTACCAGTAGAAGATAAATTATAATTGATTTCATATGTTAGGCTAATATATAGCAGTGGAAATTAATGATGTATACCTATCTACCCCCATCCCTAACTCTGTGTTTCCTGGGTTTACTTGTCTTCACATGATCTTGCTGTAATCAAGGCAAACACAATTAATTAATGGTTTTCTGTTTATTACATTGGAGTCCTTTCCATATTCTGTCCTTGAGAGTATACAACACCACTTTCTCCTTTTTTCT
This sequence comes from Colobus angolensis palliatus, assembly GCF_000951035.1. Lineage (NCBI taxonomy): Eukaryota > Metazoa > Chordata > Mammalia > Primates > Cercopithecidae > Colobus > Colobus angolensis. The sequence continues at coordinate 5,076,999 of NW_012118376.1, forward strand.
TTTTGAAATTAGAGGATTTCTAAATTCTTTACCTGTTTATACACAATTGCTTGGTTTTCTCCTCCAGAGGGCTAATCACATTTATGATGTATGTGGTTTGCTTGTGTTATTTTGTGGCAATCTTATTTCTAAACCACTGGGTGGGGAATATCTCACTGTGGTCTCCATGTGGAAAAAAACAATGTTGCATGAGCTGAGTTTTGAAAGATGATTAGAGTTTGCCTAGCAGACCATGCTAGGTAAGGGCATTCAAGCTTGAGGGAAGAAAATGAGTACAATCACAGAGACGTGAAACAGCTGGGCTTGTTCAAGGGTCTAAGGGCAGTTTATAAAGTTCTCAATGTGACTACAGCAGCATCAAAGCCAAGTCCAAACATGGGGAAGTCAGTCTGGGAGGAGGTGACTCTGTCTCTGGGTAGTGGGGGAGGGAGCCCATAAAGCAGGCATTGCCCTTTGGCTCCCTCTCTGCATGGTCACAGTCTTGCTTTCACACTGCTTCCCCTAAGGTCTTTTGGTTATCCCTGTAACAGTAGTCATGTTGACATATTAATCTTGAAAACAACTGAAAGGACTCCACTTTGGAAGAAAGTGCTCAGGAGGAGCATTCTTTCTTTCGTTCCCCCACTGTAGATCCCTCTGAAAAGTAGCCAGAGTGACTTCAGAGAAGGCTGGAGACAGAGGCAAACAGAGCCCTGACCACATAGGCTTGGCGCAACAGGCAAAGAGCTTGCACTTAACCTGGTAAGTGATGGGAAGTCTGCAAAAGGTTTCAGGCAAGGGAGCACTGCAGTTTTTGAATAAAAACAACACACGTTAGAGAGTAAACATGGCTGGGTACAGCTCTTGCCTGGAATTTCAGCACTTTGGAAGGCTGAGTTGGAAGGAGATGATCACTTGAGCTCAGGAGTTTGAGACCAGGCTGGGCAACATGGCAAAACTCCATTCTCTAAAAGAAGAAGAAGAAAAAAAATAGCAAAATTAGCCAGATGTACTGGTGCACGCCTGTAGTCCCAGTAACTTTGGGAGGCTGAGGCAGAAGGATCACCTGAACCTGGGAAGGCTGAGGCTGCAGTGAGCTGCAATGGTGCCACTGCACTCCAGCCTGGGTGACAGAGTGAGACTGTCTCAGAAAGGGGGGAAAAAAAAGAGTAAACATGGCCGGGCGCGGTGGCTCAAGCCTGTAATCCCAGCACTTTGGGAGGCCGAGATGGGCGGATCACGAGGTCAGAAGATCGAGACCATCCTGGCTAACACGGTGAAACCCTGTCTCTACTAAAAATACAAAAAACTAGCCGGGCGAGGTGGCGGGCGCCTGTAGTCCCAGCT
>NW_012118376.1:5084079-5100118 GCF_000951035.1 Colobus angolensis palliatus
AAAAAAAAAAAAAAAACAAAAAAGTTAATCAATGGAAGGCACCAAATTAACAGAGTAAAAGAAAACAAGAAAATCTTGACTGACACAGAAAAAAAATTTGACAAAAACCAATACCCTTTAATAACAAACACACCAAAAAATAAGATAGAAGGAAACTTTCTCAGCCTAATAAAGGGCATCTGTGAAAAACCCACATCCAACATCATACTTAATGATTAAAGACTGAAAGCTTTTCCCCTAAGATCAGGAACAAAACAAGGATGTTTTCTCTCATCATTTCTATTCAACATTGTACTGGATGTTCTAGCCAGGGCAATTAGGCAAGCAAAAGAAATAAAAGCAATCAAGATTGGAAAGGAGAAAGTAAATTTCTATTTGAGGTGTCATGATCTTGTACATAGAAAACTCTAAAGAATCTGCAAACAAATTATGAGAGCTGATAAACAATTTAATCAACGCTTCCTCTCTATGCCATAGACATACTACGTTGTGTTGTCTCAGTGTCTCACCAGCGGTAAAGAGTTTTGATAAAGATAGACCTGTATTGCTTATTTTAAAATTCTTTGGTCCCATTCCTGATTTCCTGGATTGGAATCTCATTACCAATAACGATATGCAATATATAGAAATGTTAACACCAAAAGTTGGAAATGGATTAGAAAGAGGCAAGACTGGGTAGTGGAATTATTGGATGGGTGGTTTGTATTTTGTTGATTATATTTTTCTCATTTTCCATGCTGAACATGTAGTCCTTGTACACTAAGGAAAATCTTAATAGGTTTTTAGTTAAGAAGCTTATGACACATAACACATAAAATGCAGTGAATACATTTTTGTTTTGATTTGTTTTTTGAGACAGGCTCTTACTCTGTCACCCAGGCTACAGTGCAGTGGCACGATCACAGCCCACTGCAGCCTTGACCTCCTGGGCTCAAGCTATCCTCCCACCTCAGCCTCCTGAGCAGCTGGGACCACAGGCATGTACCACCATGCCCGACTAATGTTTTTTAAATTTTTTTGTAGAGACAGGGTCTCCCTGTGTTGCCCAGGCAGTGAGAGAGAAGACCTAAGTCTCTGCATTTTTGATACTGAAGCTTGAGAACCAGGGCAAACTGGAGAGACCAAGGAAGCCTGCCCACACTGAAGGCCTGGTTCCACTCCATCCCCACCCCAGCACTAATCCATTCCACTGTAGCATTTTCAGATCAAGGCCAGGATGAAAAATTGAGAGACATTGTGTATTGTTTCAGCCTTGATATAGAGGAAGCAAAAGAGTCCCTTCTCTAAGCCTTGGCAGAACATGCCTTTCCCAGTGGGTTGTGTCTTTGTTTGAACTGAAAGTTCATCTTTGTTCCTGTCTCTCATTTTGGCTCCTTTCCAATATAAAAGAATTCAAATGTTTTGTTTGATCTTTTTTTAAGTCATCCTTGTCCAGTTGGAGTATTCCGTTTCACAGGTTTCGTTTTATTGTTTGATTTTTGTTTTCTGAAGTTGGAGTAGTCTTTGCTTTATATATATTTTTTCTCCAACATCGATTGCTCCCATTGAATGCTTCCATATGCAAATTTTTACTTTGAAAGCATTTTTAGTTCCAGCATTATCTACAGTACAGAATTTAGCTGTTAATCAAATTCCTCATTTGGGCAACTAAACTGACAAAAAGTAAGCCAAGCAGTAATGTTGCTACTTTCTGCTTTGCAATATTTTTCCAAATTAGTAAATGAAGCTGGTGGTAGAGGAGTGGGGGAATGGGAGGGGCAGGAAGATGAATGGCAGTAGGCAGGTGGGATGATAATGGCTCTCTACCTTTAGCAAACACTTACAGGTATAAATACTACATATGTTTTGACTAACTGAGTGTATAACAATGCCACCAAAAACCAAAATAATGTACTGAAATTAATTTTCAATTATAATGAGTTATGTCTTGTTATGGGGCCCTATAAAAGATGATCCCACTTTATCTTGAATCTGCCTGCCAGTGTCAAACCTAATGCAGTTAGGGTCACATTAGCATAGAAAGACACTTTGTTTCGATTAGAAAAGGTACTTCCTCTGGGCAGGCAGATTAGAAAATGGCACCTCTTCCTCCCGGTGATGAAGCCTAAGAGTTAGGGCACTTGGCTTGGCATTGAGAACCTGGGCAGGTTTTCAGCCTTTTCTGGTGCTTTCTCTGGTATGTGTGTGACCTTGTGTGAGGCCCTGCTGTGTGTGGAGGCCTCAGAACAAGGACAACATGGCATGTGTTCCCAGGATGTCCCTTCATCCATGAACTGACTCTGTGGGGGGCACAGGGCAAGCATTGAAGTCCAGAGACTAATTTATTCCATGATTAACAGGGCAGAGGCCTTTACCCAGCTGGGCAGGAAAAGGACCTACTCTGCCTGTCTTGGATCTGTCCCCACCCTTTGATCACGGATACCTTAGCTCTTGAGAACTGCATATTTGGCACAAACATCTCCATCTAAACTCCTGCTCTAAGAGACTTGACCAAATGCTGACACTGTTCTAGCATTCTAAGGCTGTGTGCCTGGGATGACCTGGTCCACCTTGAGTTCCAGTCTGGCAAAGCTCAAGGCTGCCAAAAGAATTTACCATGTGTTCCAGCAACACCTGGTCATGGGTCCTTCACATCCCTTCCTCAGAGTATTTATTTGAAAAAACTTCCTTTGTCATGGATGTGTGTCTTCTACAGCTCAGGAGTGTCTTTGTCAAGGACCTGAAAGCCCATTCCTTTGAATGTTATGAAGAAGGATAAGGCCTCTGTCTCCCAGACTCTGAGGGAGGGTAGAAACCTAACTTGGGTAAATGCCAGTTGGCAGACCCAGATGGCCTAATTACATGGATATTGACCCTATCTCACTTCCCCACTTTTTGTAACGTTTCACTTCTGTGACGCTACAGGGGCCAGGCTCATTCCTCTTCCCTACTCCCTCATTTTCTAAGACACCTCTGTGCAACTCACAGTTGAACTTAGCTGTTTCCCCTTCCACAGTTAATTACTGAAGAAAATGTCTTTGCTGTCTTCAACTAGTGTCCAGCTTTATCTTTTTTTTTTTTTTTTGAGATGAAGTTTTGCTCTTGTTGCCCAGGCTGGAGTGCAATGGTGCAATCTCGGCTCACTGCAACCTCTGCCTCCCAGGTTCAAGCGATTCTCCTGCCTCAGCCTCCTGAGTAGCTGGGATTATAGGCGTGAACCACCACACCCAGCTAATTTTTTATATTTTTAGTAGAAACTGGGTTTCACCATGTTGGCCAGGCTAGTCTTGAACTCCTGACCTCAGGTGATCCACCCACCTTGGCCTGCCAAAGTTCTGGGATTCCAGGCGTGAGCCACCTCAACCGGCCCCAGGTTTATCTTTGACAGTTCTTCTACCAAGTCCTTAGCCTGCATCTTTCTATAAAGTAACATAACCTGCTATAACTTAATGTTATAGCACACATATTGTACCATGTTGGTACCTAGTTTCTCCAAGTATAATATTTGATCACTGGGCTGGGCATGGTGGCTCACACCTGTAATCCCAGCACTTTGGGAGGCTGAAGTGAGAGGATCCCTTGAGCCTAGGAGTTTGAGACTAGCCTGGGCAACACAGGGAGACCCTGTGTCTACAAAAAATAAAAAAAAAATTAGCCGGGCATGGTGGTGCATGCCTGTGGTCCCAGCTGCTCAGGAGGCTGAGGTGGGAGGATAGCTTGAGCCCAGGAGGTCAAGGTTGTAGTGGGCTGTGATCGTGCCACTGCACTCTAGCCTGGGTGACAGAGTAAGACCCTGTCTCAAAAAAACAAATCAAAACAAAAATTTAATCACTGCATGTTATGTGTTATAAATTTCTTAACCAAAAACCTATTAAGATTTTTCTTAGTGTAAAAGGACTATATGTTCAGCATGGAAAATGAGAAAAATATAATCAACAAAATACAAACCAACCATCCAATAATTCCACTACCCAGTCTTGCCTCTTTCTAATCCATTTCCAACTTTTGGTGTTAACATTTTTATATATTGCATATCATTATGGTCTAAATATTCTGTGAATATATCTGTATGATTAAGCATAATTTTAAAAGCAAAAGTGGGATCATAATTTTTAAACAGATGCTTTTTCTACTTAACATTTTCCCATGTCATTAAATATTCTTCAGAATGTGATTTAAAGATTATACAACATTCCATTGTATGGATTTACTAACATTTATTTAACAACTCTATTACTGTTGGATTCCCCCTTCCTTTCCCCACTAACAATATTTTCCCATTACAGACAGTACTGAAATAGTCTTGTAAGCAAGTCTTTGGACTTATACTTAGTTATTTATTTGGATGAATTCAGAAGGGAGCATTTAACTCCACTGATGACTCACTTCTGTCTCTTGGCTTCTATGCTATCACACTCTCCCTTGTCTCTCTGGCCATGCTGTTTCTCCTGCAGGATCTTCTGTGGTCCCTATAAGATTTTGGCTGGACCTGTGTTTTTTCCCCCCATTCTCTCTAAACAAGCTCACTCATTCCAAGGCTTCACTTACCATGCCTATGCTGATATCTCCTGATCTATATACCTTAAGTCTACATATTTCCCCTGAAGTCCTGAAGATCTCACTATTTTAGATGTCCCCACTTGGATGTCTTACAAGCACATAAAAACTCAACATAGACAAAATGGAACTCATAATTTTACTCTCCAAATCCTTATCTGCAGTGATTGCTATTTGAGTAAATAACACCATTATTTATCCAGTGGCTCAAGTCAGGAACCTGATAGTCTTGCTTGCCTTCTCCATTATATTGCTTGTTTTGCCAGACCCTATTGATTCTACTTTCCACCTTTGAGCTCTAGAATCTATTTACTTCTCTTCATCCTCACTGTCACCTCTAGATCAGACTGTCATCTCTTTGCTAATGCAAATGTAGTCCTGTCCTCTGAAATTTAAACTCCTTAAATGGTGATATGGTTTGGCTGTGTCCCCACCCAAATCTCATTTGAATTGTAACTCCCACAATTCCCATATGTTGTGGGAGAAACCAGGTGGGAAGTGATTAAATTAGTGACTAGGAAACACCTGCACTGTTCTTGTGATAGTGAATGAGTCTCAGGAGATCTGATGGTTTTAAAAATGGGAGTTTCTCTGCACAAGCTCTCTCTTTGCCTGCTGCCATCCATGTAAGACATGACTTGCTCCTCCTTGCCTTCCGCCATGATTGCGAGGCCTCCCCAGCCACATGGAAATGTAAGTCCATTAAACCTCTTTCTTTCATAAAATGCCCAGTCCTGGGTATGTCTTTATCAGCAGTGTGAAAACAAACTAATACAAATGGTTTCCCATTACCTTTGGGCCTGGGTCCATATTCCTTACCATGGCTGAACAGGAGTTTTTTAAGAATAACAGGTCCTGCCTATTTCTGCAGCTTCATTTATTGATACCCAACACTCTACTATAAGCCATTGTTTCATAGGTCAACTTCTTGTTCGCTCTGCCTGTTCCATTGTTACATGACCACATCACAGGGTATATCTAGTATGGTGTCTGGCATAACAGACATTTCAAAGGATGTGTTGAGTTAATAAATGCATAAATATTGGGTGAGAGAGTGTTAATATATTTTCTAGAAGCTACATGTATACTGATTGAAAAACAGTATAGTTAAGACTAGAGTCTAGTCTCCAAAATCTAGACTATTTCAGAAGAGTCCAATTCCTGTTCCACAGCCTTGGATTAATTTCTTTACTTCTCTAAGCTTCAGTTTCCTCATGTGTTAAATGAGGATCATAGTATCTACATCAAGCAGATATTGTGGGCATTAAATAAGATAACTTAAGTATGGTATTTAGTACAATGCCTAGCATATAAATGTTTGATAAATGAAATCCAGCAACAATGGCAATGATGATCACGATACATTGCATCCAGACAGGTGTTCCACTTTCTGCCAAACTGTTACAGTGTATACATGTTCCAATATGCTTTGCAAGTTGCTATTAGTAATTTTTATAAAATGTCCCGTGTTGTCTGCAATGATATAGGTGAAAATTTTATATTTCTTTGATGAATAGTTATGGGGAAAAGAAAGAGAGCTCAGACTGTTACTGTGTCTATATAGAAAGAAGTAGACATAAGAGACTCCATTTTGTTCTGTATTTGAGATGGTGTTAATCTGTAACCCTACCCCCAACCCTGTCCTTGCAAGAGACATGTGCTGTGGTGACTCAAGGTTTAATGGATTTGGGGCTGTGCAGGGTGTGCTTTGTTAAACAAGTGCCTGAAGACAGTATGCTTGTGAAAAATCATCACCATTCTCTTAATCTCAAGTACCCAGGGACACATACACTGCAGAAGGTCGGAAGGTCGCAGGGACCTCTGCCTAGGAAAGCTAGGTATCGTCCAAGGTTTCTCCCCATGTGATAGTCTGAAATATGGCCTCGTGGGAAGGGAAAGACCTGATCGTCCCCCAGCCTGACATCCGTGAAGGGTCTGTGACTGAGGAGGATTAGTATAAGAGGAAAGAAGGCCTCTTGCAGTTGAGATAGAGAAAGGCATCTGTCTCCTGCGCATCCCTGGGCCAGGGAATGTCTAGGTGTAAAACCCGATTGTATGTTTGTTTACTGAGATGGGAGAAAACTGCCTTAGGGCTGAGGGTGGGACTTGCTAGCAGCAATACTGCTCTATGTGCACTAAAAAGGTTTATGGAGATATCAAAGCACAGCACTTTTCCTTAAACTTATGTCACAGAGATCTTTATTCATATGTCTTACTGCTGACCTTCTCCCTACTACAATCCTATTATCCTGCCACTTCCCTTTTTCCAAGATGGTACAGATAATAATCAATAAATACTGAGGGAACTCAGAGACCAGTGCTGGCGTGGGTCCTCTGTATGCTGAGTGCCGGTCCGCTGGGCCCACTTTTTCTTTCTCTATACTTTGTCTCTCTGTCTCATTTCTTTTCTCAAGTCTCTCATTCCACCTAACGAGAAACACCCACAGGCGTGGACAGGCAGGCCACCCCTTCAAATAGCAATATACCTATTATTAAATATCCTTTTTTTTTGAGAGAGAGAGAGAGTCTCACTCTGTTGATGAGGCTGGAGTGCAGTGGCATGATCTCAGCTCACTGCAACCTCTGCCTACCGGACACAAGTGATTCTCCTGCCTCAGCCTCCTGAGTATCTGAGATTACAGGTGCCCACCACCACACCCAGCTAATTTTTGTATTTTTAGCAGAGACGGGGTTTCACCCTGTTGGCCAGGATGGTCTCAAACTCCTGACCTCAAGTGATCTGCCCGCCTTGGCCTCCCAAAGTGCTGGATTACAGGTGTGAGTCACCGCACTGAGCCTAGACATTCTTGTATTTGTGCATTTTGGCTTTCTTTTTAAAAAATGTTTCAGTGACATCATTCAGTAACATGCACATAACTTTTTTTTTTTCTTAAGTATTTCTTTGGATAAGTTTCCAGGAGTGGTATTATAGGAAATTTATCCATATTTTCATTACTTTTGATACATATGCCAGGTTGCTGCCTATAAAACACGGACTAAATATTTTAATTTTAGAGTCCCTCTCTACATCCTGATTCTTCTACTTATTTTAACTAAAAATGTAAAATTTAATTATGTTTTTCTGTGTATTTGTTTTTCTTTTTCAAATTTTATTTTAGATTCAGAGGGTATATGTGCAGGTTCATTACATGGGTAAATTGCATGATACTGAAGTATGGGGTACAAATGATTCTGTCACCCAGGTACTGAGTATTGTACCCAATATTTAGTTTTTCAACCTTTGCTCCCTCTCTCTGTCCCCCCAGAAGTCCCCGGTTTCTATTGTTGCCATTTTTATGTCCATGAGTACCTAATGGTTAGCTTCCACTTATAAGTGAGAATATGTGGTATTTGGTTTTCTTTTTTTCTTTCCTTTTTTTTTTTGAGACTGAGTCTCGCTCTATTGCCCAGGCTGGAGTGCAGTGGCACAGTCTCGGCTCACTGCAACCTCCACCTCCCAGGTTCAAGCAATTCTCCTGCCTCAGCCTCCCAAGGAGCTGGGATTACAGGAGCCTGCCACCATGCCCAGTTAATTTTTGTATTTTTGGTAGAGACAGGGTTTCACCATATTGGCCAGGCTGGTCTCAAACTCCTGACCTCAAATGATCCGCCCACCTCAGCCTCCCAAAGTGCTGGGATTACAGGCGTGAGCCACCACGGCCGGCCAAAGGATGGTAAATATATATGGTATAGTAAACATACTCTAGAAGTATTCTTTTTTTCTAGCTATATGAAAGTGAGAGTGTTTAACTTTGAGAATTAGTTAGGATTGCCTTTGTTGGTAAGTAACAGAGAAGACTGGAGGTGAGCAGCCTGGAATTGGTGTAGCAGCCACATAACATCACCATTGTCCTAGGTTCCCATCTCTTGGCTTGAGCATATTAATACATGGATTTCATTCTCATGATCAGCTCATGATTCCAATGTGGCTGCTCTGCTCCCAGACTTAAGTCTTCCTTCCAGACAGGAAGAAGGAAAAAGTACAAATGCTTGACAAAAGATAAAGGTATATGCCGCCGGGCGCAGTGGCTCACGCCTGTAATCCCAGCACTTTGGGAGGCCGAGGCGGATGGATCACCTGAGGTCAGGAGTTCGAGACCAGCCTGACCAACATGGAGAAACCCCGTCTCTACTAAAAATACAAAATTAGCTGGGCCTGGTGGCACATGCCTGTAATCCCAGCTACTAGGGAGGCTGAGGCAGGAGAATTGCTTGAACCTGGGAGGCGGAGGTTGCGGTGAGCCGAGATCAGGCCATTGCACTCCAGCCTGGGCAACGAGAGTAAAACTTCGCCTCAAAAAAAAAAAAAAAAAAAAGGTATATGCCAATTGAGTCTGCCCTCTTTTACCAGAAAATAAAAGCTTTCTTGGAAGCCATATCTAATAATCTTTTGCTTACATTTTGTTGGCCAAAATGACCATATGGCTATCCCAGCTACTAGAGGAGTCTGAGGGAGGAAAACAGTTTTAGTGGGGCACATTGCCACCATGAACAAAATTGGGTTTGTCCTAAAGAAAGAAGAGAATGGATATTAATTAAGCAACTTGCAGTATCTACCATGGATGTAAATATGTATGTGATTTTTCATTAATAATATGAAAAATTGCACATTTTATTTCTTTTAAATCCAAACTAAACTTACCAAATTCTCTGCCCTTCTACCACATATTAAAGCAAATTAAGCCACAAAACAAATGCAACTGGGCTTCTCAAACTTATTTCCCTTTTCTTCAGGTTCTTTTTTCCCCCCAGGGCACAGTATCACTCAGGAATTTGAAATCTGCAGTCACAGTAGTGTTTGACCAATAAAACTCAGTCAAAACAGTGCTTTTAATTCTGAAAGCATTCCTGTGACATGTTTTCTTACATACCAAAGGAAGAAATCAAGCATTCTAGGATAGGTGTCCCTTTTTGTCTTTTAGTGCCTGCAGGGAAGATTGTCTTTCTCCATTGCCATGGCTGATATTATTAGCTAACTAGTTAACTGATTGGCTAATAGTTTCAATCTAGAAATCCCTGGGCTACTTCAGTTATTAAAATGTTCTCCTATGGCTCATGCTTGTAATCCCAGCACTTTGGGAGGCCGAGGTGGGTGAATCACAAGGTCAGGAGTTTGAGACCAGCCTGACCAACATGGTGAAACCCCCTCTCTACTAAAATTACAAAAAATTAGCCGGGCATAGTGGTGCGTGCCTGTAATCCCAGCTACTCAGGAGGCTGAGGCAGGAGAATTGCTTGAACCTAAGAGGTGGAGATTGCAGTGAGCAGAGATCACGCCACTGCACTCCAGCCTGGGTGATAGAGTGGGACTCTGTCTCAAAAAAAAAAAGGTTCTCCCTGTGACTTTACGTATTTAAAACATATGATGCATTCCAAATCTACCCATTTATGCCGAGACCAGCTCAGTCAGGGAGACCCTAGCCCCGGGGTGCTAGAGGAATTAAAGACACACACACAGAAATATAGAGGTGTACAGTAGTAAATCAGGGGTCTCACAGCCTTCAGAGCTGAGAGCTTCGAACAGAGATTTACCCACACATTTATTGACAGCAAGCCAGTGATAAGCATTGTTTCTATAGATTATAGATTAACTAAAAGTATTCCTTATGGGAAACAAAGGGATGGGCCGAAATAAAGGGGTAGGCTCTGGTTAGTTATCTGTAGCAGGAGCATGTCCAGGCACAGGTCACTCATGCTGTCGTTTGTGGTCTAAGAATGCCTTTAAGCAGTTTTCTGCCCTGGGCGAGCCAGGTGTTCCTTGCCCTCATTCCGGTAAACCCACAACCTTCCAGCGTGGGCATCACAGCCATCACAAACATGTCACAGTGCTGCAGAGATTTTGTTTATGGCCAGTTTTGGGGCCAGTTTATGGCCAGATTTTGGGGGGGAGCCTGTTCCCAACACATTTGTCTTATTGGAGAATCAAAGATGATGATGAATCTTTCTGAGGAAATGTGTCTTTTCCACGCACTAAATAAACAGAACGAAAACTTGTAATTATGCCCTGGAACTGGGAGCGGGGGGACTTGGAGAGCAATTACACTTAAATGATGTAAAAATGAAAAATGTGCTTCTCAAAAACTAACAGATTATAAAATTTTGCTTAGTATATACTAGAGGAAGTTTTTACAAGTTTTATTGCGAACTAAGGGTTTAATTCCTCCTTCCTGTCTGGGAAAATACTAGATCTAAGAAATTATTGGCCGGGCGCGGTGGCTCAAGCCTGTAATCCCAGCACTTTGGGAGGCCGAGACGGGCGGATCACGAGGTCAGGAGATCGAGACCATCCTGGCTAACGGTGAAACCCCGTCTCTACTAAAAAATACAAAAAACTAGCCGGGCGAGGTGGCGGGCGCCTGTAGTCCCAGCTACTCAGGAGGCTGAGGCAGGAGAATGGCATGAACCCGGGAGGTGGAGCTTGCAGTGAGCTGAGATCCGGCCACTGCACTCCAGCCAGTGAAACCCTGTCTCAAAAAAAAAAAAAAAAAAAAAAAAGAAATTATTTAAACTTGAAAGTATAGGATATTTGGTATGTTTTAGGGCTTCAAAAGCAAAATCTATCCATATGGCATAGGATTTTGTGCACATTTAAGGCAGTATGGAATTCTGGTTAAGGGAGTATGCTCTTGAGCCAACATTAGGATTACTATCTGTGTGACCATGGGCAAATTGCTTAGCTTCTCTGTGTGCCTCAAGGCTCCTCTTAGATAAACTGGGGGTAACAGTGTATACCTGGAAGGATGGTAAGAGGACTAAGCGAATTAATTTCCATAAAGAAGTCTGTAGAGTGCCTGGCAATTTGTTAGCTGTCAAAAATATCAGTTATGATTTTAGCTATTAAGAATTCCTCTTCCCCAGTGCAACTAAAGAGCTCTTTTCTGGGTCATGTGTATTAGTAACCTCCAAAATCCAGGGTTGTGGCAAGCTTTTTTTACTTAAGATGGTTCCACTCCTCTTTAAACATAGAGGAAAAATGCAATGAGAACGAACTCTTAACATGTTTCCTTTGCTAATAACAAAGTAATAATTAAAGCAAGCATTGCAACAACAAAAACCAAAGCAATAATCCTTTTACTCTAAAAACCATTCAGGCAAAAGCCTCAAAGTGTATTTCAAAATATTGTGGTCACAATTTTCAGCATATACTAATCTGATAAAAGCTCATTTTTTTAGTTGTTGTTCTTTGCCTGTAACAGGACTAGCCGCAGACAAAACCCCTCAGACACTGAGATAGTGAAGGGAGTGGCTTTAATCAGCTGGGAGCATCGGCAGGCTAGCGTCTTAAAATCCGAGCTCGTCAGATGCTCAACTTCTGTCCCTTTTAAGGGCTCACAACTCTAAGGGGGTCCACGTGAGAGGGTCATGATCGACTGAGCAAGCCAGGGTGTATGTGACAGGGGCTGTGAACACCGGTGGTCAGAGTGAAACAGAACAGAATGGGAGGTTTCACAATGTCTTTCCATAGAATGTCTGGAATCTATAGATAACAACAGTTGCTAGGTCAGAGGTCCAATTTTTACTACTAGGCTTAGGTCAGGCAGGCCCAGGCCTGGTTTTGGGTCTGGTTCCTAGGTGCTGACCTGTCTTTAGTTTCACTTCTCTTTCCTTTTCTGAGTATAGAACAATATAAAACAATATGAGAGGGTCTCTCTCTTCCCTCATTTGCCCCCTGTGAGACTCTCACTTTTTATTAGTGGGAGTTCTCACTCTCATTGTCGTTACTTATGTCTTCTTGTGCAATATATTAATAGTGATTCATATAGTACACTTGTGCTGAAGCATTCTGGTGAACGAAGGTAGCGATGAGGCTTTTTATCATTTGAAGAAGTCCAGGTAGCAAACAAGGGAGCAGTAAGCAGGTTCCTATTACTATTATAACTCTTATTATAAGAGTTTTAAATCCTCCTAGTGCTGGGAACTGCCTTCTAAACATAGCTTCAGGATCGAATCCATGCTACACTTGTATGGGTACATGTGCCAGTTTTGTCATATTTCTAACTATGTCTTTAACTACTTGCCTTTGATTATCTGTGGGAAGGCAGTAATTAGTAAGGTTAAATTTCTTATAGACCTCTCTTTCAGCTGCTAACAAGTAGTCGAGAGCCAATCTATTTTGATAGATAGCATTTCTTATCTGAGTTTCTTGCCGGGTCAGAATAGTCAAGGCTTGACCGGTTTTATTTAGTGATGATTTCTAAAACAGCTTGCAACCATATGATTCGGCTGAGCATGTAAATGGGGGTCCGGTATCCCCATGAGCCGTCTTGTGTCTAAGCGGCAGGCCTATAGTATTGTATAATTTTCTTAGGGGGCTATTCATTATTTTTCAGTTTGTTTATAGCTATGCTTTTCTTTTTGCGGGAAGCATAGACAGGGAAGCCAAGGAGTTCACATGCTTTTTATGGGCAGTAGGAAGAAAGATGGTTTAATAGTGCCAATAACACAACTACCTGTCCACTGGTCAGGCAGCTTAGCGTAGGTTCTACGTCCACATATCCAGTATAGCCCAGTGGGGCCGTCTAGTCCCAGTGGGATTCTGGGTGGGCCTAAATGGTCTGCAATTTTGGAAATTTACTGAATGGATTTTTATCTGTATCGTTTGAACTCCACCATGTATTTGTTTTTGTGGTACTATTATACAGTTTTTGTCCTAGGCAACTAAGTCATTCTACAGAATGAGTGAATTCTTTCCTTTTTCTAGCTATGCAATATTGTCCAATAATTGAGACTTTTAGAACCTAGAAATGATAAGGGTGATTCTTTAGGGCCGGGAATTCATCAGGAACTGGGTCAGGAGGCACTAATTCTCGGGCTTCTTATGACCATTGATCTCCTATTACAGTTCTTTCACAAACATAACATTTAGAGACTGGGCTACATACCTTGAATAGAATAGCATTATACAAACAAGTTTCTTTTAGAGTCCTGGTACACTTATAATAACCATAAAATAATAGGATTGTAGCACTCTTTTGTCCTACCTCAGTGACTTGATGTGTATACTGGGAACAGTCCTCAATCTGAAGGTCAGTTGAGGTCCTTACTGTACAAGTCCACATTTTAAGGAAAATGAGTCCCGTGATGAGTGTCCTCATGCTTCGGCCGTGCGTGGACCAGTCAGCTTCCGGGTGTGACTGGAGCAGGGCTTGTCATCTTTTTCAGAGTCACTTTGCAGGGGTTCATGAAGCTGTTCCCATCCATATATAGCTCCTAGTCTACTGATGTTTAAGGATGGTCTCAGAGGTTGGACCCACTAGAATAAACTGAGTCTAATATCTCTACACAGTTATGTTTAACTGGGCTCCCTCATACCAGGAGTAAGGTGACAGGGTTTAGGGTGAAGCAAACTTTAATGGTTATGCAGGAATTTTCACAGAGCAAGCTTTGGTATCTAGTTAGTCTAGCATTCATTAGCTAATGATGTCCTTTGGTATTTATTAAAGTCACCACAGCATGGGGGGACTTTATGTTTAGGTTTGGCCTAAGAGTTAGCTTATCTGCTTCTTGTGCTAACAGGGCTGTTGCTGCCAGGGCCCTTAGATATGGGGGCCAGCCTTTGGAAGCCTTGTCTAGTTGTTTTGAGAGATAGGCCACTGGTCTTGGCCAGGGCCCTACAGTCTGGGTTAAAACTCCAACTGCCAGTTTTTTTTTTGACACATAGAGTGTAAAAAGTTTTGTCAGGTCAGGTAGCCCCAGGGCTAGGGCCGACCTGAGTTTTTCTTTTAAGTCATGAAAAGCTTGTTGCTGTTGGTTGTAATAGATGTAGTTTATCTAATTTATATTTTTATTGACTGTCATCTACCAAAATACTGACTTAAATCCCGTAACTATTTGATTTCAAGCTTTAAATTGATCTGGTATTCCTTGCGAGACTCCAATTGCATCTAAATAGATGTGAGAGTCGAAAGACCCATAAGGAGCTTCTCTCTCTTTATGATGTCTTATTTTTTTCTTTCTGTGGTTGATGAAATGCCAGGGTGAAAGGGATAGCCAAATGGACTAAAGCACAAGTGCCACTCTAGTTATTCGGCAGAGTGCCCAGTAAAGGTCCACCACAATACCAGCACACATACGCACAGGGATGAACAAGGGCTGACAGATTGATAAGCTCTTAAAAATTCTTAAGCTCACTGCATCCCTTCAGGTCTCCAAGGAATGCTAAGTTTCCTCCCTGTTGTGGGAGACATGAAGTGAACTTAGTGTTGGGACACGGAAGCTGGATGGCCCTCAGGGGCTGACCTGCAGGGTGCTGGACTTTGGGATATAGCAGAGATGGAGCTTGGCATGACTTATTACTCCAGGCTGCAGAATCCTGGAGAAGAGCTACCATGGAACCCATGTTTAGTCGATTGGAGGACCGTCTTAGTGCAAAGGGGACAATCTGGGCCTCTGGCCTGCCATGTGCACAAGCATAATAATTGCTTTTGTTTAACGTGCAGATGGAATATTTGATCCATTTCAACTAGGCATTTGCATCTTGATATGCTTTTTTTTTTATTATTATACTTTAAGTTCTAGGGTACACGTGCACAATGTGCAGGTTTGTTACATATGTATACATGTGCCATGATGGTGTGCTGTACCCATTAACTCGTCATTTACATTAGGTGTATCTCCTAATTCTATCCCTTGCCCCTCCCCTCTCCTCACAATAGGCCCTGGTATGCTGTCTTAATTGCCAAACTTTGTTTTAAGTTTTTAACTTCTATGATCCTCTAGTAAAATGAAAGTTTCCTTTAGCACCTATTTTTATTAGTTTTTAGATCAAAGAAAGCTAAACACCAATTTATATTTAATAACGCTTCTTGTATGATTTTTATACTAGATAAGCTAAATTTTACCTTTATATTAGTGTGTTATTAATGTTAAACTTAATTTTAATAAAGCCTTATAGACATATTTATCTAGTTTTTAATGTTTGACCATAAGGTAAGATTTTATAGACTCTTTTTAACCTTTTATAATTTTTGTTAAAGAGCAGGTTGGTGCTTTAAAAAAAACCTGTTGCGTTTTTACTTTAATGTCCAGTTCACAGAAAAACTGGATGATACCTTTTTAACTTTAGCTAATATGTTTACACACAGAATTTTCCTTACAATTAACCTTTTAAAACTTGCTTAAACTTTCAAAACAATAATTTTTTTTAACCTTTTAGTGTAGGTAAAAATCCATATTCTTATGCCTCCTTATAAACTTTTTACCAAAGGTATATTTTACTTTTCTTATACAGCTTGCACATAAACTGTTTCTTCAATAGTACTCAGGAGACCTTATTACTTTTAAATTATACAACATTTTTTGCATAAATTTTTTTATGACTTTTTTTCTTTCACAACTTTTGCAGACAATTCTTCAACATGTCTCAATTTTCTGACTTATTACAAACATTTCTTTCTTTAAACAACCAGTTAATTTATTTCAGGACAAGAATTTACCATATAACACTCTTATTACATAAGTTCTGCCTCCCCCCCTTTTTTTTTCCTTTTTTTTTTTTTTTTTT
>NW_012118376.1:5100168-5104007 GCF_000951035.1 Colobus angolensis palliatus
CCATTGCCTTTTTTTTGTTTTTTAAAGAGAACTTTCTTTATGTCTGTGGACTAGACTGTCTAAGGCCACAAGATTAGAAGTTACTGTAATACATGTTACACTGTTAACTTTTAGCAAACTTTGTTGAAAATCTTGTAAGTTTGGTATTTCCATTATCCTTTCTTATTAATAAGACGTTGTTTAGTCTAAATTAACTTAGAATTGGTATAGATGGCTTTTAAAGGAATAGGATACAGTGTTTTTTTCTTAACTATTTGTATATTTCTCTCTTTCTCTTTTTCTTTCTCTCTTTGACTTTCTGTCTCTCTCTCTCTCTGACTTTCCTTTTGCCTTTGTCTCTTTCTCTTTCTTCCTCTCTCTTTGTCTCTCTCTTTTCTTGACTCCTTCTTTGTCTCTCTGTCTCTTCCTCTCTCTCTCTCTGCTGGTCTTTCCTTGCCTCTGCCAGCTGCTTATGCTGCTGTTCTCTTAACTACTGCGGCGGGGAAGGGGGTCTAAAATCAGCTGTAACTGTCTATGTACGGAAACTGGTCTGGGTGCTTTGGCTTACAGGTTACCTTGTGCCATACCTTTGAAACAAGGGACCGGTCTAGGCTTCCTTCTGATGGCCAACCCACATCTCATGCTGGCCAGTCTATTTCACACCAAGTTCTAAGTTTTCCTGGTGTCATAGTAATACCGTAATCTCCCTTAAATCCTTTCTTGAAATTTTTCAACATAGTTCCTAGTGGGGTGGGCTTACTTTGTGCCTGACCCATGTCTCCTCGAGATAAAACACCCCCCACACACACTACAAAACAAAGAATGGGTAAAAAAGGCACACACACTGTTACAGTTTATGTCAAACCAGAATCAAAACCAAAATCAGAGTATCAGGAAATCCAAGCCAGGTCAAAACCAAAACCAAAGTATCAAGCAACCCAAGTCAAGTCAAAAACAAAAACCAAAGTGCCGGTAAAGGCACACCGTGGGTGATCAGGCCACGCTTCCACTCAAATGGAGTAGGCAAGTTCCCAAGACCAGTCCTATCAAGCAATTCAAACCAAGTCAAAACCAAAACCAAAGTGCTGATAAAGGCACGCCATGGGTGATCAGGCCACGCTTCCACTCGAGTGGGCAAGTTCCAAAGACCAGTCCTGTCAAACAATTCAAACCAAGTCAAAACCAAAACCAAAATGCCGATAAAGGCGTGCCATGGTTGATCAGGCCACACTTCCACTCAAATGGAGTGGGCAAGTTCCAAAGACTAGTCTTACCAAGTTTCAGAAGTCCAGACTCCAAGTGCCAGTTCCTTCCCGGTGTTCAGTCACTGCATTGATCCTCCACGGGGGCCTGCCATACACTGCTCTGGCGAGGTGTCCCACCGGGGCAAATGCCTACCCGGGAGCACTCTCAGGATCTGCGTCGCTCTGGCTGGTTGGAGTCCCCGGCAGGGATGTTCCACGGGGCAGGCTAAAGCCGCCTAAGGAGCTGCCTTGACCATCCATTAATCACCTCGATTCCCAGTCAGGGAACCAAGAAATGTAGCGAGATGAACCCCAGACAAAACCCCTCAGACACCGATAGTGAAGGGAGTGGCTTTAATCAGCTGGGAGCATCAGCAGGCTAGCGTCTTAAAATCCGAGCTTGTCAGGTGCTCAACTTCTGTTCCTTTTAACGGCTCACAACTCTAAGGGGGTCTGCGAGAGAGGGTCATGATCGATTGAGCAAGCCAGGGGGTACATCACAGGGGATGCGAGCACCAGTGGTCAGAGTGAAACAGAACAGAACGGGAGGTTTCACAATGTCTTTCCATACAATGTCTGGAATCTATAGGTAACAATAGTTGCTAGGTCAGGGGTCGAATTTTAACTACTAGGCTTAGGTCAGGCAGGCCGAGGCCTGGTTTTGGGTCTGGTTCCTAGGTGCCGGGCTACCTGCCTTTAGTTTCTCTTCTCTTTCCTTTTCTGAGTATCAAACAATATAAAACAATATGAGAGGGTCTCTCTCTTCCCTTATGCCCACTAACATAAGCAAAATTTACCTCAGCCAAAGAGAGAAGTCAATGGTGATTTAAAAAGAAAAAAAAAACTCTCAAAAATAGTGTCATGTTGCAAGTAGGGAAAAGAATCAGGCTGGGCCTGGTGGCTCACATCTGTAATCCTAGCACTTTGGTAGGCCTAGGCAGGCGGATCACTTGAGCTCAGGAATTCAGGACCAGCCTGGGCAGCATGGCGAAACTCCGTCTCTACAAAATTTAGTGGGGTACGTTGGTGTGCACCTGTAGTCCCAGTTACTCCGGAGGCTGACGTGGGAAAATAGCTTGAGCTTGGGAGGTGGAGGTTGCAGAGATCGCAGGTTGTAGAGGTGGAGGTTGTAGAGATCGTGCCATTGCATTCCAGCCTGCCTAGGCTGTGGGAGTGAAACCCTGTCTCAAAAAAAAAAAAAAAAAATGGGACTTCTATTTTTTTATAGGGCTGGGTGAATGTAGTTCTGTCTCCTACCAGAGTAGCCAGACATTTGGGAGCCAGGCCTCCCTAATTCAGGTACAAATACCCGCACACTTCTAAGACAATAGCTAAGAGTTAATCACACCCAGGCATTTCAAATATTATAAACAAGTTGTATTGGTTAGCTTTACAGTAAGGCCTGAGGCTTCAACATCTGTAGGGCATAGTCTGGTAGCCAAAAAAGCTTCCCCAAATGGCAATTGTTTGAGATTACCCTGGGGAGTCCTACTTACATATAGCTCTAGAAATGTAAATACAAGTCATATAATTTCATTCATCGCTGGCTATAGGTAGAACCCAACTATCCAAAATTTCTGCTCTATTAAATCTAATTCATTACGTTTCATTAAAATGGTAAATTATGTGTAATAGTCAAGATTTTGGCTAATTAAGTATTATACAAATGAAACAATATATTCTTACATGGCAGAGAAGCCTATTTTTTTTTTTTAATCAGGGTCAAATATATCTGTATCAACAAGTATTCGTTGAAGTATTTTTTGATCTTGCTAATTTTGCTAATCATTAGGAAACTCGTGAAAGTTGGTATTGTGATTGTTAAATATTTCCCAGGAATGAAAGAAGCCACTTTTCTGGATGAGCTGAACATAATGCTACGGTTCTTGGATAATGAGTAAAAGAAAGTCTTGACATTAATACATACAATATTGTTTCTCAATACGTTTATTAAATACGTTAGACTACAATACGCATTACCTTAAAGACAATGTATCATGTTTTAAATGCAGGAGGGCTAATTTTTTCAGTAAGAAAGTGTAATTAGCAAAGGCGCAAGAGGCCATACCACGGTAGAATAGAGCTGGCAGAGGCAGGGGAGGAAAGCCGGATGGAACCCTGCTGTCTTTCTGGGTCAGGGTTAGTCTGTACCGGTTAAACGGTGAAAGAGAAAAGGTCAGCACAGGAATTTGGTATTTTCCTGACATCTCCAGATGAAAGTCCGGACTCTAGGACTTCTCTAGACTGTGAAAGCAGACCACAATTCTTCCTTGCACGCACCTAAGTGGCAGTAGGTTTAGGATGAAGGTGGCGGGGCGGAGGCCGGCGGTCCTCGCCCGTGACCTCTGCACCCCTGTCCCGAGGTCCAGATGGCCGCGCCCACTCTGGGTAAATTTCAGGAGGGCCTGCGCGGGGCTGGAGAACTTCGCCGGGATATGCGAACAGAATCCTGCGAAGGTTGGCATTAAAGGAATACGCAAAATCAGCGTTGTAGCCCCCGCGGCTTAACTGCATCTATTTTTATACCTAAGCCAAGGTGACTCTTTAATACCAGGCCATCGCCCTGAGCTGGGCGTCGCGCTGCCGGGTGACGGCGGCCGGGGCGGAGAGAGGGGG
>NW_012118376.1:5104622-5112626 GCF_000951035.1 Colobus angolensis palliatus
ACCCGGGGCTCGCGTCCAGCTGGCGGCGGTCTGCGGGAATGCCGTAGGGCGTGTGGCGCCCCCAGGTGCGCCGGCCTCCGCCTTGGCGCCACCATTTTGTGTGAGGGAATGCTGGTCTTCTCTCCTCGCCTCCGCCGCCGCGGGCCGGTTCGCAGCTGCGGCTGGCCGCCCCCTGCCCTCGTCCTCTCCCCACCTGGATGGTTGGCGTGCGCGCTGATTGCTTTGGCTTGGGGAGACGCGGACTCGGGGAGGTGTGGAACTTCAGCGTTTAGACTCGGTTCACGCGACCAGGTGGCCTCCAGAGATGCTCTGACCGCCTTCCCTTACCTGTAACTACTTTTGGAATAGATACTGTATGATTCTCTCTCCTCTAGAATGCAGGTCGTTGCAGTTTTGTCGTAATTGTGTTCTCAGCTCTCCATTATGCCATTTTTTCAAGAGGCCTATGCCTCGGGAGGTGAAACCTTGAACCCTGGGTGGTTTATGGTTCGGGGGTCTGGATTACACTGACTCCCATGACTGCCCTTGGGGAGAAAGTATGAAGCATCTCACTGGCTTTTCAGCGTTTGGGAAGCGGTGCGGGTATCTTATCGGGGTGGATTCGAAAATAACCACCTGATGCAGGTCACCTTTCTCCGCTGGGAGAGCAGTTCCTAACGTAAATTAAAACGGTGTGTACGGATTTTTTGGGGGGTTGGAACCGGAGGGACATATTTCTAAAAAATTTCCAGAAGGGAAAGTTTTCATTGTGATTCTCACAGAACTGTGACACAATTTGTCATTTTCAAGGTTCCTGAGAATTTGGGAAATATTTTAATTCGTTGGCTCCTCGCGAATTACTCTACTTACGAACTGAGCAGATTATACCCAAGCCATTTGTATTTTGTCATTGCATCACAGACAGGGATTACAATCGGGAATGCTGGCTGTTGCATAATGAACACATTTGGGCCCTGGAGGGAATTCACCGAAGTGGATCTGGGTTTGGTGTGCCATGCTATTTTATTTTTTACACAGGATGTACAGATAATCTTTGCAAACTACGTCCCTTATGCTACTATGAAGTGTTGACAAGAGGAAAGATTTTTAGTGACTAGTATGGACCAAACTAAAATTTTTAGTATTTTAGTTTTGCTTGTTTTGGAGGAAAGGCAAGGAATGAGATGGCGAGAGGCACCTGGGAAAAGTCCATTTGTACTAACACTCGAAGCGCAAACAAAGATAAAACATGATCGTCATAGTGGACTTTTCTCCTTAAATTAATGATGAGGATCTATTTGGGGAACTTAGAATTAGCTTATGTGAATAGCAACGTTGACCTTCCACGGGAGTGACCGTAAATTAAGATGTTTTACCTGTGGATTTTAGGTTCTACAATGCTTCAAATTAGTCTGACCTTTGAGATAGTATTCAAGTCATTACAAATGCTATTATTTATTTAATAAAGATGGAATATGTATCCAACAAAGGATTTTGATTTGGAGAAAACAAATTAATTAAGTGCTTTTGAGGAAAGATTTCCATGTCACCCTCCTTATTAAATTAAACTTTTCATTTTCTGTTTTGTTGAAAACTCCCACTAATTTTGTCTTCAGACAAGTGATTCCATATCGTGTACCATCCCTGGCAGAAATATCATGCTTCCCATTAAAGATATGTTCGTTCTATAGGGAGAATTATGGAGGCGAAAAGAACCTTAGACATTTAGAGATGAGTCTTGGTTTAGGGAATTTAAGCAAAGCTTGCCTGCTAGGGATTGCGGGTGACGTGTCTGGACCTATCCTAGGCCTATGGGGCATGAGATTTTTCTTTTTTCTAGCAAGTAACAGCGCTGCGTTAAACACAACTCTTACACTTTTACATTGATTCTGTTATTATACAAGTCAGAGAAGTTCACTGAATTGGTAAGATTGTATTTAATTGACTCCAGTTTGGAAGTGATCTTGGTGTGCTTTTGTCTTTGAAGTTGCTTGAGATTTTGAACATTATTTTACCAATGGTTGAGAAATTGAAAGCAAAAACCTAATATTTTTCTCTATTAGCTCCTGCCTGAATACTCCGTTTTAAATCTTAAGCATATTATGTTCAGTCGTCTGCGTAAAAATTCAGTAAGATTTACTTTTTAAAGGTAAGTACAATATAAGAGAGTTGATTATTCATGTAGAGGTTCCAGCAGTATCTGTCTGGCTCACGCCTGTAATCCCAGCACTTTGGGAGGCCGAGGCGGGCGGATCACGAGGTCAGGAGATCGAGACCATCCTGGCTGACAGGGTGAAACCCCGTCTCTACTAAAAATACAAAAAATTAGGCGGGCGTGGTGGTGCGCGCCTGTAGTCCCAGCTACTCCGAGGCTGAGGCAGGACAATGGCGTGAACCCGGGAGGCGGAGCTTGCGGTGAGCCTAGATCACTGCACTCCAGCCTGGGCCACAAAGCCAGACTCCGTCTCAAAAACAAACAAACAAACAAACAAACAAGCAAAACAAAACAAAACAGTATCTGTCAAGGATTCTGTATAAAGGATTGTTGGTTGGGTAGGAAGTTAAACAAAACTTGTGTGTTCCTTCCACTGAGATTTTGTGATTCTAAGTGGAAAAAAGAAATTGTGTGGTTATCGTATTTAAGATGATAGTCTCCTCCCATGCCATTATTTTTTGTATATTTAGCCCTGAAATTTAAGTTCTAAATTTGGTATGCCTCAGTGGTAGTAGGAATATTTCACAATTGTTTCAATGATAACAATAAAATCACTCAAGGTAGAATTATTAAGGAAAAGGTTTGATGATTTAAAGATAGTGAAGGAAAAACTAATAATTTATCAGATATCCTAGAATACTTATTAGACTCTTGGAGTTTTAGAGTTGGTATATGATACCTTAACGTTTACGTGCTCTGTATAGGGGACTACTCATCTATGCTAACCTGTTTTTTAGGCTAGAATTGTGACTTGCCTAGATTCCTTCCACCCCCACCTGTGTGTGTGTGTGTTTTTTTTTTTTTTTTTTTAAGAATACAGGTTTGGTTACTAACTGTTCCAATAAAATGCTAGTTTTAGGCTAAACAAAGATAGCTTTCTTTTATTCCACAAACATTGAGTATCTGTTGTGTGTTGTAGGGCACAAACAGGCCCTACTGTCATGGAGTCTATAGTTCAGTGTATTGTGGATTACAATGTTAACAATTCCTTAAGGTCTAACTATACAAAGATTTTTGAAAATACAAGTTGGGAACAAATTTAGCAAATTGCATATTTCAAAAAGTGCCAAGTTGCATGTTGTCACACTTTATTTGTAACTTCTCAGGTATAGAATTAGTTTAATTTGGAAAATTCTTTCCAGTAGTCCTTGTAATGTGTACTGTTAGGCTGGGTACAAAAACATGAATGTACAAAGTAATCTAGAAATTCAGTCTTAAAGATGAAACAAACATTAAGCAGATAATCCTGTCCTGTGAGTGAACTGAACAAAGTAATATGGGGCTTGCAGAGGAGGGCTGCATTAATTCTGTCTGAATGACTCTGGAAGGGCTTTACAGAGGCGGTGACAGTTGAACTTGGTCTTGAACAATGGATAAGTGAGAACTTGTCAGAAGTTTTTGGGGATGTGGGATACGATGAGAGACAGTCCCAGCAAATGCTAAAGCGTAGAGTTATAACCGGTCCTGTTCTGAAAACAGGGAAGTCAGTTGATCTGGCCCAGGTCCCATGGTGGGTTGGGGCCCGATTGTGAATGGATGTGTATGAGTTTTGCTCCATGGTGATGGGGAACCAATAATGGGTTTTTGAAGAAAGGAATGAACAGAATGGGGTTCTCTCTCTCTCTTTTTAGGAAGATCATTCCAATAGCAGTTTAAACACTGGATTGGAGTGGAGAAAAGATAAGAGCCTTTATGATAATCTTGGCAAAGCCTTGAAGCAAAGCTGTGGCTGTGGAGGTGACAGAGGAGGGTCTACAGTTGAGACACATCTGCTGAAGTAGAAAGGCAGTATTTGAGGTGGAAGGAGATGTGCTTTGGTGTCACACAGACTGGATTTAAGTCAGGGCACCAGGACTCTGCTGCCATGGTTGTGTAAATGAGGGATAGTTACTTAGGCTTGGCTTCTTTAGCTGTAAAATGAGTATGAGACATACTTTGCAAGCTTATTGAAATGACCAGAAGTAGCGTATAAAGCTCACTGACGTGTGATATGTGCATAATGATAGTATCACCCAATTTTGTTAATGATGACAATGAAGAGTTGTGTTAAGGGAAAGGAATGACTGAGTGGAGGATGACTTCAACAGGTTTTAGCATACAACTGGGTAGGTGGTTGCTTTGTTAATATAGAATGTGAGGAGAAGAAGAAGAGAGGATTGTAGAGGGAGAGAAGTTAACATTTTTTTTTTTTTGGAAGCTGGAGTCCCGTTTTTTTTTTTTTTTTTTTCTTTTTCTGGAAGATGGAGTCTCGCTCTGTTGCCCAGGTTAGAGTGCAGTGGTGCGATCTTGGCTCACTGCAACTTCTGCCTCCTAGGTCCAAGTGATTCTCCTTCCTCAGCCTCCTAAGTAGCTGGGATTACAGGTGTCCACCACCACGCCTGGCTGATTTTTGTATTTTTAGTAGAAACAGGGTTTTACCATGTTGTCCAGGCTGGTCTTGAACTCCTGACCTCAGGTGGTCTGCCTGCCTTGGCCTCCGAAAGTGCTGGGAGCCACCATGCCTGGTTAACTTTGGATATACTTTATTTAGGTTTGGGTTTCCTGAGGGAGAATCCAGGTAGAGGTATTGCGTGAACTGTTGCAAATATGAATCAGAAATCTAGGCAGATAATAGATAGTCTGGAGCTACCAGTGTATATATTTGGTAAATGGAGCCTCTAGATGGGATAAGATTTCTAGGTAAGAGCAAGTGGAATAACCGAGGCTTATAGTTAGGTGAAATATTGTGAATTAAAATGTTAAAAGGTTCCTTAAGTCCAAATGCACACAATTTTTGAAAATATGAATTGGGAACAAATCCATTTATTAGACTGTTTTTATTTTTGAAACGGAGCCTCACTCTGTCACCTAGGATGGAGTGAGTGGTGCAATCTCAGCTCACCACAACCTCTGCCTCCGGGTTCAAGTGATTTTTAGTAGAGACGGGGTTTCACCCTGTTAGCCAGGATGGTCTCGATCTCCTGACTTTGTGATCCGCCCGCCTCGGCCTCCCGAAGTGCTGGGATTACAGGTGTGAGCCACTGGCCCCCAGCCTTATTTAGAAATCTTATCCTGTCTAGTGGTTCCATTTACCAAATATATACACTGGTAGCTCCCATATCTGTGTTATCTGCCTAGATCCCTCTCCAGAAAGTCGGATTGTCCTGAGTGTCAAGGAAAGACAAACTTTTAAGTGACAGAAGGTGGTCAGTTTGGTGTAGTCTGTCATAAGGTCAAGAGGAATAAGAATGAAAATAATCAGTTGAATTTGGAACTTGGAGGGTTATTATAGATCTTATGAGTAGTAGCATTAATATAGTGATAAGGACAGAAGCCAATTTAGTAATTTATAGAAGTGGAGAAAAAGTCAGTGAGTTTGACTTACTGTTATACAATGAAAGATGAAGTACTAAACCATACTAATAAAGAATTTTGTAGTCTGAAAGCTTTTATACATGTATACCAGTGCTTTCAAGTTTGGATTGGCTTGTGATATACCTGATTAATTTATTCTGATACTTCCATCAACAGTAGTTGCTACTCAGTGCAGTTCTACAGTTTAAGCCCATAGGCATAGGTTTGAATCCTGACTTTGCTGTTTCTGGCTGCCTGACTTTTATTAAGATACTGAATCTCTCCTGGCCTCAGTTTCCTCATCTGTAAGAGTGGTTATTACAGAATTTATCTCAAAATGTTGGTGACAGAATTACCTAAATGTGCTAATGTATTAATGGTGAGCTACTAATATTATCAGCGGAATTAGGATAGCTTTTAGTATCTAGTTCAGTGATCCTCATCTTCTCTCCCTTTTATTATCTCTCTACACCCACCCCATGTACCATGTATGACACTTCGTTGAGGTTCTTTTCTTTTCTTTTCTAATAGTGATGGGGTCTTGCTTTGTTGCCCAGGCTGGTCTTGATCTCCTGGCCTTAAGCAGTCCTTTCACCTCAGCTTCCCAAAGTGCTGGGATTATAGGCATGAGCTACCATGCTCAGCTGAGGTACATTTCAAAGCAGTAATTTACTTCCTTATTTTAAAAAAATCGTGATGTATCTCTCTCTCATCAATCAGAGCTTTTGATTTATGTGAGATAGAACCACAAGTTGAGTTGATAGAAATGTTAAAAATTAAGAAAACCTTCATTTTTTGTTAGTTTGTGTATTAATGTGAAGGAAATGTATGTTTTTTGGTTTTTGTTTTTTTGAGATGGAGTCTTGCTCTGTCGCCCAGGCTGGAGTGCAATGGCGCGATAGCTCACTGTACCCTCTGTCTCCCAGGTTCAAGCAATTCTCCTGCCTCAGCCTCTTGAGTAGCTGAGACTACAGGCGTGTGCTACCATGCCTGGCTAATTTTTTATGTTTTTAGTAGAGACGGGTTTCGCCATGTTGGCCAGGCTGATCTCGAACTCCTGTTCTCAGATGATCCACATGCCTCGGCCTCCCAAAGTGTTGGGATTACAGGTGTGAGCCACCATGTCCAGCCTTGTTTTGTTTATAAAAACTGAAAATAATTCATGTTAGCCCCCTCTATAGTTTTTATGGGTCCCAAACTAAGAGGCTGTCTTCTAATTTTAGATATGGTGCTGTTCTATATTAATTATTTATACTCATGAGTGGAAAATATAGCTAAATTTAGCAAAAAAACCCCAATTTTTTTTTACTTTTTAATTTTTCAACTTTTAGGTTCAGGAGTACATGTGTAGATTTGTTAAATGGGTGAATTGCATGTTGCTGGGGTTTGGTGTACAAAATAATTAGTCACTGAGGTAGTGTGCATAGTACCTGATAGGTAGCTTTTTGGCCCTTACACTTCCTCCCACCCTCTACCCTCAAGTAAGCCCTGGTGTCTGTCGTTCCCTTCGTCGTGTCCATGTGTACTCAGCGTTTAGCTCCCATTTATAAGTGAGAACATGTGGTGTTTGGTTTCTCTTCCTTTGTTAATTCCTTTAGGATAATAGCCTCCATCTGCATGCATCCATGTTGCAGCAAAGATCATGATGTTTTTGTTTATTTGTTTCTTTGTATTTTTGAGACAGAGTCTCGCACTGTCACCCAGGCTGGAGTGCAGTGGCGCGATCTGGGCTCACTGCAACCTCTGCCTCCCAGCTTCAAGCGATTCTCCTACCTCAGCCTCCCAAGTAGCTGAGATTACAGGTGCCTGCCACCAAGCCCCCCTAATTTTTTTGTATTTTTGATAGAGACGGGGTTTCATTATGTTGGTCAGGCTGGTCTCGAACTCCTGATCTCATGATCTGCCCGCCTTGGCCTCCCAAAGTACTGGGATTACAGGCATGAGCTGCCTGGCCTTGTTCTCTTTTTTTTTTTTGGACTATGTAGTATTCCATGAAATACCCAAATTGTAGACATCTTGTTATTTGGCTTTAGAATATAATACATATCTAAAAATACTTGAAATTAATTTCAAACCATGAAAGAAGAAATAGAAGTGATTCAGAATAAATTTTGTTCAGAGAATACTAATTTTTTTGTATCTGAGTAGCGTCCATGGATGGAAAAAAATGGCATACTGGCTTGGATAGACTCAAGGGAAGTTCTTGTGCCTGTGACTACTTACAATGGGCAGAGAGAAGTTTCTCCTGTTTCTAGCTGGAAACATACCAACTGTAACTAACAGTATTCTTTGACTAGTTTGTTGGCTGGTCATGTTTTCATGCACTGTAATTAATTCATTTTTGGGTAGAATTCATTGTTGGGAAGTCCCAGTTCTTTTACCCTTTAAAGATATGCAGAATAAGTCTAAACTTCTAAACTTTTCATCAGCATATTGATTCTTCAAATATTTTAAGGGGAGATTTTTTTTTTTTTTTT
>NW_012118376.1:5113646-5150253 GCF_000951035.1 Colobus angolensis palliatus
ACCATGTTAGCCAGGATGGTCTCGATCTCCTGACCTCGTGATCCGCCCGCCTCGGCCTCCCAAAGTGCTGGGATTACAGGCGTGAGCCAATGCGCTTGGCCCTTTTTTTCCTTAGGACGTGCCCCTTGGAAGGGAATAAAACACTGCAGATACTGTCTGATCCATGAAAAATGGGATATTTTTCCATCCCTGGATGGAAAATTTATTTCTCCTTAAAAAAAACCTTGGTTATGGTTCATATTTAATCTAGTATCATCTAAATCTCAAGGTCTTCTTATTTGTCTCTGTCCTGCAATGAATAATTAAAAAACTATAGTGCAATGTGGTGAATTTTATTTTTCCCCTAGCTCTATTTTGGAGTAACTCATTAAAGAAATATTTGGACAAATAAAATAAAATACCTAGGAATAAACTTAACCAAGGAAGTAAAAGATCTCTACAATGAAAACTGTAAAACATTGATGCAAGAAATTGAAGAGGACATAAAAAATGGAAAGATATTTCATGTCCATATATTGGAAGAATCAATATTGTTGAAATGTTCATATTACCCAAAGCAATCTACGAATTCAATGCAATTTCTATCAAAATACCAATGACATTCTTCACAGAAATAGAAAAAAAAAAAATCCTAAAATGTATATGGAACCACAAAAGACCCAGAATAGCCAAAGCTATCCTGAGTAAAAAACACAACTGGGGAAATCATATTATCTGACCTCGAATAATACTACAGAGCTGTAGTAATCAAAACAGCATGGTACCAGCGTAAAAACAGACGTGTAGATCAATGGAACAGAATAGAGAACCCAGAAATAAATCTATACATCTACAGTGAACTCATTTTTGACAAAGGTAACAAGAACATATATTGGGGAAAGGAAAATCTCTTCAATAAATGGTGCTGGGAATACTGGATATCCATTTGCAGAAGAATGAAACTAGACCTGTATCTCTTGCCATATAAAAAAACCAAATCAAGAAGGACTAAAAACTGAATCTAAGACCTCAAACTATGACACTGTTAACATAAAACATTGGGAAAACTCTCCAGGGCATAGGAGTGGGCGAAGATTGCATGAGCAGTACTCCACAAGACAGGCAACCAAAGCAGAAATGGATAAGTGGGATCATGTCAAGTTAAAAAGCTTCTGCATAGCAAAGGAAAACAACAAGGTGAAGAGACAACCCACAGAATGGGAGAAAATATCTGCAAACTGTCTATCTGACAGGGAATTAATAACCAGAATATATAAGGAACTCAGACAATCAGTAGTTGAAAACACATAATATTCTGATTAAAAAATGAGCCAAAGATCTGAGTAGATATTTCCTAAAAAAAGACATACAAATGGCAAACTGGTATATGAAAAGGTACTCAAAATCATTGATCATCAGCAGAATGGAAATCAAAACTACAATGAGGCCAGGCACCGTGGCTCATGCCTACAGGGTGGCTGAGGTGGACAGATTGCTTGAGCTCAGGAATTCGAGACCAGCCTGGGCAACATGGTGAAGCCTCATCTCTACAAAAAATACCAAAAAATTAGCTGAACATGGTGGTGCATACCTGTGGTGTGGTGGTGCAGTCCTGGCTCACTGCAACCCCTGCCTCCCAGGTTCAGGCAGTTCTTCTGCCTCAGCCTCTTGAGTAGTTAAGACTACAGGCATCCGCCACCATACCTGGCTAATTTTTTGTATTTTTAGTAGAGACGAGGTTTCACCATGTTAGCCAAGCTGGTCTTGAACTCCTAACCTCAGGTAATCTGCCCATCGTGGCCTTCCAAAGTGCTGGGATTAAAGGTGTGAGCCACTGCACCTGACCTTATGTGATTTTACCCTGATGTGATTATTATGCATTGTATACTGGATTGAAATATCTCATGTACCCTGTAAATATATACACTGTTATGTACCCACAAAAATTAAAAATAAAGGATATATTGGGTAGGCATTTTACTTTGTCAGTGTGGGGAAAAGAAAGAGAGATCAGCCTGTTACCGTGTCTATATAGAAAGAAGTAGACATAAGAGACTCCGTTTTGTTCTGTATTTGATTTTTTTTTTTTTTTTTTTTTGACAGAGTCTCGCTCTGTGGCCCAGGCTGGAGTGTAGTGGCCGGATCTCAGCTCACTGCAAGCTCCGCCTCCCGGGTTTACGCCATTCTCCTGCCTTAGCCTCCCGAGTAGCTGGGACTACAGGCGCCGCCACCTCGCCCGGCTAGTTTTTTGTATTTTTTTAGTAGAAACGGGGTTTCACCGTGTTAGCCAGGATGGTCTTGATCTCCTGACCTCGTGATCCGCCCGTCTCGGCCTCCCAAAGTGCTGGGATTACAGGCTTGAGCCACCGCGTCCGGCATGTTCTGTATTTGAGATGCTGTTAATCTGTGACCCTACCCCCAGCCTTTTCCTTCAAGAGACATGTGTTGTGGTGACTCAAGGTTTAATGGATTTTGGGCTGTGCAGGATGCAGCTTGCTGGTTAAAAATCCTGCCCGTCCCTGGGCAATGGAACATCTTGGTGTGAGACCTGGTTGTATGCTCTGTTTACTGAGATAGGAGAAAACCACCTTACGGCATAAGGTGGGACTTGCTGGCGGGACTTGCCGCAGTGCTGCTAAAAGGTTTATGGAGATATTTGCATGTGCGTATCAAGGCACAGCATTTTCCTTTGAACTTATTCATGTCACAGAGATCTTTGTTCATATGTCTTACTGTTAATTTTCTCCCTAAAATGATCCTGTTGTCCTGCCACTCCCTTATCTTTAAGATGGTAAAGATAATTATCAATAAATACTAAGGGAACTCAGAGACCAGTGCCGGCGTGGGTCCTCTGTAAGCTGAGCGCTGGTCTCCTGGGCCCATTTTTTCTTTCTCTATACTTTGTCTCTGTGTCTCATTTCTTTTCTCAAGTCTCTTGTTCCACCTAACGAGAAACGCCCACAGGTGTGGAGGGGCAGGCCACCCCTTCAGTTAGTTGTTATATTTCCTATTTTTTTTTTTTAACTTTAGCTTTAAAACACTTGACTTCATTTTTATTGTGTAGTAACCATTTAAAAATTCTGAAGAAGAGGGGTCATGGCGTTCAGATATAGAAAAGTCTGAAGAAACTTTATTGGAAGGTTTAAAAACATTTAACTCCTAAGGAGTGACTGAATAATCTGGTTGTTATATTCTATAATTGTATTACACTTAGAAACATCATGGATTATGTTGGCCTTTTGTCTTGACCTTTAAACCTGGCCACCAGGTTAAACCCCTCTGGAGACAGATTGTGTAGGCTCATAGCTGAACTCGGCCACTTCCTAGCTGTGTGAACTTGGACAGCTTACTTAACCTCTCCACATCTGAGGCTCCTCATTGAGAAAGTGTGTATAGGAATACCTGATTCATAGGATCATTTCGAGGAATGAGATGTGTAGAGTGTTTCAACACAATGCAAGGTGCAGGATAAGCAATCAGTAAATTTGGTGGTTCTCTTGTTATCATCAGAAAATACATTCTGAGTTTAAAAAAATGATTGTAAATGGCATTTTGAGGTTATTCTTTTGTAAATTAAGACCTTTCTTCCTAGCTTCCATCTCCAGGTGAGCTGTAAGTGCTTGGAAGGAAAGTAGACCTTCCAATTGTAGACCTACAATTGGAATACAGTCTACAATACAGTCTACAATTGTAGACCTGTATGACAGTAATCAACTGTAGACCTGTAGATCGCTGATAGCTGATCATTTGGCTCATCCTCACTTTTTACCTGTGCTGAAAAAGTAGATTATTACTCTCTGGAGTTCTGAGCCTGGTAGGAGAGAAAGATGAAGAAAAATGAACATTATTATATATTATGTATTGTTATGTGATAAGTATATTAAAAGATTTATGCACAAGGTACTTACCATAACAGTCCCTCAACTTATCTCCCTTCATTTCTTCCTACCAATCCAATCTATATGTAGCTGTCAGATAATTTGTCTTAAAGAATAGCGTTGAATGTCTCTTCCATGCCTGAAGTCCCTTAATGGCCTGCTGCTTGTATACCAAGTGAAGTCTAAACTCTTTAATCTGGGATTCTTGGCCTGCTATGTTCTGTCCTTAATCTATTTTCCTAGTACTTCCACCACCATTTGTCTTTATATACCTTAATTCTCTTGGTAAATCCAACTGCTTGCCATTCTCGGTATACTTTCAGTCATCCATTCAGCATATTCTTTTTTTTTTTTTTTGTGAGGCGGAGTCTCACAGAAAAAAAAGAGGGCGCGATCTTGGCTCACTGTACCCTCTGCCTCCCGGGTTCACGCCATTCTCCTGCCTCAGCCTCCCGAGTAGCTGGGACTACAGGTGCCTGCCACCACGCCCGGCCAATTTTTTGTCGTATTAGCCATGATGGTCTCGATCTCCTGACCTCATGATTCTGCCTGCCTCAGCCTCTGAAAGTGCTGGGATTACAGGCGTGAGCCACTGTGCCCGGCCTCAGCATATTTATTTTTAAGGGTCTTCCCCGCTATCTGCCTGTTGAAAGGCCATCTGTTACTTTTTGGCTAGCAGCATGTTCTTGTTCATCTGTGGCAGCTCTTCCTCCTAGCACCAGTGTGTGGTTTATTTATACAAATTTTTATTCAGTCATTCATTTATTTAGTAAATATGCTTTGAAGTTAAATAAGACTACTATCTCTTGTCCTTTCTTCCCATGGGCCTGCTACCAATGAGAGGTAAGAATTGCACTGAATCTGGGTAAATAAGCCCACCTGAGTTTGCATGAGAGTAGCATGAGTAGGTTAATGAGGCCATGGCTCCAAGTGCAGAGTTGGAGAGGCCCGAAAGGACAGAATTAGAGAATCTGTGGTTCAGAGGCTGACATTTTTCCAAATTGCTGAGATACTCTGCTACATAGTGGCAGCCCATGGTTATATTTCTTAGTTGTCTAGTGAAAATACTAGGGAGTTTGGTCGAGTAGTGGTGGGGATTGTGACTCAGCAGAATATTTCGCAAATGGTATGCCAAAATTAAGTGCCAAGTTTTGTTTTGTTTTTGCTTTTGGTGTGAGTTAGACATGTTTCCTTTAAAATGAAAACATCAGTCTTCATTGTTCTAAATGAGACAAATCTCTGTGCTAATAATGTTAAAAATATCTACAACAGTGAACATATAGTTTAGACTCCTGTTTTTAAAAATTGGTTGTATCCTGGAGGTTTACTATGTCCGACCCCTTTTAACTTCAATAAAGTCCGTGTATAGTCAGATATGTGGTAGAGAAGCTAGGATAATGTAAGGAATTTTATATTGTCAATGTTGAAATGGACACAATTTTATGGTTTATTAATTTAAGTACTTATTTTATCCTTCCTGATCTTTGTACACTGCTGATTGTAGAGTATTTAGTAGTCTGGGTTGTGAAGTACCAGAGTTGCTGACACATTCCACAGGCAAATGTATTACTTTACTGTACTATGGTATGTAGTAGGGTCATGTGGAAGCTTCAATTACAAGCCCATTTCTGTTTCTTTCTCTCTCTTAAATATCTATTAATTTATTGTTAGACTTCTGCAAATGTTTCGAGGCATGTAAGTAGCATTCTCTATATCCTGCTCGTAGAATATAGATAGTAAGATAATGATTTGTTATCCATTCTGGGTGTGGTAATTCAGTATGTATTTTGTGTTCCAGCTGTTGAGCACCTTTGAAAATAATCTTTTTTTTTGTTTTTTTTTTTTTGAGACAGAGTCTCGCTCTGTCGCCCAGGCTGGAGTGCAGTGGTGTGATCTCAGCTCCCTGCAACCTCCGCCTCCCGGGTTCAAGCGATTCTCCTGCCTCGGCCTTCCCAGTAGCTGGGACTACGGGTGCCTGCTACCATGCCCGGCTAATTTTTGTATTTTTAGTAGAGATGGGGTTTCACCATGTTGGCCAGGCTGCTCTCAAACTCATGACCTCAGGTGATCCACCCGCCTCAATCTCCCGAAGTGCCGGGATTACAGGCGTGAGCCACCGCTCCTGGCCTCTTTATGAGTTTCATTTTAGCCTTATGAGTCCTGCTTTGCCTCCCCAGGGTAGAACACTAAAAGTTCATATTCTGTCTCCCTTGGAATTAGGATGGAGGCGTGTAACCCAAATTTTACCTATCACATGTATCCAAGAGAGACTCTGCAAAGTGAGCTACTGGAGGAAGAAGGCCCTAAGGGGATTTGACTTTCTTCTCTTGTGTTTCCTCCCTTGGGGCCCTCCGTCTTCCTTCACCTTACCAGGAGTAATTACTGTTAACAGTATAATGTATCCTTCCAGACTTTGCTATACAAGCATATTAATCTTTTAAAAAACTTAGCTGGGTGTGGTGGCATGTGCCTGTAGTCTTAGCCATTCAGGAGGCTAATGTAGGAGGATTTTTGAGTCCAGAAGTTTGAGGCTATAGTGAGCTGTGGTCGTGCCACTGTACTGCAGCCTGGGTGACGGAGTGAGAGTCTGTCTCTAACAACAAACAAAAACAAAGCAAAAAACGAATGTAAGTAGGCATTTTTTCAAAAAAAGAGGTTGAGTGTTTTTGATGTTTGTTTTCCTGTTTTATGAATTTTCTGTTCATGCCCTTTGTCTATTTATTTACATCTTAGCTTAAAAAAAAAACTGCATTGTTCATCTGTATTAGGTATTAGATTGTATAAGTCATATTGGTTACAATTTCCTCTGAGTTTTTTCTTTTTAGATGCAAAAGTTTTGGGCAGGGTGTGGTGGCTCACACCTGTAATCCCAGCACTTTGGGAGGCCGAGGCGAGCAGATCACCTGAGGTCAGGAGTTCGAGACCAGCCTGACCAACATGGGGAAACCCCATCTTCACTAAAAATACAAAAAATATTAGCTGGGCATGGTGGCATGTGCCTATAATACCAGCTACTTGGGAGGCTGAGATGGGGGAGTTGCTTGAACTGGGGGACGAAGGCTGCAGCTAGCTGAGATCCCACTACTACACTCCAGCCTGGGCGATGGAGTGAGACTCCATCTCAAAAAAAAAAAAAATTTTGATTGATTTTTCAGTTATTAGTTGCAGCAGTTTATTCCTTTCTCAACCAGAAGGAATTTTCCTCTATGTGTTCTGTATGTTCAGGTAATTTGCCCATGGTTACACAGCTAGTAATCCAGTTTGGCTCAAGAACACGCTTCCTTAACCAGTATTTTATACCACCTTTCACACACTCTCAAAATCCTTTGCAATATAGCTGGATTTTGCTTTTGAAGGCCTAAAACATGCCAAATACACAGTACTTTCATGCTTAAATGATTTCTTATCTAGGAGCATTTTCCTGTACAGGAAGAGAGAATTAAACCTTGAGTTGGAAAGAATACTTGGAAAACTTCCTCTGACATATATTAAGCAATCTTTAACCATATTAGGGCTGCCTAAGGTGCTATGCTTTCAGACATACCAATGTGATGGAAAAAAACGGACATCGGAGTCGGACTGCCGGGTTCAAATACTAGCTCTGCTGCTTAGTAGTGTGCCCTTGAACAAGTTACTCAGCCACTTTGTGTCTTTGTTTCCTTTTTGGCCAAGTGAAGAGAATTAAAACACCCACCTCATGGGTTTTTGATAAAAGTTACATCAGGTAATACACATGAAGTGTTCAGAATAGAACCCAGCACGTAGTCCACTATCGCATTAGTGGTTATAACTTCAAAAGACGGTTTTGCTTCCTACTTGAAATAAGAAGAGCCAACAGGTATGAATCCCATTCAACTTCCTGCTCCATTACCTAATTTATAGACAGTTGTAACCCATCCATAATTAAATGTTTTTACTTTCCCAGAAAACAGAAAAGGATTGCTGAACAGTGTTAAGGCCCATCTGAGATTTTGATAGTTGTAGCAGTTATTTTTGTCATATTCAAAAACTCGGCTCTCATAGTAGAAAAAGGTGAGTGAGTGGTTAGAGGAATCTAGCATTTAGGACCTTGGGGCAGGAGCGATAGAAGAAAAAGTAAGTAAGGTAAAGATGATGAACTGATATAGTACAGGGCCCAGGTTAATTAGAAATGATGTTAGAAAACAGAAGGCCGGGCACAGTGGCTCAAGCCTGTAATCCCAGCACTTTGGGAGGCCAAGACCGGTGGATCATGAGGTCAGGAGATCGAGACCATCCTGGCTAACATGGTGAAACCCCGTCTCTACTAAAAAAATACAGAAAACTAGCTGGGCGAGGTGGTGGGCACCTGTAGTCCCAGCTACTCAGGAGGCCGAGGCAGGAGAATGGCGTAAACCTGGAAGGTGGAGCTTGCAGTGAGCTGAGATCCGGCCACTGCACTCCAGCCTGGGTGACAGCGAGACTCCGTCTCAAAAAAAAAAGAAAACAGAAAAGGGAGGAAGCAAGAGGAATCATAATAAGGTTCAGAAATAAGGTTGAGAGTGTTGCTGATTGTGTTGCCTAGATACCTAACCTATTCTCAGTGTTGGAGAGACAATTGTGAGAGGTAGGATCATGACTTGGATTGGTTGAGATAATTATTTTTTTTTTGCTTGAGAATTCTTTCAGCTCTGTAGTGTACATATTTTTTTTTTTGGATCTGCCTCTCCCCACAAAGCCCCCAAATAATAACAGTAACCTGTAAGAATCATGAAATAACTTAGGAGCTGAACATGTAGAATACGTTCCCCTCTTTTAAGAATATAGTTGGCATCCAGTAATGAACAATAAGTAGGGAAAAAAAATCACAATAATTTAAATTTGTTTTCTAACTCTTTTCATTCTTTTCTTAAGGGCATTCATTCTGTCAAATACATAATTTTTTTGGGAAAAAGGAATTATTAAAAGGTAGATACAATATAGCAGATGCTGATGATCTTAGATCTCTTATATAAGAGGTCTTGGTATTATGTCTTTATACAGCTTACCCTGGATTAATGAGCATACCATTTGCTTAATTTGTAAATTAGTTTGGACACTTTTTACACTTTGCTGTCCATTCTGTGTCAGGTTTTTGATGAGTTCACTTAAGGCTACATTAAGCTTTCTCATTCATGTAGAATCTAGTTAGGCCTTTTGGTTTAGCTCATGGACAGAGCATAAAGTACTTGACAGAATTTGATCTGACAGCTTTACAGTTACGTAACATAGAACAGAAGCTTAAAAAACAACAAAAAAGAGAAGCAAGGGATTTATCATAGCAACCTATATTTCTCTCTGGAACTTTACCACCCTTCCACTGCCTTTCTAAACTAGTAGCAGAACCACTGTTAGGCTAGCAGTTTATATAGTCTTAAATTAACCAAGACTCCAAAACAAACAAAAAAACAATTCCAAGCATTTAGAGGTGAGAAGGTCTTTAGGATTATCCTGTCCAGTTGCATCACGTTACCAATGAGAGTACAGAAGCCTAAAGAGGGTAAGTAACTTGCCTGTGGTCATAAAGCTAGTTAGTGGCAGAGCCGACCCCACAAGCCTAGGTCACAGAATTACAATTCTACTGGTCTTTCTGGTGTAATATGTGAATAGAATATTTAATAGTATCATTATATTTTACAAAAGAAAATGTTATGTAACCATGACAAATACTATATTTGATTTTGCATATTTAATAAAAATAACTATATTTAAAAGTATATCTGATTGCCTGGGTTCATATTTCTTTAGCCTTACTAGTGGTATGATGTTAGTCAAGTCTCTTGAATTCCAAAACTGTTTCTTCATTTATCAAATGCGGCAGATAGGAGTTCTTTGTTATATAGTAAATGTGACAGTCTCTCTAAAGCCTGATAAAGGGATGTTTCTCAGTAAATGTTACCTGCCGCTGTTACTGATTTATAATAATAGTTTCTAATTCTTTCATCTTCCTTTAAATTCACATAAAATTTAGCACTGAGAATGGAAACAAAAGTAATGGATTTAAGAACAGATTTACAAACGTAAAAATATTTTAGAAGAGAGATATAGGTGTGTGTGTGTCTGGGTCTTTGGAATTAGGGAAGTGTTTTCCAGTTTTTTTAATATTAAAAGCTATGATGTATACAGTTGTTTTTAAACGGTGTTCAGAAATCACAATATCTAACTAAGGGGTTTCTCCCCTGGTGGTCTTCTGTATGCAAATTTAAGGGTATCTAAATTGTCAGACTCCAGGACACAGGGTTGTTTTGTATTTAAATAATATTTTGTATATTAAAAAATAATCTTTGACGATAATAAAAATAAGCCCAGAAGTTATTTTTTCTGTTAAAAAACTTTACTTGAAAAAGAGAATGAAGAATCACTAATTTCTGTTTTCATACTTTAGTGATGTTTTACTTGCCTTTGATCTGTAGTAGTGTCTTTTTGTATAGTGCCGTATTTTCTAATGTGCTGACATACTACTGGCAATTTGGTAGGTATCTTAAGATTATATTCAGGTGAACACTTGTAGGAAATTTAATGCTGATTAGGAAAATGTATAATCTAATATATCAAATTCGTGGTTTCATAGGTCTTAGTATTTTTCGCTTTATTGTTGCACGCAAGTCTTAATAGTTTAGGGTTAAAATTCTAAAAAGGTGAGTTGAGATTCTGATACATGCTACAACGTGGACGAACCTTGTGACCATTATGCACAGTGACATAAATGTGACACAAAAGGACAGTTATCCTATAATTTCACTTAAATGTTCTTAGAATAATCCATTTCATAAACAGGAAGTAAAATAGAGGTTACCAGGGGCTGGTGGGAGGAAGGAATGAAGAATTATTGTTTAATGGGTACAGACCATGTTTGGGGTGATGAAAAAGTTCTGGAGATGGATAGTGGTGCTGGTTGCACAACATTGTGAGTATACTGAACTGTATACTTAAAAATGGTTAAAATGGTAAATTTTGTTATGTATATTTTATCACAATTATAAAAGGGGAGCAGGGATGGGATGAGAGGAGTGCATTTTTTTTTTTTAAGTGAATTGAGAAAAACATTAGATAGTGATATAGGCACTTGACACTCAGAAAAATGTTGATGGTGGTATGCAAATTATTGAAGTTTGGACAACACTGAGATAGAGGAAAGATCAGTGGACTTAGGGGTACCTGTCCTGTGTTCCAGTCTCACCCCTGCCATGACCTGATAGGGTGGGCCTGTACGCCACTCTTATCTAAGGCCTGTTAGGGCCTCACACAGTGGCTCACACCTGTAATCACACTGGAGGCTGAGGCAGAAGGATCGCTTGAACCCAGGAGTTTGAGACCAGCCTGGGCAACGTAGGGAGACCTCATCTCTATAAAAAA
The DNA here is from genome assembly GCF_000951035.1 of Colobus angolensis palliatus. NCBI lineage: Eukaryota > Metazoa > Chordata > Mammalia > Primates > Cercopithecidae > Colobus > Colobus angolensis. The sequence continues at coordinate 5,124,857 of NW_012118376.1, forward strand.
ATACAAACTAGCTGGGTGTGATGGTGTGTGCTTGTGGTGTTAGCTACTTGGGAGGCTGAGGCCAAGACTTCTAAGACTATTTCCTACCCTAAAGTTCTCTGATTGTGTGTTATGACTTTGGGTCCTTTATTTAGATGACCTAGTTTGCTTATTTAATAGAATTTTATCCTTTTCAATGATCAAACTAAAATAAAATGCATATTTAGAATTTTAAATATGAAATTAGCATTTAAAATCTTCTAAGAACCATAGTATCATAGTAACAGTAGGTGAAAAAGAAATCACTTGTGAACTTGAACTTGCTGTTCTATCAAACTCTTACGTCCATTTTGTGTTCTTTATGCTGTCATTATTTTTATGTGGTTGTGATTAACCATGCTTTTATAGATAAAGTTTCTGGAAGCAGTCTTCAAATACAAATTTCCATTTCATGCTTTAGATTACAATTGCTCTTAGTAAATGAAAAATTTAAATGTGTTTCATCCATACTTTGTTTTGATAGCTAATATTCAGGTGAATCTTTTGAATTGATTTAAGTGGAATATGTGACATTAATCCTCTTGAGCCTCATCTAGTCAATGATATGGTATAATAAATGTCTCGGTGCTTTACTTGGATGTTTGAGTCTTTGATACAATTATTTGAATATTATATATTTGGGGTCTTCTCTGTAAGAGAAGAAAAGCAGTTATTACGTTCTGTTTTCCTAGTCATACTTCTTTTATCCACTATTGACCATTTGTTTTGTGTTTATAATTTCATCTACAGTTTTAATCTTCATTGGAATTGTTAGATCTGACTGTAGAACATAATATTATATTTCCGTAGTTTACTTTTACATATTGAATTTGATAGAAATACAAATATTTGCCCAAGCCAACAAAGAAGCTTCCTTCACAATAAGCTACTGTTTTATTTTGTGGTCCTTTTCTAACTATAACATCTTACTTGCATAAGCTCCTGGTTGATCTCTCTTGAAATTCATAGGCTATTTAAAAGTTGACTGGAAATCTTGTGGTATTACTTCCAAATCATTTCACAAATTTTTCTTACCTTCTCTTTAATTTAGACATTTACATTTACTAACAGTTGAAATGAATTTGTACTTTCTGTTTTTAAGTTTTGATTTTTAAAAATCAATTTGATTTAGAAATGTGTACATATTTATATAAAATTAGGCTCCCAACCATATGTACATCAAGTTTTAAAGTCCTTAGGACCTAAATTTCAGATTAGGGTAAAAATAGTTCCTCTTATCATCATCATATCTTCAAAATTCAGGAAAACATACTCAATTATTAACTGTTATGGTATATGTCAATCCTGTCTCTTTTTTGGTGTTTCTCTCATATTTCCATTAGATTTTCAGTTTCTTGCCTTCTAATACTTTTGTGATAAAATAAGTTTGAAGGTCATTTCAAAGAGGAAAGTAACTTTTAGTTGATCTTCTGCCTTCCCCTTTGTAAAACTGTTTTAAATAAAAATTGAAGAGGTTATTGGGTAAATGCAAACTAGGTAACTTAAAACAAGATATTCTATACTAGCTTTATACTTCCTTTAAGAACTAATAGCTTAGTATTTGATGTCTCATAAGTTTATTTTTTTATTTTTTATTTTTTTGAGACGGAGTCTTGCTCTGTCACCCAGGCTGAATTGGAGTGGCGAGATCTCGGCTCACTGTATACTCCATCTCCTGGGTTCAGGCGATTCTCCTGCCTCAGCGTCCTGAATAGCTGGGACTACAAGCATGCACCACGACGGCCAGCTAACTTTTTGTGTTTTTAGTAGAGATGGGGTTTCACTGTGTTAGCCAGGATGGTCTCCATCTCCTGACCTCATGATCCGCCTGCCTCAGCCTCCCAAAGGGCTGGGATTACAGGTGTGAGCCACCGCGCCCGGCCCATATGTTTATTTTTTATTTAACTTTTTATCATGGAAATTTTTCTTTTCTTTTTTTTTTTTTTTTGAGACAAGGTCCCACTCTGTCACCCAGGCTGGCACGATCATACCTCACTGCATCATCGAACTCCTGGGCTCAGGTAATTCTCCCCGTTGGGCCTTCCAAAGTGCTGGGATTACAGGCATGAGCCGCTGTGCCTGGCCTTGTCATGGAAATTTTCAAGAGTAAGCACATCAGGATACCCTCTGCAATGCATTGACATGTCTTTTAAGTTACTTTTAATTGATATTTTCTTTCCATCTTACTTTTTTTCTGTAAACTCCATGTCATATATATTTGGAAGAAACTGAGTTATTCTAAACTTGGTTGACTGCATACTTAAGGCATCACTTAACACATTTTTCTAATGGCTTGGTTAGATTTAGGTCTGATTTTCTTGTTGCATCACATCAGGATGCAGTAGGGTTGTCTCCCTTTCGGTAACATTGGTTAGCCTGGGTATATAGACCTAACAACAATGACCACATATGTCTACCAGAAAACTCATGCGTGAGTGCTTATAGCAGCTTTATTTATAATTGCCAAATATTGGAAATAGCCAAATGTTCATCAACAGTAGAATGGGTAAATAACTGATAGATGCATCAGCGTTCATGTTTCTCACAGAAGTAATGTTGAGTGAAGAGAGTTAACACATTAAAGAGCTGAATGATTTCAAATATAAGAAGTTCAAAATGAATGAGCAAAATTAATGTCTCATTTAAAAATAAGATAGACGGATGAAATAATACTACCTATTAAAGAAGTCTTTTCCCCGTCAAATGAAATGTCTCTATTATTACATACTCAATTTCCATAGGTATGTGTATTTCTGTATCTTGTTCCATTTATTTATTCACGTGCCTGTATCCCATTGTTTTAATTATAGAAGTTTTATAAGATGTTTTAATCTCTGACAGGGTGCATTCTTCTAGCTATTTTTGCTTGTCTGTTCTTTCAAATAAATTTTGTAATCAACTTTTCTTACTTCAGGAAACAATAAAACCTTAAAGGTATTTCATTAGGATTGCATTAAATTCGTAGATTATGTTAGGGAGATCCGGTACCTTTATGATGCTGAAGCTTCCAAGAACATGCTTTCTCTTTCCTCTTGTACACTTTCAGGAATGCTTTGTCGTTTTCCTCATACAGATTTTGTACTGTTTCTGTTGTTGATTTTAAGCCTATTTTGATTTTTGCTGTTGTAAATGAGGTCTTCTCTAATATTTATACTTTTTTTTTTTTTCTATTTTTACTTTGCCTCCCCCCTGCCCCTTATTTCTTCTTACTGTTATGTTGTGTATATGAAGACCCGGTTTCTGTATGCTAATTTTATGTCCTATTTTACTGAATTTTCTTGTGGTTTGGAATAGTTTTTTCATGGATTTAAAAAAATTTTTCAGTTAAGTATATTATTTGCAAATAATAGATATGGCAGTAGCTTCGCTTCTACCCTACTCTCACCCCGGTTATTATGCCTCTAATTGCTTTCTCTTGTCTAATTGCATTGATCATTGCTTACATAATGTTATGTAGTAGTGGAGTCCTTGTGTTTCTAATCTTTAGTGTTAAAACCTTTAGTGTTTCCCCATTAAAGATCTGGCTTAAAAAACAAATAACAACAACAACAAAAAAAACCCAGCTATATAGGCCTGGCATAGTGGCTCAGTGTCTGTAATCCCAGCACTTTGGGAGGCCAAGGCAGAAGATCTCTTGAGCCCAAGAGTTCAAGGTTGCATAGAACAACGATTGCACCAATGCACTTAAGCCTGGGCCACAGAGCGAAATCCTATCTGAAAAAAAAAAAAAAAAAAGCTATATATATGAGAAATATAACTTATATACCATAACATTCATCTATTGCAACCATACAATTCAGTGATTTTTTTTTTTTTTTTGAGACACTCACTCTTTCATCCAGGCTGGAGTGCAGTGGTGCGATCTTGGCTCACTGCAACCTCCACCTCCCGGGTTCAAGTGATTCTCTTGCCTCAGCCTCCCCAGTAGCTGGGATTACAGGCACCTGCCACCATGCCTGACTAATTTTTGTATTTTTAGTAGAGACGAGGTTTCACTGTCTTGGCCAGGCTGGCCTTGAACTCCTGACCCCATGATCCACCTGCCTCAGCCCCCCAAAGTGCTGGGATTACAGATGTGAGCCACTGTGCCTGTGGTGATTTTTTAGATTTTTTGTTTGAAATTTATAGGGTTGTGCAGCTATCGTCACAATCTGGAACATTTTCATTATTCCAAAAAGTTCCCTTGTGTACTTTCACAGTGGCTTTTATGTTGAGTGGTTTATGAGAGTATATTTTATATGTGTATTTTTGTGTGTATGTACATATAAATATGTCCTATGCCTGTGTGACCATATTTATTATTTAAGGAAGTATCTGTTTATTTCATTGCCTGTTTTTAATACAAATGAATAATGTTTGAAAGTTTTCTTTTTGACATCCATGGTTAAATCAGCAGGTTCAAGTTGTAGTCTGTGGGCATAGTGAAACAGAAAGATCTTGTTACAACAAAATATGGCAACATTGTAGTAAAATTTATTTTCTGTGAGTAAAGGAAGATGGCATTTCATATTCTGAATCGTTTGTTCCATATTGTTTGTTAAAGAGGATGGCATTCCCTGTGGATATGCTGGAAAATTGCAGCCATGAGGAATTGGAAAATTCTGCTGAAGATTACATGTCAGATTTAAGGTGTGGGGACCCTGAAAATCCAGAGTGTTTTTCTCTTCTCAATATTACGGTAAGGTGTTCTGCAGTGATTGTTTGTCATCAATCTTTTCAGTCCAGTTTATACATTAAATAAATATCCTTTTTTAAAAAAATCCATTTTAAGTGTTAATCATTAATTTTTGAAATCTTTACAGAAATCTGTTCAGTAAAATGGATAAATATTGATTGATCAGTTTTTAAAAAGACAAACTCCACAGGTTATTGCTACTTGACTTTATGTCTTTAAAATTATATGTGAGAAGTTCACCAGTTTTGCTAAGACTGTTTACTATATTTGAGCTACTTCAGATTTACTTTAGATTTGGAATTTGTGAGTTTAGAAAATTTTTTAATTAAAAAATCAGCAAAATACTAAACTACGCATTTTTTGTGCCATGAATCTTCCTTTTTCTAAAAAAGTAAAATAAAATTTTCTAGTCAGTAAATTATGATATTTTGTGATAGAAAGATCATTAGACTTGGAATCATTAGAGTTTCACTGTGAACTGTGGTGGACAAATTCCTTAACCTCTCTAGGCCTCGGATTTTTCTTCTGGAAATACTTAATTCTTGAGTCTTCCCCAGCACCAGTATTTTTATAATTCTCTGAATTGTAATGTTATCTCTAAATAGGGAATAAGTGTTGAATTAAGTGAAGGCAAAAAAATATTAAAGCATATTAATAGCATGTATCTTTCCAGAAAAATTAATTTACTTGACTGCTTTTTTTTTTTTTTAACTAGAAAATGGGATGTCTTCCTCAAGTAGTCTAAATAACAGATAATAAATTATAGTTGTTTTTTAATGACTTTGTGGGCCATATTATAGCTTTGGTTTTTATTCAGATATGTGACTAGAACATAATATTTATTGAAACAACTTTTCATATTTTCCCTAAGACAATAAAATTATTCCAAAAGGGAAGTCTATCTGATTTACTCTTTTTTTTAGAGACTAGAAAATAAAGTTAATTAAAATTAACATAGGAAAAGTTTACTACCTTGATAAAATATTTTTTTAAATGTATTTTCTTAACAGACTGTTCACTAATTTTTATCAATTCGTCATTTCAGATTCCTATTAGCCTGTCAAATGTAGGCTTTGTACCTCTTTACGGTGGAGATCAGACCCAGAAAATTCTTGCTCTCTTTGCACCTGAAGATTCACTGACAGGTCTCTTTTTGCTTAATTTATATAAATTAAGAAATTTTTCTCCAAACTGTTAGAAACGTATTTAAAAGGTAGCTACATGAAGGAATTTGTTTTTTTAGAAAAAGTGTTTCAAATTGTAATTTTAGGAAAATGTAATTCTTAATTGCGTATAGCTAAATTTTCTCATACTGCTATAAAGAACTTCTTGAGACTGGGTAATTTATAACGAAAAGAGATTTAATTGACTCTCAGAGCCAGGCGTGATGGCTCATGCCTGTAATCCTGGTACTTTGGGAGGTTGAGGTGGGTGGATCACCTGAGGTCAGAAGTTCGAGACCAGCCTGACCACCATGGTGAAACCCCATCTCTACTAAAAATACAAGATTAGCTGGGTATGGTAGTGTATGCCTGTAATCCCAGCTACTTTGGAGGCTGAGGCAGGAGAATCGCTTGAACCCAAGAGGCAGAGGTTGCAGTGAGCCAAAATCACACCATTGCACTCTAGCCTGGGCAACAAGAGTGAAACTCCATCTCCAAAAAAAAAAAATTAAAAATTGACTCACAGTTCCGCATGGCTGGGGAGGCCACAGGAAACTTGCAATCATGGCAGAAGGGGAAGCAGGCACATCTTACATGGTGGCAGGCAAGATAGTGTGTGTGTGCGCATGTGAAGGAGGAACAGTCAAACATTATAAAACCATCAGATCTCGTGATAATGGGGACCCCCCCACGCCGCCATGATCCAATCACCTCCCACCGGGTCCCTCCCGCTACATGTAGGAATTATGGGGATTACAGTTCAAGATGAGATTTGGGTGGGGATGCAGCCAAACCATATCAATGAAATAAAATAAAAATGGTGTAAATGAGGCTATAAAGTACAATATTAGTATTTGGTAAGTTTTATATAGATATTCAAATATAAAGTATATGGATACTTTATAGTACAATGTGGCCTTATTAAGTCTAAAAGTGTACTTTAAAACTCAGGTGTTAATGATTATTTATTCTCTTTTAGCTGTGGCACTTTACCTTGCTGATCAGTGGTGGGCTATTGATGATATTGTGAAAACATCTGTTCCTTCAAGAGAGGGGCTTAAGCAGGTAACAAGATCCTCTAATTTTGAGTGTTTCTTTTGAGGCCATTTCACAGTGTTTCCTGTAAACAGTGATAGTTTTTGACCTCTTCCCTATTTAAAAATAATCAGGTTCTGGTAAACTCTAGAATTTCATTCTTATGAAGAAGCCAGCATTCAGGTTGGGCTTCCTCTATTTTTATGTGATTCTATAAGTATCTGAGATTGGGTGAGGAAGAATGAATATCTACGGGTCAGTTGAGCTTTGGCTCCCTTAAACCACTTTAGCTTCTGATTTTCTTATTTGTTAGAGGAAAAGCTAGTTCTCTTTATGTAATTGTTTGGCTTCTGTCTCTAGGAGAGACTGACCAGGAAACTTGTTTATTAGTAGGGCCTCCTCAGGTGGTCTGTACAGTGTTCCTAACAGTGGAATGGCCAGGTTCAGGAGAGAACAAGCTTCCAGCCTCTGCAGGGTTATAGTAGAAGCCAGCCAGCTGAAGAGTGTTACAGGAAGGAAGCTGGTTTTCATGCCAGAGATGAAAGGGTTTAAGAGACATCTCTGGTGCTCTAGTTATTGGAGGATAAATAGGACAGGATGTGGAAAATCCATAGAAACCAAGATGTAACATATTTGAGGAGGCAGAGCATAATAAAAAAAAGATGAAATCTTTGGTGGCTGGAAGAGTGAGATTTATAATATTGGAGAAATAGGAAACTGACTTGGTAGAAGTGCATTAGACTTTGCTTACTTAACAAGAATACTGACTTTTTGGAGAAGCAGTACTATTCATTAATTAAGTATAGAGTTTCTCGTTAATTAATCCTAAAAGAGACCCTTGATGAGGATCATGAATTTTTTTTTTTTTTTTTGGAGTGGAGTTTCGCTCTCGTTTCACAGGCTGGAGTGCAATGGTGCAATCTCGGCTCACCACAACCTCCGCTTCCTGGGTTCAAGCGATTCTCCTGCCTCAGTCTCCCGAGAAACTGGGATTACAGGCATGCGCCACCATGCTGGGCTAATTTTGTATTTTTAGTAGAGACGGGGTTTCTTCATGTTGGTCCGTCTGGTCTCGAACTCCCGACTTCAAGTGATCCACCCGCCTCAGCCTCCCAAAGTGCTGGGATTACAGGCATGAGCCACCACGCCCGGCCAACAGGAGGATGAATTCAACAGAAATATTTATGTGTCTTGATATTCTTCCTTTAGAATACTTCTAGGATGAGCCAAGTCTGTAAAAACTTGTCACATTCACAGGGTGCCAGCTACTGTTCATTTTTTTGTGGGCAGTTGAACCAATCAGAAGAAACAAGAAAAGCATATCAAGAAACTTTGATCCCGTTGCTCCAATTCACAGTAAAGCAAAACTTGATGTTTGCTTAAAGGGGCAGCGGCAGCAGGAAAAAAAGAAACTGAAGAAACTTGCAGGTTACTAGGGTGTTTTTATTTTTTTTCCTTTGAGTTGGGAACCTTGAAAGAGATGGGAGAATAAGAGAATAACACACTTACTATTATTAAGTATTAGTAACTTTTGAATATTGCATTAATTCTTCAGTGGACCTTAAGATTCCCAAAGTGGTAGGCCCATCTGCTGAAGGCTAGGAGAATGTGTATACCTGGTTATCTGCCAATCTGATAAGAAACGTTGAACAAAAACTGAAGGGGAGGAGGGAATTAAATCCCTGCATAAAGCTGTAAAATTGGAGGAGTAGATAGCAATAAAGGAGTATAATTTGTTCTCAGAAACAGTTCTGATAGTGAAAGGAAGTATGTATGTCAAGAAAGTAAACATTTTGACGTGTTTTAACATGACCGAGGTTTGGCACATTACAGATATGAAGGCTAAAGGATGGAGAAGGAGAAGAGAAAATCTTAATATGATGGTATATTGTAGCTTTTCCTATTCAAGTGGAGAAACTATGAAACCTCCAGATATGGATTGGGAAAAGAGGAGGAGTCAAAACCAAAAATAAGACTACAGCTGTTAGGACTTCTTCAGCCTTAGTTACCTTAGGGACAACATTCCCTTTCTTCTTTTTTTTTGTTTGACACAGACTGTTGCCCAGGCTGGAGTGCAGTGGCGTGATCTCGGCTCACTGTAACCTCCACCTCCTGGGTTCGAGCAGTTCTCTTGCTTTAGCCTCCCGAGTAGCTGGGACTACAGGCGTGTGCCACCTTGCCCAGGTAATTTTTGTATTTTTAGTAGAGATGTGGTTTCGCCATGTTGGCCAGGCTGGTTTCGAACTCCTGACCTCAAGTGATCACCCGCCTTGGCCTCCCACAGTGCTGGGATTACAGGTATGAGCCACCACTCCTGGCCTCCATTCCCTCTTAAATAGAGAAATCAGTGAAGGGGGAATGCTATTCCAGTCAAATCCTGGCCAGTAAGGAAAAATTGGTTGGTAAAGTTACAGGAGGGTGTAACTATTTTTGTACTTAACAAACACTTGACTTGGAGCAAGTGGCTTTATTTTTATAAACCTCTGTGTACCTGGAATCTGATGCTCAATTATATGGAAGGGAGGTCCTCAATAGCATGCTGCAAAACGTTGTCCATTGTGTTCTTCATTTTGTCAGTGACTTAGAGGCATGCTTATCAATTCTGCATGTCACAGTGCTGAATGGAGGAGCTAATCTGTGAAGGTCAGATTGAAGAAACAAAGAGAAAGATCTAACATAATAAAATTAAATAAGGAGAAATGTAATACCTATAGGTTCAAAAAGTTAACTGTACACCATGAACACCAAACCAAAACAATAGTACATATGAAAAAGTATTGGGCTTTAGTTAATTAGCAGTAAAATCCAGATAAGCAAAAAAGCTAATGAAAACTTTGTTTATATAGAAAAGCCCCATTGTCTCAGCAGCACCTTCAAAATATCTTTATGAAATCCACGTTCCAAACATGAAGAGAGATGTTACGGATCTGGAGCAATTTCAAGAGAGAGGACTGAAATGGCAAGAGTATCCCAAATTGTGTTAGATTAGCCTTTTCCTTCATTTTTAACCATGTTTAACGTTGGTGTGAAATTTAGGGAAACATCTTGGCTCTATCTTCCAATATTTATAGGCTGTGTGGCTGCACAATATCAAAATTAGTCTTTGAGAAATAGATTTCAGCTCTGAATAAGGAAGAATTGTTGTTGATCAGAACTGTGGGTTCAGGGAAGGAATGGGTTGCCTTGGAAGCTTTTGCTAGTCAGCTGCTATTTCCTGTGTTTGGTATGTGAGATCCCCTGCCTGGGGTATTTTTGAGAGTAGTATATGTATATGGTCAATCTTTCTCTATTCACTAAACTAATTAGAGGCTGAACTTGTTTTCTTTTAAGAGACCTGGGGGAAAATAGGCTTATATACAGACTTTTTTTTTTTTTTTTTTTTTGAGACATGGTCTTACTCTCTTGCCCAGGCTGGAGTGCTGTGGTGCAATCACAGCTCACTGCAACCTCAATCTCTGTGCTCAAGTGATCCTCCCACTTTAGCCTCCTGAGTAGCTAGGACTACAGGTGTGCACAGCCACACCCGGCTAATGTTTATATTTTTTTGTAGAGACCGGTGGGTTTTGCCATGTTGCCCAGGCTGGTCTCAAACTCCTGAGCTGAAGCGATCCTCCACCTCAGCTTCCCAAAGTGCTGGGGTTACAGGCATGAGCCACCCCACTGGCCTGTGTATGAGGAACACCTCACTATTTGATTTTGTAAAGTCCTGAGTGTTGGTGGGGTCCCTGTGACCATGTGTGTAGGAAGTGAGGCTCTGTTTCTGTTCTATTACTTCCCTAAGTATGTTTTTATTAGACTTTGGTGTCCCTGTCTTTGTTGACAGCAAAGATAGGGCTATTAAATGAACATTTTACCAGGAAAAGATGAGACACCTTTCTTTCCCAAGAGCATAATTGTGGCTTACCTCACCAAATGATGTAATTGTTCTTAAAGTGTTCAGGGGATAACACTAAGCTGCCCTTTTTTTTAAAATGGGAAACTGAAAATCAGTTGAAGTAGTTTACTATAGTGAGGGCTGTGATTAGGCTTGGTAAGACCCTGGATCTGGGCAGCTGGAAGCAGAAAGAAGATGGTGAGTGCTGAAAGAGATGCTAGGAATTGGTACATTGGGGGCCTGTTTTGCCCGATTTAGAATTTTGTTGAAAGGGAGTATTCTATGCATAATACGTGTCTGTGGAAATGGATTGTAATCTGAGTGAATGATTAGTCTCATCTCTGTGGTAATAAAATGTTTTGCAAATTGTTTTGAATGCATTTGAAGTGCTTTGAATGCCAGTATGAGGTATGGGAGCAGGGAGCAAAGTAAATAGCATCTTGTGATTGGTGCATATTATAACTGCTGTGCCTGGTGTTTGACTCTCTTTGTAGGTGAGCACTCTTGGGGAGAGAGTGGTTCTGTATGTTCTGAATCGAATTATTTATAGAAAACAGGAAATGGAGAGAAATGAGATCCCATTCCTGTGTCATAGCAGTACTGATTATGCTAAGATTCTGTGGAAGAAAGGAGAGGCCATTGGGTTTTATTCAGTTAAGCCTACAGGTGAGTCTTTAAAAGTTATTTAAACTGTGTATTATGGAAATCTCCATTTTAGACCCCTCCAACTGTATCAATATCTCTGTTAAATTAATCTCTGGCATGCAAATTGAGGTGATTTTACTTAGTATTTCCTGGGAGTACTTTGATTCTACCATCCTATGACCGTGAGGATTGTTGGGAAAGTGTTTTGAAAAAAACAAAATAAAAATAAACATTTGATCCTGAAGAAGATTTCTTCACATATATGGAGACCCAGTTGTACGTTGAGACTCATATTTGGCTATCTTCTTGTGCTCACATTTTCAAAAGTTGTTGTTTACTTTGATTCCCGTTGCTGTTACTGTAACAGGCTCCTTCTAAAACCCCAGTCTACCTGTGACCCAGATGCATAGCCTGTTTCTGCATAGCACACCTCATTCAGCCTGACATATGAAAGAGCAACTTGGCTAATTACCAAGAAAAACAAAATGCTTTAATATATTTAGTAAATACAAACAGCTTTGAAATTGTTACTCTAAAGTTTGGGTTTCTGATTGTAAGAGCCAACTATACCCTATCCTTAAAAAATAGTGCAACCTCATGCCTGCTTTACCTGTCCTCCCATTCATTCAGCTCCCTAGAGCAGCTGGAGCTGGGAAGCTCTAACCTACTTACTCTGTGTGCACATACAACCCACACCTTGTTACCATCAAAGAACAAAGTCTGCGTTGTTCTGTGCCTTGACCAAAAGACCTTTCGCAGAAAATACACTTAGTTTCTTTTTATTTCCATTTTAGATTTTCCAAACTTAGCTCTTCTGGTCACATCCAGTCTAAAGATCCTACCAGATTAACTGCTGATCTGATGAACAGTTGTTTTTGATACCTTGATCCCATAATTAGTACACATTTGTGATGAGAATTAGTGCATATAGTCAGTTAAAGAAAGGTCATTTTTTCCCCAAGAGTGAAAAACTGATGTGTAGTTTAAAATGGTTTTTCTTTAGGTAAATGCTTTGGGTGCCCTTTATTGTCTTTGTTCTTGTATAAATTTGAAATAGAACCAGTAATTTTTGTAACTTCAGAAAAATACTGATTATACGTGAGGAAAAAGGGTGTTCAATGGAAATTTAGTGTGCATTGCAGAAAAGACATCACTTTGTCTCACTTTGTTGTTTTTAAATGTTTTAATTTTTGGAGTTGGGATGTGAATTAATTATTTTAAGCTTTATTTTATATAAGGCAATTCCTGTGGGAATTGGAGGCTTTTTGTTCCTAATACTGGCTCCAGGGGAATTTCCTACCTGAAACTACCTCGTAGACATTTGGAGCACAACTAGTTTATACTTTTTTATTGAGGGCTTCTTTCTGTGAAAGACACACAAGTAAAAGGCACAGCCTTCCTATTTAGTATTTCTGATCAGTATTTAACTGCAGGAGTGTGCTCTTCATAAGCATGTTGAGGCTCCTTCTCCTCTGGCATTTGGCCTCTGTTTCTGCTTGTTCTAGTAGTTAACTATTTTATAGCCTGGAGTTTCCAGGTGCCACTGTATATGCCACTTTTAGTACCTTCCATACTTCTCTAATTGTCTTACATCTTTACTATTTATTTTAGTTCTTTTCCCATTGTACCAGATAACAATGGAGTTAGGTGTGCTTATACTAGCCTTTGAATCAGTAGCCATTTAATTCAGGCTGGAAATGTTTTTTCTACAAAGGAAACCTAAACATAATTTAAATATTTTAGAGAAATTGTCCAGAACAAATACTAAACACCTTGTGATGGAAGTATTTCTGATACATATATAAAGGGATATATATACACAAGGGATATTATATATATGGGATATATATTATATATATAAAGGGATATATATATTTAAAGGGATATATATAAAGGATATATATATCCCATTTATATATATATAAAGGTATAGTTATATAAAGTATGTAAACATAAAGTATGTATTATATAAACATCTATTTCATATATACTGATATATGTATAATACTTTTTTCTACACTGGTAGCAAAAAGATAAAATCTTTTTTTTTTGAGATGGAGTCTCGCTCTGTCGCCCGGGCTGGAGTGCAGTGGCCAGATCTCAGCTCACTGCAAGCTCCGCCTCCCGGGTTTACGCCATTCTCCTGCCTCAGCCTCCCGAGTAGCTGGGACTACTGGTGCCCGCCTCCTCGCCCGGCTAGTTTTTTGTATTTTTTTAGTAGAGACGGGGTTTCATCGTGTTAGCCAGGATGGTCTCGATCTCCTGACCTCGTGATCCACCCGTCTCGGCCTCCCAAAGTGCTGGGATTACAGGCTTGAGCCACCACGCCCGGCTCTATTCTTTTTCATTTGCATACCTCAAGACTGCTGATGAGTTTGAGTTTGAAGAAATTATTAATGAAACAATTGGAACAGCTTTTTCAGGCAAGTCAATCTGTTCTTTGGAAACTTCCCTATTTAGTCTACTGTACAACTCAGAAATTATCTTAAGACAAAATCAAATATTAGTATCAAAGAGATTTTGGGTTTTGTTATAGTATTGCCATTAACTTGTAAGTTGTGTAACAGTCTTTTTTGGCTTTTACTTTTCTCCTTTCAATAAGGGAATTAGGCTTGACCACAGATGATCATTGAGACTTTTTTTGGCTCTAAAGTTTTCTGAATTCTGTAGTTAGAAGTGGGGACTATCTGTGGGCAGAAATCCTTGGTCTCAGGGCTGGTTTTCAAAAAAAAGTTGAATTTGAGAGAAAGGTAGGTAAGTTGAAAGACTATGATAGATAGTAAAGGAAGATTTATTTCTTGCAGTCTTGAGAAGATTAAGAGCAAATGCATGTAGTGTTTTGTCATCAAAGCCCCAGTGTATGACCCTGAGACATGATGCTATCTAGGAATAAAGATTATTTCTCAATAGGCAAAATTAAGAAAATTCAAAACTCTTCAGCTACTCATTTATATATTAATATTTTGGGTCAAATGCTTTTATGATTTATTCTTAGTAGGTTAATTTTCAGACTCTATAGTTTCAAGTTTGGGCATTATCTTATTGTTATTCCTTACATACAGACTGTAAAAATTACGTATTCCCTGACTGTTAAAAAGTAGATATGTGATAGATAATCATGATGACAGGTACATGGTCTATAGTGAACTGGGATATATGCAGTTTTTTTTTTGAATAACATTTCTAAGGCTAGGAATTATTTACTGATAGTTCCTAATAATAAACACCCGTTGCATTGTATTTCCCATAATCTTCTGTGTCTATTGGCACCTTCCCCACAATCCACTTGGATAGTTAGTATTGTTATCTGTAGTTGTCATTATTGCTGAGTGGGATTAGACCACATTTTCACAGGATCCATAGTTAACAGTCCCTCTACTTATCAAGTTTGGTTTTCGTTATCCTTATCAGTTTTTTAGACTTCTAGCAACAGATCATGACTAGTAATAAAAGGTATTTGTTGAGCACATCATGCTAGACATTGGAGTTATAGTTTACTTGTCTCTTTTCCTATATTATAGGTAGTTTTATAGTGATCTGTAATCTAAAGTCAAGTTGCAAGTTCCCCATCATCAAGGACTTCTCTTTTCTCTCTTTTTATGTTGTTCTGTGAGGGGGATTATTATCTAGGTAAATGGAATTATTTAGTTTTTCTAATATTGTGCTGTTTACTTCTTCCTAATGACCATTCGATGAACAGAGTTGATACAGTAATTCTGGTAGAACACTCAAAATGCTACCACCTTAGGGAATAAATCATTGAGTGATCTTTATTCTCCATATTTCTTTTTTTTTGAGACGGAGTCTCACTCTGTCACCAGGCTGGCTGGAGTACAGTGGTGCGATCTTGGCTCCCTGCAACCTCTGCCTTGTAGGTCCAAGAGATTCTCTTGCCTCAGCCTCCTGAGTAGCTGGGGTTACAGGCATGTGCCATCACGTCCGGCTAATTTTGTATTTTGCGTAGAGACAGGGTTTCACCATGTTGGTCAGGCTTGTCTCCATCTCCTGGCCTCAGATGATCTGTCTGCTTCGGGCTCCCAAAGTGCTGGGATTATAGGCATGAGTCACCGTGCCTGGCCGAGCTTCTTTTAGAGGGTTGTTTAATTATTTTTTTGAGCCAGGGTCTTGCTCTGTTGCCCAGGCTGGAGTGCAGTTGCACAATCATGGCTCACTGTAACCTCAACCTCCTGGGCTCAATTGATTCACTTCCCTCAGCCTCTCAAGTATTTTAGTTTTCTATTTAAGGAAGGAAATCTTGCTATTACTTTTCTTTGTACCTATGTTTGTATAACTTAATTCATAAAACATGGGCTTAGCAACAAATAGAGAATAGATCTGTGTCATGGGAAAATGGCAAATTATTGCCTATCTTGGATCTGCGTGGTGCCTTGCATTCACAAGAAACCATAGATGCTAAATCCACAAATACCTTTGTTTTATGGCATGGCACTAAAGACGAAAAGGAAAGCACTGATGAAAGATAATAGGGGCCGGGCGCGGTGGCTCAAGCCTGTAATCCCAGCACTTTGGGAGGCCGAGACGGGCGGATCACGAGGTCAGGAGATTGAGACCATCCTGGCTAACACGGTGAAACCCCGTCTCTACTAAAAACTACAAAAAATTAGTCGGGCGAGGTGGCGGCGCCTGTAGTCCCAGCTACCCGGGAGGCTGAGGCAGGAGAATGGCGTGAACCCGGGAGGCGGAGCTTGCAGTGAGCTGAGATCCGGCCACTACACTCTAGCCTGGGCAACAGAGTGAGACTCCGTCTCAAAAAAAAAAAAAAGAAAGATAATAGAAAATGTTCATGGTTGCAAAGTCAGGTATTTTATAGTCTTTCCGTATGAGTACTTCATGTGTAACAAAAACTTACCTGCAAAAATAGTTTATAAAAGGATGAAAACTGCAGAGAAAGCCTTTTTATGACATAGCGTAAAAGAAGAAAAAATTGTTCTATACTGAGTTTTACAATAATTGCTATACTAAGTATTATGTAATATTTTTAGTTTATTCAGGACACTATTCAGAATTCATTGACCTCAGGCATAGAACTTTGTATTCAAAGTCTGTATAAGTCATACATGTATTCTTGCAAACTTTTCTTATAATTTTACAGTGAAAATTTGGATAGCATGTTGAGTTTACATTGCTAGTGGTAGGCAGGGTATGGCTATAGTGCTAATGCTTTGGTTAAAGAGGGTGGGTTGAACACGTGCATCAGCCTCTACTCTCTCTTGCAACAAACACCACCAGAATGACAACAAAGACATTTTTGAGCAGCATAAATCCCACAGGACAAAGTGAGTAAGAGGGGAGTGTAACAGCAACAAAACTTTATAATCTTGGAAAAGGGTAGATTATGTAGTAACTGAATCCTAAGATGCCATTGCCAAAAGCAGAAAGCACCACATTTATATTGTAGAACCTTCAAAAGATTCAGTCATTATTACACTAGGTACTTCTGGGAGGTGGAGCTTTAGAAAAGGATTGGCTGAAAGTTCCTTCCCTAATGCAGCACAGCTGGGCAGTTGCCCCAGCCTTGCTGTGGGAAAAGACATGCTCCTGGGGCACATGAAGACTTTCAGGTATGGTGGCAACATTTGTGTTAGGGAATAAATTATCTTCCTTCTCCCATTGTATAAAATGAAGGTATATCTTTCATCGAACCTTTATCTTACTAATCTGGAGTTGTAAAAAGGTCTGAAAGTCCAACTTTAATAAAAGAAAAAAGAAGGCAGGGAGAGGGCTCTAAATAGTTTTGTAGTAGTGTAAAAGTGACTGGATATAATTAGATGATATTCTTTTGTAAGTCAGGTGGCTTCTATTTCTTTGTTTTCAACAAAAATGAAAGAGGATTTAATTGAGTTGTGTTTAATAATGCCAGATTATTAAAGATAATTTTTTATAATAGATCACTGTGTGATATGTGGCAGATAACTAAGGACACTTACATTGCTATAACGTGGCGTGTTCTGGTTCCTTCTTATTTGAACAAGGTTCTTAAGCACTTACATCTATAAAAATAAAAAAATAGGAGTAGGATTAATGCTGAACCCTGTCTCATTCTGGTAGTAATTCATGAACTCATAAAGCAATTAAAAAATGATAAACTCCAGGCCAGGCGTGGTGGCTCACGTCTGTATTTCCAGCACTTTGGGAGGCTAAGGCAGGCAGATCACCTGAGGTCAGGAGTTCAAGATGAGCCTGGACAACATGGTGAAACTCCATCTATGCAAAAAAAAATACAAAAATTAGCCAGGCATGATGGCGTGTACCTGTAATTCCCGCTACTCAGGAGGCTGAGGTGGGAGAATCAGTTGAACCTGGGAGACGGAGGTTGCAGTGAGCCGAGATTGCACCATTGCATTCCAGCCTGGGTGACAAAGTGAGACTCCATCTCAAAAAGAAATAAAAAGATAAGCTCCATCTATTTCATTAACAGGTGTATTTAAAATAGTATTTTTTTTTTTTTGCTTAGTAATTAGTTTTCCTGATATAGATTTGTGTTTTGATTTGTTGTATACTAATATAATAATTATAATAATTCCAAATTTCTTTTGGATCAGTACTTAGAACATTAGGATCACAAGATATTTTTAAAATTTATATTTATATACAGATATATTCTTGTAGAGGGAAATGATTGGATAATCAATAAACTTCCATGTGTAAAAATATTACATCAGGATAACATTCTGTGGAATAAATATCATAGAAATATTAGTGCAAGGAGAAGAAGGAACAGTGTAAAACCGTGTTAAGGAGTAGTTTGTTCAATGGATGGTAGCATTTATCACATTGATTGTAGTTTCTAGAGTCCATTTGATACATATAAAAGAAGGATGTAATAGTTTTGTTTTCTTTAAGTCAATATTATTTATTAACTGCAAAGGGAAAAATGGTAAATTTACAGAGAGAAACCTGGCAGGTACCATGTTAACCAACAGATTATGGTTAACATCACTAGTAATAAGACATATCAACATCATGTACCCCATAATATATGATGTACTGAGAAGGACACAGTGTCATTCTGTAGCATTTTTGCCCAAAATTTATGATCTCAGTTCATTCATGAGAAAACATTAGACAAAGCCAAATTAGTAGAGTTATTCTATAAAGTAACTGACAGTCTCCCATAGTATCAAGGTTATGAGTGACAAGGGGAGATGGAGGAGTTATCAAAGACCAGAGTTTAGGGAGATATTAAACTAAATGCAAGAAGGAATTATGGATTGGATTCTGAAACAGAAAAGAACATTAGTGGAATAATGTGTGAAATTTGAATAAGGTCTGTAGTTTAGCTGACAGTATTATAGCAGTGTTAATTTCCTGTTTTGGATAATAGTATTTTGGCTATGTAGGATGTTAACATTAGGGTGAAGGGTATATGGGAACTCTTTGTAATACTTTTGCAACTTTTCTGTAAGTCTACAGTTATTTTTAAAATAAATAGATTTTTAAAGTCAACAATATGTCAGAAATCACATTTTTTGTAATTATTGATTGAAACTTAGATGAAAATTTTAGATATCACAAGGATGTGTGAATATATGGCATTTCAAAATTATTTTAATGGCTACATGAGCAAAAATGTCTCCTTTGAGGAGTTTGACTAGGCTGAAAGAAAAAAACTAAAAATACCAGTATAAATGGTTCCCCTAGGAAAGGCTCCAGCCAGATCATCCTGCTGTGAAGTCCATTGCCAGCAAACCCCACCATACACACGGAGCTTCTAATTAGCTTTTTAATATCTCATTCTTAATTGTGAAGAGATAGTCATAGGTAAGGAAGGTCACTGATGTGAAAAATGGCAATTAAAGCAAAAGAGAATAAAAGAGATTTGGAGGAGAAGACAATGCAAAAAATGTCCTTAAAATTTTTGGAACAATTAGTCATTGCATTTATGAAATAAGAACAAGAATGTTCATAGAGCTCTTAGAAACTAAAAAAATCCAATACAAGGAACAAAGAGTTGAGGAGATTGATCAGAAAGGAACGTAGAAACAACAAAAAACAAACCCTAAATGATGGTAAATAGGAAGAAATGATAAAATTAGAGGGATTATTTAAATAATACATGTTTCAGGAGGAGAGAACAAATTGGAGGAGAAAAAGCCAATGAAATAATTCGCGAACATTTCTCGAACTGTAGAACACAGTTCTACAGTTCTACAGGAAATCCAGATTAAAAGGGCCCATTGAGCATCCATCACAGTGAATTAAGATCCACCCATACCAAGTTTGTTGTGAAATTTCAGAGCATCTGGAATAGAGAAAAGATTTTGAAAACCTCCATAAAGTAAGAGAAGGATTTAGACAAAAGATCAAGAATCAAAATGTTACTCGAGTTCTTAACAGCAACATAAATACTAGAAGTGGAATACTGCCTTTAAGATACCAAGGGTAAAATGATTTCCAATGTATTCTGTGCCCAGTCAGATTATCAATAAAGAGTGAGAGTAAAAGAAGGAAATTCCTAGATTGTCAGTCATAAAACAATTTACCTCTCATATACCCCTTTTCCAGAAGTGAGTAGAGTTTGTGCTCTACTAAGATAAAGTAAATCAAGAAGGAAAGATGGGATCAGGAAACTAAGAGAGAAAAGAGAGGAGATCCCAACATCACAGCTATGTCAGTTGTGGAGCTGCTCTCTGTTAAAACCACTAGCTTTATGTGGCTGTTTAAGTTAAATTTTAAAATTCAGTTTCTCAGTCATGCTAGCCACATTTTAAGAGCTCAATGGCCACATGTGACTAGTGGCTACTGCAGTGGACAGAGTAGATAGAGAACTTCTCCATCATTGCAGAACGATCTTTTGGATGCTCCTTTTTCTAAAGATTGACTGATCTAGATTGGAGCACACCACAAAGCTTTAGGATGTTGATTTAAGAAGACAGAGCAGATAGAATACCTGATGTGTTTGAACTTATTGGGGTAAGATTTACATAGTTATTTGAGACTTTGGAGGATAAGAGAGATAAGTAATAAATAGTATTAAGGGAAATCAAAAAGTGCAAGAATAAAGAAACATTCATGGTACCCTATATGGCTCAGTGTCAAAAGCATTTATGTAGTCATAATGTAAATACTGAAAATTGATCTTACAAATTACTATTTAGGGGTGTTGGGGTTTTTTGTATGAGAAGTGTTTATGTTGGAGTTGAGATTGGGGTGTGTGAATGTAACTAAGAGCTAAATTCTCACCTTCCAAGTTCTAGCTGTCTATGCGTAAAATGGAAAAATCAAGAAATAGAAATCAAGAAGTATAGTAAGTTACTTAGATAAGTAGAAGTAAATACCAAAAATATCAGCTAAATGACTTCAAAGTGGTTGCTTTTGGGTTGTAGAAAGTGTGTGCATGTGTGTGTGTATGTGTATCAGTAAAGTGGTCACAGAGCTGCTTTTTTTTTTCTTAAGTCTTAAGTGACTATTGTATTCTAAATGTTATGGATAACTTTGATTAAAAACAAAAAGTATGCATTTTAAAAAATGAGGCCATGTCTAGAGTGTAATCACTATCTACCACAAAACTGGCTGAACTTTATAAATCCTTCTTGACCTGGAATGATCAGGACTATCTGTTAAAGGGCCATGCTAACTAGAAAATTAATGGAAAATCTCATACAGTTATTAAAATAATACAAAACAAATCACTGGTTAATTCAGTGGAAGTTTTGTGACTTTTGGCCTGTATCAAGAAGTATATGAAGTTGCAAATTTCTATAAATCACATACCATATTTTAGTGTAGGTAATCTCAGAGAAAAAACACAATTGAGGTCGCTATCATTAGCTGTTGTTTTTGAAGTACTCATTGTTATTTGGCTTCAGCTGTCAATTGCCTTGATCCGATTTGAAGACTTAATATTTTGGGGAAGAACAATCTAGTCAACAACTATTATAAGTCAGTTTAGCTCACTACTGAAGGGATTTATGACCAATACCAGAAAGTGTATTTCTGGTTTTTGTAATCTTCATTTGAGATAATTTGTAATGGAAGCATTTTTTCTTGTCCACATTTACTAGTCAGCTTTCCTTGTGGCTTCCAGACCTTTTACTAGGGGCTATATCCATGATCTTCCCTACCTTTTTGGACAGATTACTCACTTCCTGTTCACTAAAAGTCAGATTTCTGGGCCTTTTAAGGTTATTTTAAGGAGTAACAAACATTGTGATGTAAAGCAGTAAGGATTGATAGCATAACTAAAAGTGATACCCAGCTGAATTTTTTGTTGGGCGAGTGAGGTTATATTTTAAGGACTTGAGTCTGTCTAGGTGTGATCCTTGTCTTTGGGAAATGTGCAAAGGCATGTGAGAGTCCCATACTACTCTGTGGCTACCTGAAATGTATCATTGGGAAACGAGATGGCTGCTTTGTTTAGGTGAAGTTCTAGCTGTCTAAAAAACCACATGCTTGCCAATAAGGGTTCTGTTTGTTCGAGAGAGAGAGTTGACTTTAGTGGAAACACAAAGATGATTCGTTGTGGGTTCAGCTCTCAAAGCACCAAAAATCTAGTGGATGAGACAAAAAAAATCACAGCATCATAGTTGATAAGCTCTATTATTAATCATAATTCAGTTTCATAAGTAATATATTTGAGGTATCAACAATACCAGTCATTGAAGAGTGAGTAGTTAATTTTGCCTGGAGGAAGGTGTAACTGGGAAAGTGATATTTAAAAGTAGCTTTGAAGGGTAAGTAGGTTGTCAGTAAGAGAAGCGGGAAGGGAAAGAATATTCTTGGTAAACATATGAATGGAATATAAATATATGGAGAAGGCACAGAGTCATGGAAGTTTTGGGCATATTTGGAACTGCATCCTAAATAAGGTGGTGGGACTAACAAGTAAAAGAAGTGAAGATGGAGGTCCCACTGCAAAGGATCTTAAGTGTCCTACTAAGAAGTGTGGCACTTTATTGACCAGGAAGCTATCAAATAATTTTATGTAGCAGTAACATGATTAAATATTTTTGGAGCACTTGGAAAATTGTATTTTAAAGTCAGGGAAGTCAATTAAAAGAGCTGTTGTAGTAGTTCAGGTGAGTGAAGGACCAGAACTAGGAAAGCACTGGTAGGCATGGGGCAGGGAACATCTGAGGGAGAGTTTCAGGTGAACAGAGTGTGGTAACTCCATAGTGTGTAGGGAGGGAGAGGAGGAACTAGTGATGAATCTGAGTGGCTTTGGCTTGGGTATTGGTGGGAGGCTGTTAATTAAGATTGGGAATATAAAATGAGGAGTAGTTTGTAATTCACTTTTGACATGGGCATATGTGTCCCTAAGGCATATATAAGTAGACATAACATAGTTAGAAATGTAAGTTGGAGCACATGGAAGAGGTATAGATATTTATGTGGGCCCCGGAATACTTAAAGTAATTTTACAGCGTGGGTGACATCACTCAAAACTGTTGTATAAAGTGAGTGTATTTGTGAATATTGGTATGAGGAAATTACACTGAAAACAGCCTAAAGTAACCAAACATAACTGGAGGGGGTATCCTGGCTAAAGGTAGTCTCTCCTGAGATGTGACCACTGATGACCTGAGAGTTAACAAGGAAATGTCTATCTGCTGAGAGATAAGAGGAAAGTTAGCTGAGCCTGCTAGCTGTCCATAAAATATTTGTGGTTCATTTTCTATATTCTAGTCATTGGCCAGAGCTGCCCAGTCAGGGATTCTATTTTCCAGTCACTATTACAACTACATGGGGGCTGTGTGACTACTTCTCTACAAAATAATGAAAAAGATGATGCATGTGACTTTGCGTCAGGGTGGTTAAGATGCATTCCTTTTCCTCATCTATACAGAGGAATTTGAAGATGTAAGGGATGAGGAAGCCACAGGATAAAAGGAACTTGGTGGCCCTGGTGAATGAACCACACTTTCCAGTATTTACATCCTTTATAGCCTGTTTGAATCTGGGCTGGCCCTATAACTTGCTTTAACCAGGAGAATGTATAACATTGTGCTCAGCCTTAAGAAGGCTGACAGGTTCCATTTTGGCACTCTTAGAAGCTAGTCACCATGTAAGAAATACAACGACCTGGAGACCACTCTGAGGTGAGGAGACCTCAGCAGCTCCGTTGAAGAGAACTGAGGTTCTGGCTGGCAAGTCCAACTCTTCCTCAAGCCGCAGCCAGCACAGACTGTCCCACTGTGAGAGTGAGGCTGTTGGGTCTTCTACCATCCCAGTGCCCTAGCTGATGCCATATGAGAGTTGTGATAAATAGGAAATAAATTTTAGTTCTAAGCCAGTATGTTTTGGGTTGGTTTTTAGTTCCTGCATGATTGTGAGGAGGAAACCATCCACTTCCCAGGAACGTGGAACTTTTATTATGTTAAACATTCCAGGTTTGGTTTCTTACAGCAGCTAGCTTTGCCTTAACTAATGCATAGAGCATGAAAACTGTAATGAGAATACCTAGTGGTGTATGACAAGGTCGCTCATCTGAGGATAATCCCGTTGTCTGAAATTCACTTTATGTATGTCTTCAACGGAGACAGTCACACCCTGATGGCTTCGTGAGGTGTTAAGTTTTAAGGGGAGAGGAGAGAAGGCATATTCCTGAGTGTACAAAGAATGAACGGTGATTCTATGAGAAGCAGCAGCTACTCAGTTGTGGCAGAATATCTGTTCTTGAATTCAATACATAGACCCTGAATGGTGTCACTGAAATTTATTCAGTTATTAAAAAGTTGATCATAAGTGCCATATAGATAGGGAAAGGGAGGTGGGGGAAGTGTGAGAAAGAGCAAGAAGAAGAAATTGACAGATAGTCACAGATACTTTGTAAGCTCTGTCCTCTTAGAACTTATATTTTAGAAGAAGACATAGCAATGAATGGACAAGTAGATGATATGCTGTCAGATGCTGTGAAGACATCCAAAGTAAATTAAAAGAATGGAATGTGTGGGATGGCAAGTACTCTTTTAAATAGAATAGTTAGGGGAAGTCTCTCTGAATGAAGTGGTGGAATAATGAGATCAGGAGAAGAAGTTTTCAGGCAAAGAACTGAAAATGCAGAAGGCCTGAGGCAGAAACAAGTTTGGGATATTTCGGAAATAGTAAGAGCAGTGTGGCCAGAGTATAGTGATTGATGTGGGTTAGGAGAGAGTCAGGGACTGTATCCTGAAAGGTTTTTTAGGCCAGAGAAAGAATTTGAATTTTACTCTGGAGGTCATGGGAAACTTGAAGGGTTTTGGGTATATGAGTAATACCTGGTTTGTCTTTTAAAAAGGCAACTCTGGCTGCTCTGTGGGAAACTGGGTGCAGGGGTTCTGGGTGCTGGAGAGATGGCAGGGTTAAGAGTTCGGCTAGCTAAGAGGCTATTGTAGAAGCCCTTGTGAGAGGTGATGGTAGCTTAGACAAGGGAGATGGGGTAAAGGTGGTAAGAAGTGGTCGTGTTTGAGATTAGTTATGAAGTTATTGCTGCAGGATTTCTGATGGATTGTACGTGGGCTGTGAAGGAAGAGTCAAAGATTAGTTCCTAGAGTGGGTGAGTGGGGGTGAGATTTACTAAAAAATTGGTAAATTAGATGGAGTAGGTTTTGGGGCTGTCTATGCAAAATCTGATTATAAATGGTTTATTGGGCCAGGCGCAGTGGCTGACGCCTGTAATCCCAGCACTCTGGGAGGCAGAAGCGGGTGGATCCCCTGAGGTCAGGGGTTTGAGACTACCCTGACAAACATGGTGAAACCCCACCTCTACTAAAAATACAAAAAATTAGCTGGATATGGTGGTAATCACAGATATTAGGGAGGCTGAGGCATGAGAACTGCTTGAACCCAGGAGAGGGAGTTTGCATTGAGACAAGATGGCGCCAGTGCACTCCAGCCTGGGCAACAGAGTGAGACTCTGCCTCAAAAAAAAAAAAAGATAAATTTCAGTTTTTAAAAAATTAGCTGGATATGGTGGTAATCACAGATATTAGGGAGGCTGAGGCATGAGAACTGCTTGAACCCAGGAGAGGGAGTTTGCATTGAGACA
>NW_012118376.1:5150303-5165420 GCF_000951035.1 Colobus angolensis palliatus
CCCAGGAGAGGGAGTTTGCATTGAGACAAGATGGCGCCAGTGCACTCCAGCCTGGGCAACAGAGTGAGACTCTGCCTCAAAAAAAAAAAAAGATACATTTCAGTTTTTAAAAATACATTCACAGAATTATACAACTGTTACCACAGCTAGTTTTAGATAATTTTCATCCCTCCACTAAAGAAACTCTACTCATTAACAGTCTTTCCCCATTTCCTCCCCACTTCTAGGCCCCAACCCTCAACAACCACTAATCTATTTTACATAAATGGAATCGTGTAATATGTGAATTTTTGTGTCTGGCATCTTTTGCTTAGCATAACGTTTTAAGTTTTATTCATATTGTAGCGTGTATCAGCACTTTATTCCTTTTTATGACCAAATACTACCTTGTATAGATATACCAACTTTATTATTCATCAGTTGATGAATAACAGTTTGGGGTTGTTTCTGTTTTTTGTCTTGTTGCTATTTTGAATAATGCTGATATGAACATTTGTATACAAGTTGTTGTTTGGACATGTCTTCACACCTCCTAGAGTGTGTATATAGTTGTGGAATTGCTGGGTCATATGGTAACTAACTCTGTTTCCCCTTTTGAGAAACTGCCAAACTATTCTTTCATAGCGACTGTACCTTGTTACAATCCCACTAGCAATGTATGAGTTTGCAGTTTCTCCACATCTTAGCCAGCACTTGCTGTTTGTCATGTTGATTATAGTTTACCTAGCAGGTGTGAAGTGCCATTGTAATTTTGATTTGTGTTTTCCTAGCGGCTAAGAATGTTGAGCAGCTTTTCGCATACTTATTGGCCATTTGTATATCTTCTTTGAATAGAAATATTTCAAATGATTTGCCTTCTTTTTACTTTGAGACTAGTCTTGCTCTGTCACCTAGGCTGGAGTGCAGTGGTGTAATCTCAGCTCACTGTAACCTGTGCCTCCTGGGTTCAAGTGATTCTCCTGCCTCAGCCTCTTGAGTAGCTGGGGTTATAGGTGTGCGCCACCATGCCCAGCTAATTATTGTATTTTTAGTAGAGACAAGGTTTTGCCATGTTGGCCAGGCTGGTCTTGAATTCCTGACCACAGGTGATCCACCTGTCTTGGCCTCCCAAAGTGTTGAGATCACAGGTGTGGGCCACTGTGCCTAGCCATCGTTTGCCCTTTTTAATTGGGTTGTTTTAAAAACATTTTCCCCAGCTTTATTGTGGTATAACTGACATACAGAAACCTGCCCATATTTAAAGTTTAAAATTGTGCTTTGACATACATATATATAACTGTGAAACCATCACCACAATCAAGATAATAAACATATCTGTAATCTTAAGTTTATCTATGCCCTTTTGTAATCTCTTCCTCCCTCCCGTTTGTTCCCGAGGAAACACTTTGCTGCCTGTTAGTGTAGATGAGCTTGCTTTTTCTAGGATTTTATATAAATAAGGACATACAGTATATACTTTTTCTGGCAGTTGGGTGGCAGGGGTGGGGTCTGGGTTCTTTCAGCACAATTTGAGATTCTTCCAGTTATAATTCATAGACCATATAATTAACTTTTTTAGAGTGTGGAATTCAGTCACTTTTAGTATATTCGTATATTTACACAGCTATCACCACTATCTAATTCCTGAACATTTTCATCACCTCAGAAAGAAGTCCTGTACTAACTGGTAGTCACTTCCCGTTTCCCTTACCCCCCACAGTCCCTTAAAACCGCTAATCTAGTTTCAGTCTGGGTTGTCTTTTTCTTTTTGAGTTGTAAGAGCCCTTGATACATGTTAGATACAAGACCCTTGTTACTTTGGAAATGTTTTCTCCCATTCTGTGAGTTGTCTTACTTTCTTGATGGTGTTCTTCGAAGCCCAGAAGTTCTTAATTTTGATGAGGTCTAATGTATCTAGTTTTTCTTTTGTCTCTTGTGCTTTTGGTTTTATATCTAAGAAGGCTCTGCCTAACCCAAGGTGACAAAGGCTTGCACCTGTGTTTTCTTTTTTATTTATTTATTTATTTATTTTATTATACTTTAAGTTCTAGGGTACATGTGCATAACGTGCAGGTTTGTTACATTATGTATACTTGTGCCATGTTGGTGTGCTGCACCCATCAACTCGTCAGCACCCATCAATTCATCATTTATATCATGTATAACTCCCAATGCAATCCCTCCCCCCTCCCCCCTCCCCATGATAGGCCCCAGTGTGTGATGTTCCCCTTCCCGAGTCCAAATGATCTCATTGTTCAGTTCCCACCTATGAGTGAGAACATGCGGTGTTTGGTTTTCTGTTCTTGTGATAGTTTGCTAAGAATGATGGTTTCCAGCTGCATCCATGTCCCTACAAAGGACGCAAACTCATCCTTTTTTATGGCTGCATAGTATTCCATGGTGTATATGTGCCACATTTTCTTAATCCAGTCTGTCACAGATGGACATTTGGGTTGATTCCAAGTCTTCGCTATTGTGAATAGTGCCGCAATAAACATACGTGTGCATGTGTCTTTATAGCAGCATGATTTATAATCCTTTGGGTATATACCCAGTAGTGGGATGGTTGGGTCATATGGTACATCTAGTTCTAGATCCTTGAGGAATTGCCATACTGTTTTCCATAATGGTTGAACTAGTTTACAATCCCACCAACAGTGTAAAAGTGTTCCGCACCTGTGTTTTCTTCTAAGAATTTTAATAGTTTTAGATCTTATATTTAGGTTTAGAATCCATTTGCAGTTAAAATTTGTATGCGATTCAAGGAACCTCTGCCTCCTGGGTTCAAATAATTCTGCTGCCTCAGCCTCCCAAGTAGCTGGGATTACAGGCACTTGCCACCACACCCAGCTAATTTTTGTATTTTTTAGTAGAGGTGGGGTTTCACCATGCTTGTCAGGGTGGTCTCAAACTCCTGATGTCAGGGTATCCACTCGCTTCTGCCTCCCAGAGTGCTGGGATTACAGGCGTGAGCCACTGCGCCTGGCCCAATAAACCATTTATAATCAGATTTTGCATAGACAGCCCCAAAACCTACTCCACCTAGTTCTTTGTCAAGATTAGTTTGGCTATTTGGGCTCCTTTTTTTCGTATGTGTTTGGGATGAATTTGACAATTTTTGCAAAACAGTTCGCTAGGATTTTGAGTCTGTAGGTTGTTTTGGGAAATACTGACATCTTAGCAATATTAAGTTTTTAGATCCGTGAACATGAGATGTCTTTCCATTTAGTTTAGGTGTTCTCTAATTTCTTTTAACAGTGTTTGTACTCTCTATTTTACAAGCTTTGCATGTCTTTTGTTAAATTTATTTTTTGATGCTATTATGAATTGTTTTCTTAATTCCATTTTTTGGATTGTTCATTGCTAATGTATAGAAATACAAATATTTTTATATATTGATCTTGTATCCTGCAACCTTGCTGAACTTATTAGTTTTAATGGTTTCTTTTTTTTTTTTAAGTGGATTCCTTAGAATTTTCTATATATAAGGTCATGTTACCTGCAAATAAAGACTGTTTTGCATTTAGCTTCCTGATATTGAATGCCTTTTCTTTCTTTTTCTTGCCTAATTATTCTGACTAGATCCTCTAGTACAATGTCAAAATGCAAGTGGTGAGAGTAAATATCCTTGTCTTTTTCCTGATCGTAGGAGGAAATGCCTGGTGGTTCACCATTATCATGCTGATTGTGTGTTTTTTTTTTTGTAGATGCCCTGTATTTGAGGAAGTTGAGTATTTTTTTGTCATGAAAGGTTGCGTTTTGTCAAATGCTTTTTCTGCAGCTATTGAGATGATCAAGTAGCTTTTGTTTTATTTACATTCAGATAAGCTCTTTCATTCTTGATTTTGAAGTCTCATGCTTTACAGAGGTTAAAGATAGGCATTAGTAGTCACCAGCATTTGGATAAATGGCAGAAGGGCTGGGGGTGAATAACAATACTCAGAGCACATAGAAAAGAGAAGGCTAAATATGGAATTTTGAGGAATATAAGCAATCTAACATGTGCAGTGCTAAATTATAAATGTAATCTGAGCTAGTAAATTTAATGAAAACTTTACCTAAGACAACAGGTTATAGTTTTTGCTTTACTAGGTAAATCCACAGCTTTTGGTGGATCTTAAAAGTCCCTGATAATATGGAAAGTTTTTCTGCTCTTTATTTGATTGCATTTGTATGAGTCAGACCCTGGAGAGCAGAAGTATTAATATGCACAGTGTAGGAGAAGGAAGAGAACTGCATGATTTTCTGATTTTCTGAAAGGAACATGTACATGGCAAGTAAATAGTAGAAGACATTTAAACTTTGTGAACGCATTGCTTGTTCCACAAACTGGCCGTTTTAACACTAGTCTGAGATGCTGGAATTTCCCTTTTCTCTACTAGAAGGAATGTTTCTGTGAAAATAGAAAAAAAAAATCAATTTATGAGAAACTTTCTGCATATAAGTAGTATTCTTTTGTAAGGAGCCTGAAACATGCAGAGTAATGAACAACCGTAGATCCTCAGACTTTGTATTGAGAACTAGAACTAGACAGTGCTTTCTCTTCTCATTCATTTTTGCTTTGTACTTCAAACTTGATTACTACTACTTATAAAGTAATGTCTCTTAATTTTGTGATGACTACTGTTGTTACTATGAAAACCCCTCAGTTTCAAGGTATTAAAAACATAATGATTGCGTTAGCTTGTTAATGACACTGTTACCAGAAAGGGGTCCAAGAGAGGGTTTTTGGGTCTTGCACAAGAAGGAATTCAGGGCGAGTCCATAGAGTAAAGTGAAAGCAAGTTTATTCGGAAAGTAAAGGAATAAAAGAATGGCTACTTTACAGACAAAGCCGCCCCAAGGGCTGCTGGTTGCCCATTTTTATGATTATTTCTTGATGATATGCTAAACAAGGGGTGGATTAGTCATGCCTCCCCTTTTCAGACCATATTGGGTAACTTCCTGATGTTGCCATGGCATTTGTAAACTGTCATGGTGCTAATGGGAGTGTAGCAGTGAGGACGACCAGAGAGGTCACTCTCATTGCCATCTTGGTTTTGGTGAATTTTAGCCAGCTTCTTTACTGCAACCTGTTTTATCAGCAAGGTGTATATGACCTGCATCTTGTGCCAACCTCCTGTCTCATCCTGTGACTTTGAATGCCTTAACTATCTGGGAATGCAGCCCGGTAGGTCTCAGCCTCATTTTACCCAGCTCCTGTTTAAGATGGAGTTGTGCTGATTCAAACACCTCTGACAAGATTACTTGTTAGATTCATACAAGAAATCTAGACCCTTAGATATAGCCTAACTGTCAGCAGTTAAAATCTAAGTATATTGACTGGGTGCAGTGGCTCACGCTAGCACTTTGGGAGGCCAAGGCGGGGCTGATCACCTGAGGTCAGGAGTTCAAGACCAGCCTAGTCAACATGGTGAAACCTGTCTCTACTAAAAATACAAAAATTAGCTGGGTGTAGTGGCGGGAGCCTGTAATCCTAGGTGCTTGGGAGGCTGAGGCAGGAGAATTGCTTGAATTCAGGAGGTGGAGGTTGCAGTGAGACAAAAAGCGCACCATTGCACTCCAGCCTGGGCAACAAGAGTGAAATTTCATCTCAAAAAAAAAAAAAAAGAAAAAAGAAAATAAAAAGATGTAAGTATATTACCATATGCATTACCTATTCTAAATTTAAATTAGTTGGTAGTCTCTGAGATTGTTCCGGAAGGTTACGTAAGTAATCCAATTCAGTCATAAATAATTCAGATCACTTGGTTGAACTGAAGAAAAGTTGTTATATTGATCGACTCATTAAATGATATGATTGGTAAGACAATTTGTGAGGTGTTTATTTGACATTTTGTTTCTTGCTTGAACTACATTATTGGAGTTATCCAACATCGTATGAATAAACTGAGAATAATAGATTATTTTATTTGAGGCAAAAATGATAGAATAATGACGGATAACTATGAGTTCTACTATTAACAGGAAGTATGACACACCACCACGTTCCCTCAACTTGTAAACTACCTTGATATATTAAAGGAGTTAATACATGTATTGGAATGGTCAAAACCCAGATATAGAGCAGGGTTCTTAAAAGACACATCAGCATGGCTGTTTAATAAGGAGAGAGATATATAGACACTACAAATTATTTCTCCTGTTTAACTTTAAACATACAAAATGTATTTAGCATTGTATCTACAGGAAATTATATCCATGTCTAAGACAAATGTTTCCAATTCGTCCCTATCTACAGTCCTTAAAAAATTGGAGAACTAATTCACTTCTTTACTATCATCAAGTAGATAAAAATGAATTGGTACTCATTAGGAACAATGTAGAGGGAAAATATGAATGTTTAAAAAAATGAAATAAAATGCAGATCAGAGACATCCTCAAAGAAAAAAAAAAAAAGGATATCCAGGTACTAAGGTTGGAATGATAGGCTTGAAATACTCTTCAAATTTGAAATTTCAATAGTTGATGAGTTTTAAAGTTGCTTAAGTCTATAGACAGTGATGGTATATATAATACATATAATGAAGTATGTATTTTAGAATATGGTACTGAGCTGTTTGTCCTATGTTTGATGATACTATTAGCAAACATAAAATACATCACTCCTTTCATTATTACATGTATACATTATAATGTCTAATAGTAGCTGAAAAACACTTTATAACATTTATTA
Source organism: Colobus angolensis palliatus (assembly GCF_000951035.1). Classification (NCBI taxonomy): domain Eukaryota; kingdom Metazoa; phylum Chordata; class Mammalia; order Primates; family Cercopithecidae; genus Colobus; species Colobus angolensis. The sequence goes on from NW_012118376.1 coordinate 5,156,959, forward strand.
TTTAACATTGTTTGATACGGGAAAAAAATTAAACATTTTTAGAAAGACTTTTAACTCATGTCACTAAATGTATATATATATATATTTAATGTGAAAAATTATTGGGTTTCTGTTCTTATTACTGCAGGAAGCATATGTGCCTCTTTTCTTACCCAAAGTTACCAACTGCCAGTTCTTGATACAATGTTTCTAAGAAAGAAATGCAGAGGTAAAGATTTTGGGCTTCACATGCTGGAGGACTTTGTTGATTCCTTTACAGAAGATGCACTTGGCTTGCGGTATCCGCTGTCTTCTCTCATGTACACAGGTAAATGGACTAAGTTAAAAAATGATAATCTTGTCTTTGTGTCACTTCTGACTTGTTTCTCCAGAATACTGTAAATGTGTATGTATCAGTATCACATAAATTTGGAACCTTTGGCTCTCTAGAACTTAATTTTGCAAATATGCCCTTATGTATTTGTTCTCTGGGGTTTTGGTAGTCTTAAAAAACTTGAAATGTAATTCGTATACCATAAAATTGCTGGACACAGTGGCTCACACTTGTAATCTCAGCACTTTGGGAGGCTGAGGCGGGTGGATCACCTGAGGTCAGGAGTTTGAGACTAGCCTGGCCAACATGATGAAACTCTGTCTTTACTAAAAATAAACAATTAGCCAGGCATGGGGCGCGTGCCTATCATCCCAGCTACCTGGAAGGCTGAGGCAGGGGAATCGCTTGAATCCGGGAGGCAGAGATTGCAGTGAGCCGAGATCATGCCACTGCATTTCAGCCTGGGTAACAGAGCAGGACTCCATCTAAAAAAAAAAAAACCAAACCAAAACAAAAAATACCATAATATTTGTCCTGTTAAAAGTGTACAATTCAGTGGTTTTTAGTATATTCATAGTTGTTCAATCATAGCCAGCAGTTCCAGAACATTCTTATCACCCCAAAAAGAAACCCTGTACCAATTAGCAGTCACTGTCCATTTCCCCTTCATCCTGTAGCAACCACTAATCTGTTTTCTGTCTCTGTGGATTTACTTATTCTGGACATTTTTCATATAAATGGAATCATACAGCGTGTGACTTTTTGTGTCTGGCTGCTTTCACTTAGCATGTTTTTAAGGTTCATTCATGTTGTAGCATAAATTATTATTTAATTTCTTTTTATGACTGAATAATATTCCATTGTATGGCTGTACCACAGCTTGTTCTAAAGTGATTGCTCCATTTTACATTCCCATAAGCAATGTTATACGAGGGTTACCGTTTCTCCACATCTTCGTCCTCACCAACATTTGTTATTATCTGTATATGTTATTGCAGGCATCCTAGTGGATGTGCAGGGACATCTTATAGTTTTGCTTTGCTTTGATGTTGAACATCTTTTCATGTGCTTAATGGTCATTTGTATATCTTCTTTGGAGAAATCTGTTCAGATCCTTTGACCATTTTGGTCGGCGGGGGGAGGGGGGTGGTGTTATTTGTTTATGGTAGCTTTTAAAATTAACAAAAATAAATTTCAGACATACAAAAAGGAATAAAGAAACTGGGAATGGTGGTGTATGCCTGTTATCTCAGTTACTCCAAAAGATGAGGTGGGAGGATTGCTTGAGTCCAGGAGTTTGAGACCAGTCTGGGCAACATAGTGAGACCTCACCTCAATTGAAAAAAAAAAGTTTAAAGAGTAAGGCATTGGCTGGGCATGGTGGCTCATGCCTGTAATCCTAGCACTTTAGGAGCCCGAGGTGGGTGGATCGTTGAGCTTAGGAATTCGAGACCAGCCTGGACAACATGGTGTAAAACCCCATTGCTATAAAAAATTAGCTGGGTGTGGTGGCTTGTGCCTGTAGTCCTGGTGACTTGAGGGACTGCAGTCCTGGTGACTTGAAGGGCTGGAGAATTGCTTGAGCCCAGGAGGTCGAAGCTGCAGGGAGCTGAGATTGTACCACTGCACTCCAGTCTGGGTGACAAATTGAGAGCTTATCTCAAAAAACTAAAAAGGTATAAAAATAAGATATCAAATACTCATGTACTATGTCAGCATGTACTATCCATGAGAAATGGCTTGTTGCCAATATGGTCGAAGCCTTCTGTGTACTTCTACCCAATTAGACTCATTTCCCTTCCCTGGGATGAGTGCTGTACCTAGCGTGGCTTTATTTTTCTCATACATTTCTTAGACTTGTAATACATATGTGTGTATTCTCAAACAGTAGATCAGGTTACTTTATATATTTAAAAACTATAAATATGTATTGTATGAATTCTGCAGTTTGCTTTCTTTACTCATCTTTATATTTGTGAGATTCATCCATATAGATTCATATAGTTCCATTTATTTTCAATGCCATATTCTATTTTATGGACATATCACTTGGTGGTGATTTAAAACCATTAGTGGGTTTGGTTTTGCATTTGTGTAAAGGTACACAACTACTCAATGAGGTAAGATTTAATGCTGGATAGTAATTAACCTAGAAACTCTTTTAAAGTATTATTTACTATTGATTTCAGTCTAACAGTAGACATTTATTTCCACTGAATATATTTTTATTCCAAATTTTCCGCACCTTCTTTAATATCAAAAGCAATCCAGAAAACAGGAACCAAATACTGAATTGGATGCCCATTTTGAATCATATTTTCTGTCTAAATCCATACATGAGAGTGGGATGGGCATTGTGTGCCCTTGGATAATCCTAAAATGCATTACCCCCTAATTAGTGCTTTACTGAGTTTGAGGATAGATGCAGAGACATCAACTGCAGGCAGAATCCCTTAGTACTTACTCTCTTCTGTGATTTTAATGATAGATCAATTGAATACCAAATGATTTACAGATGATTATCAGCTAATTTCTATCTTCCCATAAAGTCTTATCACTTTGGGAGGCTGAGGCCGGCAGATCATTTGAAGCCAGGAGTTCAAGACCAGCCTGGCCCACATGACGAAATTCCATCTCCATTAAAAATGCGAAAATTAGCTGGGCATGGTGGCACATGTCTGTAATCCCAGCTACTCAGAAGGCCGAGTCACCAGATTTTGCTTGAGCCTGGGAGGCAGAATTTGTGGTGAGCCGAGATTGTGCCACTGCACTCCATCCTGGGTGACTGAGTGAGACTCTGTCGCAAGACAAAAAAAAAGCCAGGCCTAGTGGTGTGCGCCTGTAGTCTCAGTTACTCGGGAGACTGAGGCAGGAGGATCACTTGAGTACAGGAGTTCAAGGCTGCAGTGAGCCACTGCACTCCAGACTCAGGGAAAGATTCAGATCCTGTTTCAAAAAAAAAGAAAAAAAGGCAAATATCTATTAAGTTATAATTTATATACAATAACATGTACCAATTTTTAAGGGTACATTTTTGATGACTTCTGACAAACATGGACCCTAGCTACTGTAGACACAATCTAGATAGATAATAACTTTGTTTCCAAAAGTTCCCTTTGTGCACCAGTCCCCCAGCTTCCTTCCCTTCCAAACTCTCACTCCAGGCAAGCACTGATATGCTTTCTGTCAGTACCACTTAGATTTTTCTAGAGTTTCATGAAAAATGGAAATAAGCGATATCTAAACTTCTATATCTGGCATCTTATTTTTGAGGCTCATTGATGTTGCATGTCTCAGTACTTCATTCCTTTTTTAATTTCTTATTATTTTACTGCGTATTGCTCACTTTGATTCCACAATTTATTTGCCTGTTGATAGACATTTGGTTTTTTTCCTTTCCTGGCTATTACGAATAAAGCTGCATGAAAATGTCTTTGTATGATGGACATTTGTTTTCATTTGTTTGGAGCGAATACCTAAGAGTGTCATTACTGGGTTTTATGATTGTGTTTAACTTTGAGAAGTTGCAAACATTTTCTAAAGTAGTTATGTCATTTTGCATTCCCGTTAGTATAAGTATGTGGAAGTTCTGGTTGCTCTACATACTCACTAACACTTGATTTTGTCAATCTCTTTAATTTTAGTCATTCCTAGTAGTAAGTGGATAATGATATCTCACTCATTATGTGGTTTCAATTTGCATTTTTCTGAAGACTAAAGATTTTTGAGTATCTCTTCATGTAATTATTGGATAATCATCTACCCTAAAAAAGAGCAGAACAAGTGAGGTGTGTGTTCACATCTTTTGCTTATGTTGTATTGAATTGCTTGTCTTCTTATTGACTTATGAGTTTGTTTTTTGTTTTTTTTTCTAATTTGCGATGGAGTCTCACTCTGTCGCCCAGTCTGGAGTGCAGTGGCACGATCTTGGCTCACTGCAAGCTCTGCCTCCCGGGTTCATGCCATTCTCCCGTCTCAGCCTCCTGGGTAGCTGGGAGTACAGGCGCCTGCCACCACGCTTGGCTAAATTTTTGTATTTTTTAGTAGAGATGGGGTTTCACCGTGTTAGCCAGGATGGTCTGTATCTCCTGACCCCGTGATCTGCCCGCATCGGCCTCTCAAAGTGCTGGTATTATAGGCGTGAACCACCGCACCCAGCCGAGTTATGAGTTCTTAATGTATCCTGGATATGAGTTGTTATATGTGTGTATTGTTAATTGTTTCTCATGTCCTTTTCATTTTCTTAATGTTTTCTTTAGTCCATGTGCATTTTTTGCAAGTAAGTTTTGATATTTAAATGTTTAAATCTCCCATCCTACTATTTATCCTTTATTTGTCCCATTTGTTCTTTCTCCTTTTTTCTTTCCTTTTGGAAGTATTTATCAGTGTTCTATTTTATCTCAACAGTTGGTTTATTAGCCATGCCTTTTTGTTTTGTTTTGTGGCCTTGGTTTTCTCCAGCTTCTTCCTTCCTTTTAGTTTTGGAAACTAAACCCAGAACGTATGAGAAATATTTTCAAATACACAGGGAAAAAAATGATAGACTAGTGTCCTAATTTCCGTACCAAGTCTAGATTGAACAGATGTGAAGATTTTGCTGTATTTGTTTTAGTTTAAGAGAGAACTAAATACAGTGTTCATTGATTGTAATAAAAGAAGCAATTGATGTTCTCTTTGAACTCTTCCCTAAGACCATTCTCTTTTCTCCTTTCCTCCCCAGAGATAATTGCACTCCTGAAGTCAGTGTTTATTTTCCTGCTTATTGTTTCATATTTATGTCTGTAAACATAATAAAATATTATTTAGTGTGCTTTCTTGTTTTTTAAACCACTTTTTGTTGTAAAAAATTATATATAATACCTTATTTGTAGGTGAACAGTTCAGTGGCTCTTATGCACTGTGTTTTGTACCCATCACCACTGTCTATATCCAAAACTTTTCAATCATCCACAACATCAACTTTCTCCCATTAAACAATTAACTCCCCTTTTCCCCTATCCCCATCTTCTGGTAGGTAACCTCTTTTCTGCTTTCTGTCCCTATGAATTTGCCCATGCTAGCTACCTCATCTAAATGGAATTATATACAATATTTGTTTTTCTGTGTCTGGCTTACTTCACTAAACATAATGTTTTTGAAGTCCATCATGTTGTAGCATATACAGTATCAAAATTCCATTACTTTAATGGCTGGATAGTATTCCTTTGTTTGAATATACCGTATTTTGTCTGGCCATTCATCTACTGATGGACACTTAGGTTGTTTCTACCTTTTGGCTATTGTGAATAATGCTTCAATGAATGTTGGTGTACAGACACCTGTTTGAGTCTCTGCTTTCGTTTCTTTTGATGTATACCTGAGGGTGAAATTGGTGGGTCATACAGTAATTCTGTGTTTCACTTTTTGAGGAACTGCCAAACTGTTTTCCACTGTGGCTGTACCTCCTCCTCCTAGGTTCAAGTGATTCTCCTGCCTCAGCCTCCTGAGTAGCCACCACACCCAGCTAATTTTCTGTATTTTTAGTAGAAATGGCGTTTCACCATGTTGGTCAGGCTGGTCTTGAACTCCTAACCTCGTGGTCTGCCAACCTTGGCCTCCCAAAATGCTGGAATTACAGGCGTGAGCCACCACGCCCAAGTCTTGTTTAGTGTTTTTTTAAACTTCTTATTTGTGGCATCATTTTGTTCATTTACTGGCCCAGATTTTTACTGAGCATTTTTAAAAGAGGTATCAATACTGATTTAAGTAGCCATAATTCATTTGTTTTAAATACTATATAGTATTTTTATTACATACATATTACAGTTTATTCATATATTTCCCTACTGTTTGACACTTAGGTTACGTCTGGTCATCCTAGTTTAAAATTAGTCCTGTAATGAATATTATAAGTGTTTTTTGCATATGTACAGATGGCCCTCGACTTCTGATGGTTTGGCTTTTGATTTTATGATGGTACAAAAGTGATACTCATTCAGTAGAAGCAGTCATTTGAATTTTGATCTTTTCCTGTGCTAATGATATGTGGTATGATACTGTCTTAGGAAGCTGGGCAGTGGCTGCCAATCACAACTCCCAGTCAGCCAGGTTATCACAAGGGCAACCAACCAATACTCTGCAGAGTACTGTATTCAATAAAGTATATGAAATATTCAATAATTTATCATGAAATAGGCTTTGTGTTAGATGATTTTGCCAGGCTGTAGGCTGTAGGCTGTAGGCTGTAGGCTGTGTTCTGAACTGTAAGTGTTCAGAACACATTTAACGTAAGTGAGGCTAAGCTATGATGTTTGGTAGGTTAGGTGTAGTGAATGCATTTTTGACTTAGTGGTATTTTCAATTTATGATGGGTTTATCAGAATGTAACCCCAGTGTAAGTCAGGGAGCATCTGTATAAGGAATTAGGGTTTTTACCTAGAAGTAGAATTGGATCATAAAGGTCTCTTCTACTTTACTGTTGCAAAATTATTATCCCACCAGCAGAGTGTGTGTTTCCATTTCCCTTATTCTTGGTGCTTGTCATCCCGCAGGTGTAAAAATCATATCTTACCTTTCCTTGGCAGCTAGTGAGGTTTATCATCTTTATCTTTGTTTATTGACCACTCAGATTTCAGTAGGTGTGAAATTCGTGTTCATAGTCTCTGTCAGTTTTTCTTTGGGATAATTGTCTTTTGAATTCAATTTCAGAAATTCTTTATATTTTCTGAGTGCTAATCCTTTGTTTTACTCTAAATGTCTCCTAATCTGTGTCTTCCTGGTATCATTTTCATGTAGAATGGTGGAGTTCAATACAGTAGTCACCAATTTAAATATAAGTTTAAGTTCAGCTTCTCAGTAGCCACATGTGGCTAGTGGCTACTGTATTGGACAGTGCTGATAGTAGGACATGTCTGTCATCACAGAAAGTCCTGTTGTACAGTCCTGATACATTAGGTTTTAAAGCTTAATAGATCATAATTTTTCATCATGGACTGTGATTTTTGTGTCTTTTGTAAGGAATCCATCTGGACCCTAATGTCCTAGAGGTATTCTCCTGTTTTCTTTTAAACATTTTGTTTTTCACATTAGGTCTTAGAATTTGTTTAGAATTTATGTTGATGTGAGGTCAGGATCTGACTTTATTGCTTTTTTACATGGATTTTTATTTCAGCACAATTATTTTAATAGTTTATCCATTCTTTGCTGAAATATAATGCCTTTTCTGTCATTTGGCAAGTTGTAGTGTATGTATGGTTCTTTCCTAGTGGAGTTTCTTTGTTACTTATTTGTGGGTTTTTTGTTTGTTTTTTGGTATCTTTCTTCTCCTTCTCCCTCCCATCCCCAGTCCGTTTATATATCCTTATGTCAATACTAGGTTGTTTCAATTACTATGGTTTTAAATACTTGGTTTCAAATACTTGGTACTTGTTTCAAATACTTGGTATCTACTTGGACAAGTCTCTGTCCTTATTTTTCTTCTTCAGAATTGACCTGAATGTTATTTCTTTTTTTTTTTTTGTAGTTTTTAAATTGATGTATGCTAGTTGTACACACTGAATCTTTTCTTATCCTTTGTTCTTTCATTTTTGAATTTGGGATCAAGTTTTGTCAAGTTTCATTAAAAAATAAGTTGTGTTGGGATTTGTTTGGAATTGCATGGAATTTATAGATCAATTTGGTGAGAACTGGTATTTTTATACTATTGAGTCTGACAGTCTTTTTATTCAGTTCTTCTGTGTCCCTCAGTAACATTTAATCATTTTTTTTCTTTAAAAGCAAAGCACATTTTTTACAAAAATTAGCCAGGCATGGCGGTGGGCACCTGTAATCCCAGCTACTGGGGAGGCTGAGGCAGGAGAATTGCTTGAACCCAGGAGGCGGAGGTTGCAGTGAGCCCAGATTGCGCCACTGCACTCCAGCCTGGGCAACACAGCAAGACTCCATCTCCAAAAAAAAAAAGGAAGCACATTTTTATTTTATTTTATTTTTTTAATTTTTTTATTTTTATTTTTTTTGAGGCGGAGTCTCGCTCTGTTGCCGGGGCTGGAGTGCAGTGGCCGGATCTCAGCTCACTGCAAGTTCCGCCTCCCGGGTTTACGCCATTCTCCTGCCTCACCCTCCCGAGTAGCTGGGACTACAGGCGCCCGCCACCTCGCCCGGCTAGTTTTTT
>NW_012118376.1:5165605-5202309 GCF_000951035.1 Colobus angolensis palliatus
AAGCTCCGCCTCCCGGGTTTATGCCATTCTCCTGCCTCAGCCTCCCGAGTAACTGGGACTACAGGCGCCCGCCACCTCGCCCGGTTAGTTTTTTTGTATTTTTTTAGTAGAGATGGCGTTTCACTGTGTTAGCCAGGATGGTCTCGATCTCCTGACCTTGTGATCCACCCATCTCAGACTCCCAAAGTGCTGGGATTACAGGCTTGAGCCACCGCACCCGGCCCATGTTAAAACTTTTATTTGGGATTTTTATTTATAAATGAAACTACTGTATACTTGAGTTGTGTTGGTGGTGTTTTGGTATCAAGGTTATGCTAGCTCCATGAAGTGAGTTGGGAAGCTTACTTTTCATCTTCTGTTTTTCAAAACAGTGGATATTTGGGATTTCTAGAAAATTCTAAATGTGTTTTTCAGCTTGCAAGCAATACTTTGAGAAGTACCCAGGAGACCATGAACTCCTTTGGGAAGTTGAAGGTGTTGGACACTGGTACCAGCGAATACCAGTCACCAGAGCATTACAAAGAGAAGCACTTAAAATTCCAGGTAAGAGTGTTTTCAGTTTGAGTTCAGTTTATGTATTTATTTTTGGTAACTTGTCCTTGCTGGCATGTAAGTCCAGTTTAAAAAGCAGTGGCTAGTAATGATTGTGTCTTAGAGTCCAGAGTAGTGGTGTATTATAATAATGTGATTGTTCTGGTAACAGACTCTCTTGTCTAAAGTTTGAATATTTGTGATGTATTAACTTTTGAGTCCGTAGTAACAAGAAGACCTAGAACAGCCCAGTAGGAATTGGTGGGTAAGAAATAAACATAGATTACTGAAATGGCATAGAATAGTCACCAGGGGGTCCAGAGTACCCCCTAATCTCATGCACTTCTCCCCAAAGCTACTAAGTACTTAAAACAACTATTTAACATTGTACATAACGGCAATGTTGCATTATAAGGTATTGGTGAAGAGAACATCTCACACCTAGATTTTTGTGACCCTTTCTGTCCAGGCTGCTCTTCAGAGCTGTTAGGAAAATCAGTACAATGTTACACTTAAAACCAAATACTGATTGGGTTACAGTTTTTTAAATTCCTCTATACACAGCAGTTTCTCAAAATGAACCTAAAAGACCTATGTCTGGAGAATATGGTCCTGCATATGTTCCAGAATATGAAGCAAGAACTGAAGACAATCAGTCTAGTGAGATGCAGCTAACTGTAGGTACACTGTCTGTATGTTTATTGTTGTAAATAATTTTTGTGTTTTTAAAAAATAGATTGTTTATATTTGAGTTTTAAATGTCATAGTTCATTCAACAAAGCTATGTAATTTCTACTGTGTTAGTTTTCCTGGCATCTTCTGTTAATATTACTAAAGACTTTGAAAAATAATTTTAATTTTCTTTGAAAAATAATTTTAATGATGTTAAAAGTATTATGAGCTAATTAAAGGTAATTTAGAACAAACATAAAATAATATAGAAGAAAATAAAAATCTATAATCCCACTATTCAGATATAGCCACTGTTAAAATTTTTGCATATATATTTAATATCGCATATTATAAAGCAATATCTGTACATATTGTATTTTTGTTTTTATTCTCTTGGATTACTTAACTGCTATTCTCCATTAATGTAATATTGGAAGCATTTTCTGTGGCATTAAATCATTAAAACTGATTGTTAAATAACAGCACACTATTCTATTACCTGTTTTATGTAACTATCATTATTTGTTTCCTTAACATAGGATCCTTAAATTTTTAACATTTTTAAATGACCCAGGAGCAAACACATTTATATATGAATCCTTGTGCATATGTAATTACTTCTCTTAACATACAAATTTCCAGAAGTGGAATTAGTAGGTGAAAGACTATGAAGTTGTTATGTAAAGTTTGAGGCTGTGTATGTTAGGTCTTTGTAGAATGTAATGCACTTTGCAAGTATTAGGTGTCCTGAAAGTAGAAGGACAGGTTCCATTACCAAACTCCACAGGACTTACCAGGTCCTTTTCTAGAAGTGATGTTTTGTGGTACTTGATACTGCTTAAAATACAGGCCCGTTGATGGGACTCTAGCAGTCTAGGGTTTTGGGGGATGTCATTTATTGCAGTCATATTTTTGTACCTGTGTATCTAAGTTTATTTTTGGTGAGTGTTGAATATGTCTATGTAAATGCATAGGCATATTTTAGAAACAACTACTTTAGGGAATTATTTGTGCTTATTTTCTGTCTTAATTAACATGAGAGTTGACTATGAGTGGAAAATTTGTTAACATTTTAAAGAATAACTATATATATAAGGAGTTAGATTTTTGGGAATTTTTTTCCTACTTTTGGAAATTCAAACTTGAGAATAAGCGCCTGTTCTATTGCAGTCCAAATTCCTCAGATATACACAGATTCATTTAGTACTGGCCAGTTATAAAATCAAGAAAAGTAGAAAATCTACTCTTCCTATAAATGTAATGAGAGCAATGATTTACTTTAATACTAAGCCAAATAATTTTAGATGTGTCATTTGAGTGAGAATATATTACAGTGGCACTATATCATACAGTTGACAGCATCAATTAGATTTTATAATCTAACCTATTTAAGATTTTAGAAATTCATATTCTTCGTATTACTTTAATGTTTTAAATAGTTGAAGGAAAATGTTTATCGTTTTAAACTATTTATGTTATATCTCTTTTTGTTAGTAACCACAAATAGTTTAGTTTATTTCAACTACATGATTTATTCTTTAGGTGATGATGGTATTGTTATGTGCTTTTTCCTATTTTTATACATAAAACATTGCATATATTTCTCTTACACTTTTTGCACCTTTTATTTATTCATCTTAATCTACATTTTAACCTTTTCTTGTTGAACTACAAGTTTCTTGAAGCAAGATTTTTGTCATATAATTTATCACAATTGCTCCCTTGCTTTTGTTCTATAAATTGAAGGCTGTGTGCCCACTATATTGTGGAGTTTTAGTAAGCATGTAATGGATGAATGAAGTAGTTACTATGGCAAGCATTGAACATACAAAGATATGGTTCTTAGACATGGGAGAACTAGATGGTCCATTGTTGGAAATATATAATATACTATAGCATAATAATTGCCTTATTATAGCAAGTAATTGGAGGTACATAGGAGATGATGACTTTTAAAGGGTGGGTGGGAATTTTGTTAGGACATTCCAGAGGATAGCATGTGAAAAAGTTGCAGAGGTGTAAAGGAAATGGCATGTTTGATATGAAAGAGGTATTTGGTATTGAATAGGTTGAGAATTTGTATTCTAAGCAGTGGTTGGCCATTAAAAGTTTTTTCTTAGTTTTTTCAACAAAAAAATGGTATAGTTTGTGATTTGAAAGTATCACTTTGTCATCAGGGTGGAGGGGTGTAGACTGGATGTGATTAGAGCAAGGGATATGAGTGAGGAGGCTGTTGGAATAGTTGAAGTTCAAGAGAGTAAAGGCATAAACTAAAGCAATGGTAATACAAAGGACAGGGCAGTTTTGAGAGATTCTTTAGTTAAAATTGAAAGGCTTTGTGATTGATTAAATGTGGGTTAGGAAGAGGTCATTACTGACTCACTGTTTTCTGGCTAGAATGACTGACTGAATTGTCATTAAGCAAGATAGGGAATAATGTTGGGGAAAGATAAAGTTCATTTTGGAAATGATTGAGTGTGAAATTGGATGGGACATCCACTGGGAGATATTTCATTGGCAATAGAGCTTTGGAAATCAGGAAGAAAGTTTGGAGGCTTAAGTCGCATATTTGAATTCATCAATAAGCAGATACTGAAGGAGCATAGCGAAGGGAGAGCATGTGGACTGAGCAGAGAGGGTGGCTGAGGACAGAACTAGGAGACACTAGTGGACACACTGTGACATATTAGATGACTTGCATATGTTCTCAGTCTTTTAAACTAAAGCTGAACTATAATCTTTTTATTTTTAAAGTAAATGTTCTTAACAAAAAGTGCTATTTGAAAAACATTTTACAGGTTTTTCTTTGAAACTATAAATAGATCCATAGGGAGAAAAAATCGTCTAAAACTTTGGTTTTGAATCTATCTCTTTTTTAGATTGATTCTCTAAAAGATGCCTTTGCAAGCACTTCTGAAGGTAAGAAATTCAACTGATATATCAGTAAGTATTTGAGACACTTCATATTAGGGCAGTGTGTGTGTATATGCATGCATGTTGTGTGTCACCCTGAGTAAGTGAATACTTAACCAGCTCTAAAATCTAGATCTAGGTTCTCACGCCACCACTGCCACTGATTTTGCTATGTGAACACTGAGTAAGCTATTGTACCTCTCTCTTCCTTATTTCCTTAGCTATAAAATAGGGATGGTAATGTCTACATTGTTTGTTTTTCAAGATTATTGGGAGAGAATGCAAGTGAAATACAAAAACACTTTGCAAAGCCCAAGGTAACATGGAAATATGAGAAATTAATTACACAGTTCATATAACTTGACAAAATTGTTATATAATTTAGATTATATAATAATCTAAATAATTTTCTTACCCTAATGTGAGAGGAGGGTGAATCTGTGTAATGTGGAGAATATGTGTAAACCAGTGTAGTTCTTGCATTTCTGTGTATTTTAATAGATAGTCCTTTTAATATATAATCAACTAAGTGCAGTTTTGCTGTTTTTCTCCTCAGGTCATGATAAAACATCAGTTTCCACTCGTACTCGAAGTAGTAATCTAAAGCGGCCAAAGATTGGAAAGCGGTTTCAGGATTCTGAATTTAGCAGTTCTCAAGGTGAAGATGAAAAGACCTCCCAGACTTCACCTACAGCTTCATTAAACAAGTAAATAATTGTTTATTTTACTCTCATTTTTTGTTTATTTGTACTTTCGTATTAGTATTTAGCATTTAAGGTAGAGGCTATTTATTACATTGTTTGTGTAACAGATGACTTTGGTTTAGGAGTTTATATTTGAATTATCCATATTTAAATTCTTGTACAAGATTATTAGTTGTTTATCAGTGCTAAGTGTTACCTTGGCAATGCTATTGGGAGAAGTTGCTAATAAGAGACTGGCATAAACTCACTTCATGTGTGAAAATCTAGGAGAATATCTAGCGGTTATATTGTCCCTAATTAGTCATTATCACGAATGCTCAATTTGATGGTATGGTTTTAAGTAATGCTGAGATTTAGTCAGTTTTTTCCCCCCCACATTCAGTTCTTTTATTTAATTTTCTAGTGGACAGTTTACATATCTCCCTCATGCTGTCTTTTAAGTTAGTGTGACAGTTTTCTATAATAAACTACTTAAAGAGAAGCGTTGGTCAAGAATGGAATGAAATTGCAAAAAAACAAAAACAAAAAACCATTGTTTTTAAAATACCAACTGTTTCACCAATTTTATATTCAAACAAAACCACATGGTATTGGCGTGCTATGTGTTTTTGTGTTTCCTTGGGGCTGGCTTCCTCGCCATCATGCCACGGCGCAGCTGCGGTCAGCCACAGTTTGTCTGTCATGCTGGATGGTGGAGGCTCACTCAGCTTCACATTATCCAGAGGGCCTTGAAATCTCATATTGTCATGGCTCCATCGATGCCAGTAGTGCAATATTTGTGACCATCTTTCTTGTCCACCTCATAAATAGAGACTTGAGCGATGCTATTCTGGTGCAGCATCTCCAAAGCCATGTTGCAGCCCTCAGTCTTGGCCCTCTTGTCCATATTGCAGAAACATTCCATGGCAGACATGTTGCATTGGATGCTCTGTTTTGGAATCTCTAACTTGGAGACAAAGGTCAGGCAGCCACAGTCATCGTAGTTAAAGAGCATTGGTCAGCAGTCATGGCCAGCAGCCACGACACTGTTCTCTGAGACGAATGACACACTCAGGAGAAGCTGGAACTCCGTCTTCAGATTGAGACCTGCACACTTTTTGAGGCATCAGCAACAGACACGGTGCTGTCGTGGCTGGCCCAGGCCAGGTGGCTCCCACAGGCAGAGAAGCTGACCCCGTGGACCCAGCCACCAGTGCCACTGCCACCAAACTCTGACATCAGCTGCCCAAAAGGCATCTTACTGTCCCAGGTCATGCTGGCTGGCTTTTCATCCACTTCTTTAATGTGGGAAGAAAACACACTGTTTGAAGTCACATGATCCTGCTGCCAGCAAAACTTTGTTGGGATGCCAATCCAAGCTGAGGACTGTGGAGCAAATCAGCTTTTTAATGTGCTTGCTCACCCACCAGTCATTTTCAGACTCAAAGTAACAAACAGAAATGAGTTGTGCTTCACTTCCCACAGCAAATTTGTTCTCTGGAGGGGACCACTTCACAAAAGTAGCTGTGTGATTAATTCTTAGGATCATCAGGGTTGGCTTCCAGACACCATCTTGCTGACTCCAGGCATAGGCATTGTGGTCTGCCCCACAAGTGACCACACGGTCGCTCTTGGGAGCCCAGTCAGTATCTGTGATGTGTCCACTGTGCTCCTTGAGTTCATGAGCTTTCACCCACTGGTGTCCCTTCTTACAGATGTGCACTTTGTGATTATTGAGACTGAGGGCAATCTGAGTACGATCCCTGTTTCAGGCATGACAGTTGATTGGCTCTAGTAAAAACTGATGCAGTGACATTATTCTTAGTGTTTTCAAAGGAGAGAAAGCTGGGGTCGAGGCAGTCCGGACGGTCTCAGAGCAGAGGATTCGCAGACTGGGCAGTTGACGTGAACAGGCTCTAGTCAGTTTTAAAATGCCCTCAGTTTTACTTTATTGATTCATTTTACTGGGCTATTGGATATAATTTGTAAATTAGTGATAACCATAAATAGTACAGTCAGTTCCTTCAGGAATTTAGTTGCCAGCTGAATCAACAGAACACTTGAGTCTCAACTTTATCCTCTGTCTTTGAATCTTAAAGCAAGACTCTAACTTTTATAATAAAATTAGATTTCTGCCCTGACAGTTCTGCCAGCTGTTCCTGAGTCCACCAGTTAATTCAAAACTTCGCCATTTTAACTGTCAAATTATTGTAGTCAAGTAGAGAATTCTGTAGCTGTGCTTATCCTATTACGCAAATAATTTTAAATTTAGGTAATTAGGTTTGTAAATGTTTGTTTTGGTGAAAAATGTATAATGTTAAAGATAGATATAAGGAAATATTTAAATCTAGTAATTAAAAAAATGAGTTTAGAAAACTGGTTTTCTCACTGAGCCATATTTTGATGTAGTACCCTTTTTAGAAGGGTAACAATGTATTTTAAATTTAGCCTCCCAGAATTACTGTGGAATGTTGTTTGCTTTTCATAAGCAGAACAGTAGGAGTTTACGCTTGACTGTTTGCTCAAACATATGAACAACAAAACATTGTCTTAGCCCTCAAAGGATTGACTGCCTAGGGATAAAGAGAGATACGTACACAGTTTAAGAGCACCGTAAGGTGGATTGCAATAGTACAATAATGGATAGTGCAGAATGCTGTGGATACTGAGGAAAGAGTGTTAGATTCTAATTGAGGGAATGGAGAGATTTGGCATTTAGGCCTGGGCATCAAAGGTAAATAGAAACCCAACAAGTGGAGCTGAGACAGAAGACTTTCTAGTGTAAAGGTCCACTGACTATGGCCTGTAGGCCAAATCTGACCTGCCACCTGTTTTTGTAAATAAAATTTTATTGTAAGACATCCATGCTCATTAAGTTTATATATTTTAAATTATTGTTTATTAAGCATACATATATTTTTATATATTATTAAGCTTATATATTTTTAGTTATGTTTGCATTGGAATGGCAGAGTTGAATGGTTGGAACAGAGACCATATGGCCCACGATGCCTAAAGGAAAGGTTTGCTGATCCCTTTTCTACACCAAGGCTGAGAAGTAGAACTTTCTGCAGTGATAGAAATGTTTTGTATTTACACTGCCCGGTATAATAGCCATTAGCCAGTGTGCCCATTGAAGTATGGCTAGTGCAACTAAAGAACTGAATTGTTTCATTTAATTTTAATTTAAATGTAAAATAGTGAAGTGTGTCTCGTGGCTATTGTATCAGTACAGATTTCAACTAAAGCACTGACATGAGCAAAGGCACAAAGCTAGGAGGAATGTTACTAAGGATAATTGATGAATCAGGTAAATATAAGGGTCTAGGCTGGGCATGGTGGCTCATGCTTGTAATCCCAGCACTTTGGGAGGCCGAGGCGAGTGGATCACCTGAGGTCAAGAGTTCGAAACCAGCCTGGCCAACATGGCAAAACCCTGTCACTATTAAAAACACAAAAATTAGCCCGGCATGGTGGCACACTTCTGTAATCCCAGCTACTCAGTAGGCTGAGGCAGGAGAATCGTTTGAACCCAGGAGGTGGAGGTTGCAGTGAGCCGAGATCACACCATTGCACTCCAGCCTAGATGACAGAGGGAGACCCTGCCTCAAAAACAGAAACAAATATGTTAGGCTTTCAAAGAAGGTACACTTTATTCACTGAGCTTATAGAGAACCACCAGAAGTTTCTGAGCTGGGCTATCACAGGTATAGATAATGTACCTTAGAAAGACAGCTCTGAAAGCCTTGATGAAGATGTACTGCAAGTCTGAAGATGAATTGGGAAGAAGTACAGTGCTCCAGAGAGAACTGGGACCTGAAGCAGACCTGTGAAAATGGGCATAGAAAGTCAGGAATATATTTGAAGGGCAATTTTGGAGTTAGAACTAAACCATATAGTGTGTTGTCCAAGGTGACATTTTTGAGAAAGAAAGGAGCATTATTAATAATTATGCCAGTGTCCATAATTATGGACAAAAGTCTGTAAACTGGGACTGCTCCAGGTAAACTGGGATATATGCTGATTCTAATAGAGTAAGATCCATGGTCCTTCAGTATAAATGAGGTTAAAAAAAAAAAAAGGTAAGATACAGGCTAGGCGCGGTGACTTACGCCTATAATCCCAGCACTTTGGGAGGCCAAGATGGGTGGATCACGAGATCAGGAGATGGAGACCATCCTGGCTAACATGGTGAAACCCTGTCTCTACTAAAAATACAAAAAATTAGCTGAGTGTGGTGACACGCGCCTGTAGTCTCAGCTATTGGAGAGGCTGAGGCAGGAGAATTGCTTGAACTTGGGAGGTGGAGGTTTCAGTGAGCCGAGATTGCGCCACTGCACTCCAGCCTGGGCAACAGAGCGAGACTTTGTCTCAAAAAAAAAAAAAACAAAAGATCTGATAAGATATGGATAGAATAAAAGAAGAAGGGTCTAGTTTACATAATTGAGAAGATGGTGATATTATAAGAGGATGAAGAGATTGGTTTTAGACTTGTAAAATCTGAAGTTGTTGACAACATAGTTGATTCTCTAAATTGTTACTTTAAGAAAAGACTCTGAGATTTTATATTTATCCTTAATAAAACAAGTGAGAATGGTTTTCTTTTGTTTTTTAGATTGGAGTCCACTGCACACCCATCAGAGAGCTCAGAAGAATTCCTGGAAGAAGAATCCGAACAGAGAGGGATTGAATTTGAGGATGAAAGCAGTGATAAAGATGCACGGCCAGCACTGGAAACCCCGCCACAGCAAGAGAAGCAAGATGGTGAAAAGGTATGAGATCACTTACTCAGTAAAATGAAAATAAGTAAACTAAATTTTACCTTTCGTAATCATATATTGTTAGAAAAGTATACCGATATATTTTAGAGTCTTAGAAATTGTGTTTAGTGTTAAAAAGCATGGAATTACAGGCATAAGCAACTGTGCCCCACTAGTTTTGTTTTCTTAAGTTACTGTGATTTAGCTCCTGCTTCCTCTATTTCATGATGAAATGACATGCTGTGTCAGCTCACTGCAGCCTCCACCTCCTGGGTTTAAGCAATTCTCCTGCCTCTGCCTCCCAAGTAGCTAGGATTACAGGTGCACCAACACGCCCGGCTAATTTGTGTGTGTGTGTGTGTGTTTTTGAGACAGGGTCTCGCTTTGTCACCCGGGCTGGAGTGCAGTGGTGCCATCTTGGCTCACTGCAAGCTCCACCTCCCAGGCTCACGCCATTCTCCTGCCTCAGCCTCCCAAGTAGGTGGGACTACAGGCGCCCACCACCACGTCCGGCTAATTTTTTGTGTTTTTAATAGAGATGCGGTTTCACTGTGTTAGCCAGGATGGTCTTGATGATCTGACCTCGTGATCTGCCGAGACAGGGTTTCACCATGTTTGCCAAGCTGGTCTTGAACTCCTGATCCACTCATCTCAGCCTCCCAAAGTGCTGAGATTACAGGCATGAGCCACCGTACCTGGCCTCATGAAATGATATTTTTATGTTTATTTTTGTAATATTTCTTTTTCTTTTCTTTTCTTTTTTTTTTTTTGAGACAGAGTCTCGCTCTGTTGCCCAGGCTGGAGTGCAGTGACACAATCTTGGCTCACTGCAGCTGTGACTGCAGGTGCCCACCACCACGTCCCGCTAATTTTTTGTGTTTTTAGTAGAGATGGGGTTTCACCGTGTTAGCCAAGATGGTCTTAGCCAGGCATGAGCCATCGTGCCCGGCCTATTTTCGTAATTTTGGGGAGCAGATGGGTGTTTGGTTACATCGATAAATTCATTAGTGGTGATTTCTGAGATTTTGGTGCGCCCATCACCCAAGCAGTGTATACTATACCCAGTGTGTAGTCTTTTATCCTCACCCCCCTCCTACCCTTTCACACAAGTCCCCAGAGTCCATTATATTACTCTTATGCCTTTGCATCCTCATAGCTTAGCTCCCACTTATGAGTGAGAACATACGATGTTTGGTTTTCCATTCCTGAGTTACTTCACTTAGAATAATGGTCTCCAACTCCATGCAGGTTGCTGTGAATGCCATTATTTCATTCATTTTCTATGACTGAGTAGTATTCCATGGTCTATATATACCACTTTTTTTTTTTTTTTGAGATGGACTCTTGCTCTGTTGCTGGGCTGGAGTGCAGTGGCACGCTCTCAGCTCACTGTAACCTCCAACCCCCTGGTTCAAGTGATTCTCCTGTCTCAGCCTCCCAGATAGCTGGGATTACAGGCACATGCCACCACACCCAGTTAATGTTTGTATTTGTAGTAGAGACGGGGTTTCACCATGTTGGCCAGGATGGTCTCGATCTCCTGACCTCCTGATTCACCCACTTCAGCCTCCCAAAGTGCCGGGATTACAGGCCACCGTGCCCGGCCTATATATACACATTTTCTTTATCCACTCATTGGTTGGTGGGCATTTAGCCTGGTTCCATAGTTTTTGCAGTTGCAAATTGTGCTGCTGTAAACATGCACGTGCAAGTGTCTTTTTCATGTAATGACTTATTTTTTTCTGGGTAGATAGCCAGTAGTGGGCTTGCTGGATCAAATGGTAGTTCTACTTTTAGTTCCTTAAGGAATCTCCACACTGTTTTCCATAGTGGTTTTACTAGTTTACGTTCCAACCAGTAGTGTAAAAGTGTTCCCTTTTCACTATATCCACTCCAGCATCTATTTTTTTTATTGTGGCCATACTTACAGGAGTAAGGTCGTATCAAATTGTGGTTTTGATTTGCATTTCCTTGATAATTAGTATATTAGGGTTCTCTAGAGTGACAGAACTAATAGGATAGATGTATATAAAGGGGAGTTTATTAAGGAGTATCAACTCACATGATCACAGAGTCCCACAGTAGGCCATCTGCAAGGTGAGGAACAAGGAAGCAAGGAAGCCAGTCCGAGTCCCAAAGCTAAAGAACTTGGAGTCTGATGTTTGAGGGCAGGAAGCATCCAGCTCCGGAGAAAGATGTAGGCTGGGAGCCTAAGCCAGTCTAATCTCTCCATGTTCTTCTGCCTGCTTTTTATTCTGGCCATGCTGGCAGCTGATTAGATGGTGCCCACCTGGATTGAGGGTGGGTTTGCCTCTCCAGTCCACTGACTCAAATGTTAATTTCTTTTGGTAACACCACCCTTACAGCCACACCCAGGATCAGTACTTTGCATCCTTCAATCCAATGAAGTTGACACTCAGTATTAACCATTACAAGTCTACCCCTTGTCAGCTTGAACCCATACACACTTCCTGAGATCATACATAGTCTTTAAATAAAGACAATAATGTAATAATTATGCCTAACACAATACAACTGTCATTCGTACAACTGGAAACCCCCAACCCAAATAATATTATGTAAAGTTAACACTTAATTGCTCATATGAAGTCAGTAAATCTTATGTCACATGATGAAAGAAAAGGGAAATAAAATGAAGGTATTTTCTTATTACAAGTGTATACATGCGCAAACAAAATAAGAAAGAAATATTCATGACAATTACAGTCATCATTTCTGTAGCTGGTCACGTGGTTGAAGCTGGTGTTGATGCCTACCTTCTTCTGCTACCCATTCTGTATTCCCTTTGCCTTCAGCAAGCACTTTAGCAGGTTGTGTGTTTTTTTTTTCCTAGTGGAGTAACCCAAACCTTCATTCCTGAAGAGTCTGGGCCATTTGTAGTCTTGCCTGGATTGGGCTGTTGTAGTTTCCCATTGACCTTAATCACAGGGCATCGTAATACTAAGAGACACCCCAAGGGATCTCCTATATTCCATGCATACTCTTCCTTAACTCCATTGTGGAGTAGTAGACTGATTTCATCTTGATAGCCTGGGTCAGTCACCCCAGCCAACACTGTAGCTCCCTCAGCCTGTTGACCTAAAGGTAGGAGGAGCCCAAAGTGTCCAGGTGGCGATCTTAACTTCCAGTTTAATGGAATCATTGTTGTGTCTCCTGGTGGCAGCATTCCTCTCTCTGGAACCAATACCTCTAAGCCAGCAGAACGTAATGTTATGGGGACAGGAAGCAAAAATTTTGCTAGTGGATCACTAGGGGTGAAGGTGAGTGATGCCATTTCCACTTTTACCCCTGGATTCCTGGACCTGTGAATCCTGTCTATAAGAGAAACAGTACCATATACTGAAATGCTGATTCAGAGCATACACAGCCTGCTAGAGACCTTTGCCTCAGCCCTGCATAGTATTATCACCTAGTTGGCGTTGTAATTGTGACTTCAAAAGGACATTCCACCGTTCTGTCAATCCAGCTGCTTCAGGATGATGGGGAACATGGTAAGAACAGTGAATTCCCTAAGCATGAGCCCACTGCCACACTTCTTTAGCCATAAAGTGAGTGCCTTCTTCAGAGGCAATGCTGTGTGGAGTACCATGACGGATAAGGCATTCCGTGAGTCCATGGGTGGTAGTCTTGGCAGAGGCATTGCATACAGGATAGGCAAACTCATATCCACAGTAGGTGTCTGTTCCAGTGAGGACAAACCTCTGCTCTTTCCATGATGGAAGAGGTCCAGTATAATCAACCTGCCACCAATTAGCTGTCTGATCACCTTCAGGACTGGTGTCATAGTAAGGGCTTAGTGTTGGTCTGTGCTGCTGGCAAATTGGGCACTCAGCAGTGGCCGTAGCCAGGTCAGCCTTGGTGAGTAGAAGTCCATGTTGCTGAGCCCATGTGTAACCTCCATCCCTGCCGTCACGGCCACTTTGTTCATGGACCCATTGGGCGATGACAGGGGCGGCTGGGGAAAGAGGCTGAGTAGTGTCCACAGAAGAAGTCATCCTATCCACTTGATTATTAAAATCCTCCTCTGCTGAGGTCACCATTTAGTGAGCACTCACATGGGATACAAATATCTTCAGTTTTTTACCAGTCAGAGAGGTCCATCCACATACCTCTTCCCTACATTTCTTTGTCACCAATTTTCCAATCATGCTTCTTTCAGATCCCTGACCATCATCCAAACCATTGGCTACAGCCTATGAATCAGTATATTGTCACACATCTGGCCATTTCTCCTTCCTCGCAAACTGCACAACCAGGTGCACTGCTCGAAGTTCTGCCCACTGGGAAAATTTTCCTTCACCAGTGTCCTTCAGGGATGTCCTAGAAAGGGGCTGTAGTGCTGCAGCTGTCCACTTTTGGGTGGTGCCTGCATATCATGTGGAACCATCTGTGAAACAGGCCCTAGTCTTCTCTTACTCTGTCAACTGATTATAAGGAACTGCCCATGAGGCCATCGGTGGCAGGCTGGGGAAAAGGAGGCAGAGTGGCAGGAGTAGAGACCATGGGCATTTGAGCCACTTCCTCATGTAACTTACTTGTGTCTTCAGGACCTGCTCAAGCCCGATCACATATATACCACTTCAATTTGATGATGGAATGCTGCAGTGCATGACCCACTTTATGATTACATGGGTCAGAAAGCACCCAGTTCATGATAGGCAGTTCAGGTCGCATGGTGACTTGATGACCCATAGTCAAACATTCAGTTTCTACCAAAGCCCCGTAACAGGCCAAGAACTGTCTCTCAAAAGGAAAGCAGTTATCTGCAGAAGATGGCAGGGCTTTGCTCCAAATTCTTAGAGGCTTCCACTGTGATTCACCTATGGGGGCCTGCCAAAGGCTCCAAACAGTACTTGTCTCTCAAAAGGAGAGTATTTATCTGCAGAACATGGCAGGACCTTGCTTCAAAATCCTAGAGGCCCCTTCTGTGATTCTCCTATGGAGGCCTGCCAAAGGCTTCTAACAGCATCCCTATCTGCCACCGACACCTCAAGCACCATTGGATCTGCTGGATCATACAGCCCAAGTGGCAGAGCAGCTTGCACAGCAGCCTGGACCTGTCGCAGAGCCTTATCCTGTTCTGGAGCCTACTCAAAACTGGCAGCCTTTCGGGTCACTTGATAAATGGGTTGGAATAACACAACCAAATGAGGAATTTGTTGCCTCCAGAATCCAAATAGGCCAACTATGTGTTGTGCCTCTTTCTTGGCTGTAGTAGGGGCCAAATGCAGCGTCTTACTCTTTACCTTAGAAGGAATATCTCCACAGGCCCCACACCACTGGACCCTTAGAAATTTTACTGAGGTAGAAGTTCCCTGAATGGTAGTCAGTTTTATTTCCCATCCTTTGGCATGCAAATGTCCCACCAGTAAGTCAGTGTGCTTGCTACTTCTTGCTCACTGGATCCCATCAGCATAATGTCATCAATGTTATGGACCAGTGTGATAACTTGTGGAAGCAAAAAGCGATCAAGGTCTCTTTGAACAAGGTTATGTCACAAATCTGGAGAGTCAATATACCCCTGAGGTGGGACAGTAAAAGTATATTGCTGGCCTTGCCAGTGGAACACAAATTGCTTCTGGTGGGCCTTATGGACAGGAATAGAGAAAAAGGCATTTGGCAAATCAGAGGCTGCATACCAGGTACCAGGAGATGTGTTAATTTGCTCAAGCAATGAAACCACATCTGGTGCAGCAGCTGCAACTGGAGTCACCACTTGGTTAAGCTTATGATAATCCACTGTCATTCTCCAAGATCCATCTGTCTTCTGCACAGACCAAATGAGAGAGTTGAATGGGGATGTGGTGGGAATCACCACCCCTGCACTGTCCTTGATATTGGCACTAATCTCCGCAGTGCCTCCAGGGATGCGATACTGTGTTTGTTTGACTATTTTTCCAGGTAGAGGCAACTCTAATGGTTTCCATTTGGCCTTTCCCACCATAATAGCCCTCACCCCACCAGTCAGGGAGCCAATGTGGGGGCTCTGTGAGTTGCTAAGTATGTCTATACCAATTATGCATTCTGGCACT
The DNA here is from genome assembly GCF_000951035.1 of Colobus angolensis palliatus. Taxonomy (NCBI): domain Eukaryota; kingdom Metazoa; phylum Chordata; class Mammalia; order Primates; family Cercopithecidae; genus Colobus; species Colobus angolensis. Next base: position 5,181,218 of record NW_012118376.1, read on the forward strand.
GGGGAAATGACCACAGGATGAGTCCGGGGACCCACTGGACCCTCTGTAAGTCAGAGCTGAGCTAAAACTCCATTAGATTACCTGATCTTCATAAGCCCCTACTTTAACCACAATGACGTTTTGGGTCCCCCGGAATCAACGTCAGCTCAGAGCCAGTGTCCAGTAGTCCTCGAAATGTCTGATCATTTCCCTTTCCCCAGTGCACAGTTACCTGGTCAAAGGCCAGAGGTCTCCTTGGGGAAGGATGGGAGAAAGATTCACAGCATAAATTGTCGGTATTGTAGTGGAGTCCTTCCTCAAGGGGCTTCATTCAAGGGGTTCTGGGTCTATAAAGTGGCTCAAGTCTGGAAATTGAGGGGCTGTGGTTCTCTTTTTTTCTGTAATTCAAATTAGTCTTTTGTCCACTTGACCTGGAAGTTTTCCATTTATATGAATTAAGTAGGAATTCAGTAGGCTTCCTATCAATTCTACTTCTGGGAACACTGATTAATTAGCCAGTGCAAAAGCTCTACACAAGTCAGATTATTCTGACTGCTGCTTTGCCTCTGTGGTTCATTATGGTAGCTCGCCCACCTTGCATTTGATGGTTGAGTGCTCCCACTTGGCCCCTGCCACCTCTGGATCCAATTATTCCCATTGTATTTAAATTTTGTAGTTGAGTGACTGTGGTTCCCACTGTTAGCTCTGGCATATAGAGAAGAGCAATCATAGAGCTCTTCAAAGATTCACGTGCTGCCCTCACAAATCTCTTTCACAAAGCATTGGTCAAGGGTGTATCTTCTGGACCCTCCCAGCTGGGATGAGTAGGTCTAAAGTGACTAATCCACTCCACCATCCCAATCTCCCTAAGCCTTTGGATCCCTTCCTCTACATTAAACCAAGGGAGATCAGGCATTTCCAGCTTGCTCAGAGTGAGCCATCTTTTAATCCATATTTCAGCTAACCAAGCAATCAATCTATTAGAACCTTTCTAAACTCCCTGAGCAGCAACATTAAATGCAGAGTCCCTGCTTAGTGGGCCCAAATCAATAAATTTAGCCTGATGCAACTCTGTGTTCCTTCCACCATCATCCCACACCCTTAACATCCATTCCCACACGTGTTCTCCAGATTCCTGCCTATATAAATTAGAAAACTCAGTTTTTTTCAAGTGTAGCACACCTCCTTGTGGGTCACACTCTGAACTTCACCTCTAGGGGGCCGCTGGGACTTTAGTCCAGTTAAAGATCTAGAAGCAAACAGGGCTGATTCTTCCCTCCTGAGGTAATGTTACCACTACTTGGGATGGTGAAGCTGTTTCTTCTGGCAAAAAGGCTCATCTTCTGGCAAAAAGGCTCGTCAGAGTTTATAAGCTCTGTGTCCCCAGCGTCATCAGGGTCCTCCTACATGTCCCCATTCCAAGTTGCAGGTTCCCATTCTTTTCCAATAAGGGCTCTCACTTTAACAGTAAACACCTGGTGAGGCTGTGCATGTGCCTTTCGTTGCAGGTCAGCCACTCACAAGATAAGAGGTTGTGTCTGATTTTCCACAATTTCAGCTTTGTCTACAGGAGACAAGACTCTCACTCAGGGCTTTTGAAGTATCTGCTTTTGAAGCCTGGAGTTAGAATCCCTGAGTTCATCATTGTTTTTCATCACTTTGTCCAGTGAACTTAGGAGCAGCCAACCAACTTCATTGTGTTCCTTGGTTCTCCACATACGGTCCAAGGTATTATGTGTAGAGTCACCAAACTTCTTCCTTCTCAGAAGTGGTGAATCAGGAGTGTCAAATGCATTTATTTTGCATAACTCTAAACAGTTCATGCCAAGGACTATCAGTGTTCTCCATACTATTAGAAGTAGAGTCCTTAGCATTTTGGGGTCTGATCATATTAAGGAGCCATCTCCAGAAACCCACCGACAAAAGAACTCCATCCTTAATATTCTGTTCCTCTAGAACCACTCCTGGTACCAAAGTCTGTTCGGGTTCTCTAGAGGGACAGAAGTAATAGGATAGGTGTATATATAAAGGGAAGTTTTTAAGGAATGTTAACTCGCACGATCACAAGGTCCCACAATAGGCTGTCTGCAAGCTGAGGAGCAAGGAAGCCAGTCTGAGTCCTGAAGCTGAAGAACCTGGAGTCCTATGTTTGAGGGCAGGAAGCATCCAGCACAGGAGAAAGATGTAGGCTGGGAGGCTAAGCTAGTTTAATCTCTTCATGTTCTTCTGCCTGCTTTTTATTCTGGCCATGCTGGCAGCTGAGCCACCACGCCTGTCCTTTTTTTCACTTTTAAAAAGTTAAGATTATATTGTACATACTTCATGGAACCTGTTTCATCCAATAAGATATATAGCAGTGCCAGTGACAACTTCCATTTTAATTTTTTTTTTTTTAACCTGGGTTGATTATCCTCTCTTCCTGAGGTTCTCTGGTCTCCTGACTTCATAACACTACTGCACTTTGGTTTCTTGGTTTTTTTTTTTTGAGACGGAGCCTTGCTCTGTTTCCCCTGGCTGGAGTGCAGTGGCACGATCTCTCTGGCTCACTGCTACCTCTGCATCCTGGGTTCAAGCTATTCTTCTGCCTCAGCCTCCCGAATAGCTGGGACTACAGGCGAGTGCCGCCACACCCAGCTAATTTTTATATTTTTAGTAGAGATGGGGTTTTACCATATTGGCCAGGCTGGTTTCTTGGTTTTTCTATCTCTGAAGTATTATTTTTATTTTTTGACTCTTCTCATACTTGCTTTTTCCCCCTTATTGTGGACACTCTGGAAAAAGTCCTTGATTTTCTGAACTTTGGTTCATGTTTTCTTTTTTTGAAAATATATCCAATCTCATGACTTCAACTGTTTTATCTATGGGAATGACCAGTAACTCTAGACTTATATCTCTCTCCCACTCTGGTCATTTTTATGAGCTTTATATTACCTTCTGTGTGCACTCTATTCTGTGTATCATCTGGTATAATAAAATAGATATTATTTTATAGATGATTTTTATTTTAGAACAATTTGCTTTCTTACTATAGAAAAATTAAAATCTCTGATTTCTCTTTTGGAAAAATTTCCTTGATATGCTTTTAGGGGTCCTACACAATGCAGTCAAATCTATTTGTGAACACTTGAGTGCATCAGTTTTATAATTTTAATAATGGTAATAAAATTCCCCTTAATTATTAGAATGTCAGGATTAGAAATACTTGACATTAAATATAAGTTAACCGATAAACATTGGAAGAATTTTAGAAATTGGAGAGTTCATGTTATCAAATAGCATCTCCATACTTTAATGATAAGCAAAGGAGCAGGACTCTTCAGAAATGACCCTGGCGTTGACTGAGACTGGGGCTCTCCTCCCAGCAAGAAGCAGCACCTAAACTGAACTTCACATTAGACTGTTAGTGCTTCCTACCTCTGGCACAATAAACTGTAATTTCGCATAGGCCCCAAAGATTCCAGATGCTGAACAGCTGGTGTTATGTAAAGAACTGGCATCAAGTCTATACTCTGGTGCCTTTTTCCTGAAAAGGTTCTTCCCATGATTGCCCTATAAGAAGGAAGAACTAGAAGTGGGTAGGGTCTTTTCATTGAATCTCCAACCCATACTGTGTATCCACAGAGCATCCTGGTCCTGCCCTATCTTTCCTTAAGAGCAGTGGGAGTATGGGGTACTCAGGATTATTTTATTTTGCTGATACTGTCTTATGAGTTTCCCTCTTCCCCCAGTAAGACTGTTCTTTAACCCATGTTCTATAATATAAACTTGAGTCTTGGTATAGGACAGGTAGGCACTGAGAAGGGACCCGTCATGCATGACAAATAAGTTAGTTTGTAATCATGTCCTTTTTTCCCCTCTCTTCATGGTGTAGGAATCTGAATTAGAGCCTATGAATGGTGAGATAATGGATGATTCTCTTAAGACCTCACTTATAACAGAAGAGGAAGACTCCACTAGTGAAGTTTTAGAGGAAGAATTAAAATTGCAGCCTTTTAATTCCAGTGAAGAGTCTACAAATCTTGTTCCACTGGTGGTAGAATCTTCAAAACTCTCTGAGGCAGATGCACCAGATAAGGTAAGGGGGCGGTGAGCTATTTTTTAATAAACTATACCAATGTTGGTGACATTAGGGGGGAGGGTGCATGGTATATGTATTTGCTTCCACCTTAACATGTACAGTGCTTTAGGAAGATTAACTTTTATACTAGATTTGATATTATAAGAAAATGTAATCAGTAATATTCTATAAATTCAAATAATTATAAACATTCATATCTGATATGTGGTAAAAAAATGAGTTTTATTACTTTTAATACTTTGTACTTAGGAAATGCTTAGAAAAATGGATAAAGCATTATTTACCAAATATTTGAGTACCTATATTGGTTAGTCTATGACTAAAACAGTAATTTATATTTGTTTTAATTAGGCAGACAGATTAGGTTAGTGGGGGAAAAAATCCCGGAGTATTTTAAAAGAAATTTAATTTTGTTACTTTTGAATATTACAGTTTATGGCTAAAAAACTGTTGTATGGGATTATTTATTAGTGTCTCACCTAAATAAAAGAATAAAACGTCCATTGCCCTAACTTACCTAATGAAATCGTAGTCAAACTTAAGTGTGGTGGCACAGTGAAGTCCCAAGGTATTTTTGGTTCTGGCTCCAGTAACACCAGGAAACTAAAAAAACTGAGTTGATTCATGATTTTGAAGAATCTTGATATGAAGTTTAATGTGTCTTAATTACAAAATAATTATTTCATTATATCCTCAAAGAACTTAAGTGTATTAAAATTACCATGTGACACAATTTTGAAGAAATTGAGTTGTATTCAGAATATATACACATTTAGCAGAACAGAAATTCAAAAAAATACATAATTTTGAGTAATGAATACCGAATTGTTTAAATTGTAGTTCAGTGTCATTGCATATTAGAGCCTGAGAAGAATTTATTTTTAGAACTGTATTACAAGTTTATTTGTTGACTAGGTTTTTAATTTTCAGACCCCACGTATACCTGACTCAGAAATGTTGATGGATGAAGGCACATCTGATGTAAAGGGGCACGTGGAAGAGAAACTGTCCCTACTTCCAAGAAAGAAAGCACACCTTGGGAGTTCAGATAATGTTGCTACTATGTCACATGAAGAACGATCTGATGGTGGTTTTCCAAACTCTGTGATAGCCGAATTTTCTGAAGAACCAGTCTCTGAGAACTTATCTCCCAATACTACTTCCTCATTGGAAGACCAGGGTGAGGAGGGGGTAGCTGAGCCCCAGGAAACATCTACTGCTCTTCCTCAGAGTTCTTTGATAGAGGTTGAACTTGAAGATGTGCCATTTTCACAGAATGCAGGACAGAAGAACCAGTCAGAGGAGCAGTCTGAAGCATCTTCTGAGCAACTGGATCAGTTTACACAATCGGCAGAAAAAGCTGTTGATAGCAGCTCAGAGGAAATAGAAGTGGAAGTGCCTGTGGTAGACAGGCGGAATTTAAGAAGAAAGGCCAAAGGGCATAAAGGACCTGCTAAGAAGAAAGCTAAGCTGACCTGAAGGAAGAAGAAAAGTGGATGATAAACCCTCTTCTTTGTAACATAATTGTTTTTAAAATATGGTAATTAATAAACAGCATGGGGCACAGGACAAAAATTTCCAAAATTTCAATTTGAACTTACTATGCAGTTTTTCGCTTCCCTTTAGAACGTAGAATTCACCATTCTTTTTAATTATTCAGGCTATTTTTGGTAAATGCAATTTTTTATTTTTATTAACCATGTTTCAATTTTGGGAAACCAGATCATATTATATTTTCTTTATCAGGTGGTACATCTGACCATTATTTCAAAAATATAATTAAAAAACTGAAAGTAGTAGAATTTCCATTACTTACAAGGATCACAGAAATCTTTTATACTAAGGGTTTTAATAGTAAAACTTGGTGAGGGTTCTAGAAGTTTTAAATTTCAAAACTAATCACCAATTTTTTAAAACGGCATGCCTAAACAAAAGTGTCAATAAATTAGAATAAATATAACTTCAAGTAAACGAGAGCACAAAAACAAACAAACTTACGGTCAAATGTTCATGAAGATATTTTGGTTTTGGCCTCTTAATCCTAGATATAGATGCGTTTTTTTCCTTTGACTTCACTATGGAAAGGTACACATAAAATCTGTTTCTGATTCATTCTATCATCTGATGTTAACAGTACTGTCAGGGATTTAACTGTGGCATGTGGGGACTAATTATTTAAAATTTCATTTGAAGTATTTGCTATAATTTTTGTCTGCATATGTGCAGATGCCTAGAAGTTTAGACTTCACTTTCACCTTTAATCAGGTAAAAATCACAACTATAATTTAGAGACATAGTTTAATTTGGACTTCTGGTCCTGACCAGACAGATAAATTAAGCTGGAGATTTTACTTTTATCCCAACCCAGTTAACATCTATATTTCAGAAGTATGAGGCTCCTTCCTAAGGCATCTCCTTAAATCTTGCCACCTCCCTAATTCTACTACAGTCTTATTTCTATTCCCCCACAGCTTTTCATCACTTCTCTAACTCATGGAGTGATTCTCCAATCAACAGATCTTCCTGCCTGCCGGCTTATGCCCTTGATGTCCATTTTTGGGTAGGTTTGGAGGTGCACTCCACAATGTTAGACCTACATGGCAGGGGTAAAACTGCCTTGGGGAGCTATGGTTACAAGGGCTTCAATCAGATTGGAAGAGGCTTCAGTCATCCTTTGATTTGTACTGTGAGTACTGGTTGCAAGCTGGCCTGTTAAGTGTATGTTGTGTTGCCATAGCAAAGGCCTAGGAAAATTTGAAGAAAAAATACCCTGAACTGTTAATTTTTGTAATTTATTTAAAAATGAACAAAATGGTTATTAGAATCCAAAGATAATCTAAAAACAATTCTACTCTTGGGAAATATTATGTGTACTCAAGTTTGCACTTAAGCTGGAGAATGTTTTGAGACCATTTAGTTTTAAAAATAGCTTGATCTTGATCCTTACGTAAAAGAAACATTACGACTTTGTGTTATTATTTGAGATAGCTAAGGATTGATGTTGAAAGTTTATTCAGTCTATAGTAAGCTGATGTCATGTCAATAAATTTTGTTTGGGGATGTTGGTATTTTCAATCTAATTAGTTAAAATCCTTAAGCAGACAAAATAGTAAACCCTCTTATTTGTGTTAGATTTTGAACACCTGTATTCTATATTTTCTTTAATTATTAGTCAGAGGTAAGCCAGATTATTTCATACTAAATGAAAATTAAAGCACTTTGGCCATTTATTTTCTCAACAGATCTAATACTAAGTTCAAAAAAAAAGTATGACTACTATTAATCTACCATTTATGCTGTTTTATACATTTTATGAGAAACTTCTGTCAATATCACAAAGGGAAATATTCTGTTAAGATTCAGTAAATTCTTAACCTTTACTTTTTCATTTCTTAGATTTGAAAACAACACTTTTAGATATTTTATTTTTACTTGGGTTTGTTTAAACTACTTTCTTTTTAAATTATTTTAAACATGCAACGCTTCATGAATTTGTTTGTCATCCTTGCACAGGGGCCATGCTAATTTTCCCTGTATTGTTCCAATTTTAGTATATGTGCTGCTGAAGTGAGCACTAAAAGACTTTCTTTAGGCAAGTGTAGTTTTTTAAAGATTGAGCTCACTGGTTCAACTCTTGATGTGTGAATATAGTTGAGTTTACAAAAAATGTTTAATCATATATGACCACTGGGAGCTAACAGTATAAACTTATTCTTGTTAAATTTGTTTGGGTTAAATAGTAAGTGAATTCTAAGCAATTTCTAAGGTTTTTGTTTAGCACACAAGAACACTTCTGTTACAGATGATCTCTGACAGAAGATGTTATTTTGGGATTTATAGATTATAAAAGGAAAAGTTAGATCACTTGGAAAAACCTAACTCATGTTCAGTAACTTGAGTATAGAATTTATACCAGTTTATCTTCAATAAGGAACCTACATGAACCTAATCAGTTAACTGTAGTTTTTGCAAGGCATTAGAAAAAATTTCACAATTACAGGGGACTGAAAATGTGATTTCAACCAGCTAGTCTAGTTGTTGAATGTCCAGTCACATTATACATAGTCCTTTGTGAACTTATTTGTTTGTGAAGGAAGTTCACTTTTTGTGTACATACGTGTATATTTCCTTGTGTAATATAAAGCAGATGGTTATTAGCAGTATTTTAGTTCTTTCAAGTTATAAATTATTCAATTGCTAGACATCACAGAAATTAGTATATTTAAGAATTTATTATAAAGCTCCTCTACAACTTTTAAAGGTGAGAGGGTCTATTATGATTTTTTATAAAATCAAACAGCATGATTTAGAACGTCGGTCTTCTACTTAAAATGTGTCTATATTCATGGTATTTCCATTCAGTGTAGATGGTAAGGAAAACATCTAGTCATTAAAGATTTACTTTTAGCAGACTCCAGAACACTACTTACAATGGGGTTTCAGTGACTAGAAATCTTGAAGGTTTATGATTGCATCAAATTGAGCCTGTACTAATATCTAAATATCTGCTCTTACGTTCTGCTTTATCCCTTGGGATTACCTTCTAAGGTTTGGTCACACCAGCAAACTGAAACAGATCTTAATGTAAATAAAGAATTTATACTAGTATTACTCATCTCTGTTACAGTATTTTGGAAAACGTTTCAGGTGTCATCTAGTCTTTCATGGGTGTGTTTAGTTACAAGTGTTATGCTTATGTTTTCATACTTAATATCAAGCTTTCTTTGTACCTTACAAGATAGTAATTTTGGTTCTAAAAAAACAAGCAAACTTCATTTTTGTAGTATCCAGAAATTACCTGGAGTCAGTATTTTTATTCGCCTTGTAGAACTTGTGATCCACACATCACCCATTTATATTAGTGGCAAAATTATCTGCTAAAATCTAACTGTAAGAAAGGCTTACCTTCTGTCATCAAGTGATTGTATCATCCTAGATCGCCATTTCCAAGGAACTAGCCTTTCTTTTCTTAAGTGTCTGTATGTGTTCTAAAACTTCTAGTATATTTATAGAACTTAGAAAAAATGTTACATTATTCAGAGTAGAAAGTCTTACTGGAGTACTTATATTTATTTTCTTTTTTTTTTTTAGATTTAAAAGTAGTAATTAAACCTATATTTTGTGATTATTTCCTGATCTGTGTTTTGAAATTCTTTTCCTTCTGTTTTCCTCATGAAGATGTTTCAGATACTGAACTTGTTTAGACATTGAATGACTTTGTTAAAGGCACAATTAATCACATTGGTTGTACTCTGAAGACAGACTTCTTAAAAAAAAAATAAACAATTTAAAACAATGTGGTGATTATAGATTAATGTAATGTACTGCCACCCTTAAAGCCACAACATATAACAGATCACAAAAGTGCTTTCACCAAGTTACAACCCTAAAACTTTACCTTCTTACATCATCTAAGTAACTGCAAACAAATATCTCCTCAGGGAATCAGTGCAGTCTTCTTTTTCCTTTTAAAACTTAGCTGGAGTTACTTAAACTAATTCTTAATACCATTCTGAAAGTATAAATATACTGTTCAGAATACAGAAAATGCTAAGAAAGTACAGACTTTAGTATTAATTTTTTTCATTTTCATGATTCAAGTAGAAAATAGTGCCAAGTATGTATTATTACACATGGTAAATGAAATGAAAATGTTTAGAATGTAATTCACTAGACCTTTTGCTGTACTGAATTTCACAGGTGAAAAGGTTTCTCTGAGTTTTGAACTTTTAGTGTCTTCTCACATACTTTAGTGTAAACTCTGTAAACTTAGCATCTGTAGTAATGCTACCTTTTTTAGGATTAATGATTAATGAGGTAGAAGATACTTCAGTTAAATTCTCAGACACATAATTGTGTATTAACCTTTTTGAAAGGCATTTTCAACGAACACTGGTGGTGTTTTCAGGAAATTACCGAATACCCACGCACAAATGCAGATATTGATGAAGTAGGGTATTTGTATATTTGCTTTTTTTCATTCAATTTTATGAATATGGAGTCTAGGCAGATTTCAAAATAAAGACCATTTATAGAACAGGACCATTTTAATGTTTACAATTTAATAAATCTCTTCATTGCAGACATGTATGGCTGTTCGGTAGTATTCAGAAACATCACAGTAATGGCAGTTTTCTCAATTGGTGTGTAGTCCTCGATAATTATATATGAAATGGCTGTCAAACCAGTAAGACTGCATTTATACATCCATCATTTTCAGGATTGTTGGTAACCTGGGCATATTTTCCTAAGGAAAACAAAACCAAAAAGGAAAAGGGAGGGTTGTTAGCTAATAAAAATTAATTTGAAAGAATATAACTTTTGCCCTTTTTTTTTTTTCCTGTCTTAATACAGGGTTTCACTCTTATTCCCCAGGTTGCAGTGCGGTGGTGTGATCTCGGCTCACTGTAACCTTTGCCTCCTGGGCTCAAGCGATTCTCCTGACTCAGCCTTCTGAGTAGCTGGGACCACAGGCACACACCACTGCCTGGCTAATTTGTTTTTGTATTTTGTAGAGATGGGGTTTTGCCATGTTACCCAGGCTGGTCTCGAACTCCTGAGCTCAAATGATCTGCCTGCCTTGGCCTCCCAAAGTGCTGTGATTATAAGCGTGAGCCACTGCGCCCAACCATGCCTAAAATATTACTAATTACCACTTTTAATAAGTAAGAAATGAACTGTAAAGGATAAATGAGATTTTACAAAATTCAATCATTTAAGAACAAACGAGTTCTGAATACAATTTTCATATAAACAGTGTTTTTGCAAATAATGGTCAGCTCCATGTTATTAGTACATTGCATTAACAGGCTTTTGTGGATTGACCTGAGCATTGTCACTTTTTCACATGATTATTCCCGGAAAATGTATCAAGTTTTAAATGAGTTTCAAGTCAAGGTAACAACGTATCTTAAAACTGAGGTCAGCTGACATGAAGTATAAGCCAATCACTGAAGAAGTTGTAGTGTGTATTCTTCCCTTTCAAAGAAGTTGGATCTGGTAGTTGGATCTGGTACTAAAGGTAGAAAACTAAGCAAATAAGGGCGTTTAAAATTAGTGCATGACACGTTTCTGTTTTATTACTGATCTATTGTGATTACACGTTTGTTGTATGCCTCCCTTCCTCTGCTCATGGTTAATTTATTCTATTTACAAGTTTTTTTTTTTTAGTTATAACTTCGAAGGCATCTGCTTCCCTTGTAATAAACAATTTTTATTAAAAAGGATCAGAATATCTTAATTTTACTTATTTTTGAGACGGAGGCTTGCTCTGTCTCCCAGGCCAGAGTGCAGTGGCATGGTCTCAGCTCACTGCAAGCTCCAGGTTCAAGCGATTCTCCCGCCTCAGCCTCCCGAGTAGCTGGGATTACAGGCACTCACAACCATGCCTGGCTAATTTTTTTGTATTTTTAGTAGAGATGGGGTTTTGTCATGTTGACCAGGCTGGTCTCCAACTCCAGTCTCAAGTGAACTGCCTGCCTTGGACTCCCCAAGTGCTGGGATTACAGGTGTCAGCCACTGCGCCCGGATAGCAAGGGGGCTTTTTAAAGCCTGGAAGCTTCTACGTGATTTCTGGGAGGTCAGGAGAATCCCATTAACAGAATGAACTAAACTGTTTTAAGTCAGTTTCAATTATTATTATTATTACTTTTTGAGACAGAGTCTCGCTCTGTCATCCAGGCTGGAGTGCAATGGCACAATTGCAGCTCACTGCAACCTCCGCCTCCCAGGTTCAAGCGATTCTCCTGCCTCAGCCACCCAAGCAGCTGGAATTACAGGCGTGGGCCACCACAGCTGGCTAATTTTTGTATTTTTAGTAGAGATGGGGTTTCACCATGTTGGCCAGGCTGGTCTTGAACTCCTGGCCGCAGATGATCTGTCTGCCTCAGCCTCCGAAAGTGCTGGAATTACAGGCTGAACCACCACTCCTGGCAGTTTCAATTAGTTATCAGTTTATCTGCGTGGGACAGATAGTTCTATTTCTTTAAATTTAATAGGTATTTTCTCTTAATGTTAGCATGTAAATATAAGAAGTATTTACATAATATTTGTAAACTTATGGCAAAAGAAATTTTTTCATACAGAAAACATCTTAAGTCATTGGCTAATACTTCATGTCAGCTGACCTCGCTTTTAAAATATGTTTGATATATGCCTCCCTTCCTCTGCTCATGGTTAATTTATTCTATTTTCTTACAATATTTCTTAGTTATAACTTTGCCTCTGCTTCCCTTATAATAAATAATTTTTATTAAAAAGGTTAAAAAAAAATTTTTTTTGAGATGGAGTCTTGCTCTATCTCCCAGTCTGGAGTGCAGTGGCACAATCTCAGCTCGTTGCAAACTCCACCTCCTGAGTTCAAGTGATTCTCCTGCCTCAGCCTCCCAATGGCAGAGATTACAGGTGCTTGCCATCACACCTGGCCAATTTTTTTGTATTTTTAGTAGAGACGGGTTTTGCCATGTTGTCCAGGCTGGTCTCAAACTCCTGACCTTAGGTGATCCACCCCCTTCAGCCTCCCAAAGTGCTGGGATTACAGGCGTGAGCTGCTGCGCTTGGCCAAAAAGGATCAAAATAAATCTTAACAGAATGTATTACACCTTATGTAACTAAAACTAGTAAGCTAAATTTTAAAACAATTGTATTTATAACTACTTTTTCTATATTTTTTACTAAAGATTTACATCTGATTTACATTGTTTTAACTTAGCTCTACTGCATTAAAAAAATTTGCTGTGTATTTTAATACATCAACTTGAAGAGTATTTCTATTAGTACTGCAGAATAGCAACAGCCCTGTATTCAAAAATTCACTTACCCCAAATAACTTTGCCTCCTTGCGTCACAAGGCCCAATTCGCTCACATTTACCTCAATGACAGTACCTTTGGTAATAACACCCAAAGTTGTATACAGTGGGGATGAGGGATTCTTCTTTACACCAAGTATCGGCAGGCAAAAGGTGGCTTTCAGTTCAGGATGTGTTACGTGGGCTTTCTTGAAACGCAAGCCCTAGTAAGTCAAACAACATAAGAATGTTCACGTCCAGAATGTTAACAGTGATGAGTAGTGGTCGTTTTTGCTTATCTTTTTCAACCATCTCCAAAAAACTATGGTTGCATAATGTCATCTTAAAGCAGCTAATAAAATATGTTCTACAAAGTAAAAACCTGATGGTTACAGTATAAATATGTGGGGCAAAAACCCACACATATACCTAAGAATTTCTTTTTTTTTTTTTTTTTGAGACAGGGTCTTGCCCAGTTGCCCAGGCCAGAGTGCAGTGGCATTACTTGACTCGCTGCATCCTGGGCTTCTTGGGCTCAAGACATCCTCCCACCTCAGGCTCCTGAGTAGCTGGGACTACAGGCACGCACCACCATGCCTAGCTAATTTTTGTGTTTTTCTTGTAGAGATGGGGTTTCGCCATGTTGCCTGGTGGTCTTCAACTCCTGGGCTCTCAACCTATCCACCCACCTCAGCCTCCCGAAGTGCTGGGATTACAGGCCACCACAGCTAGCCTCCGAAGAGTTTTTTTTTTTTTTTGCCCTGTAACAGCTACCTAGCAACATACTCAGATTTTTACTGTCTAGTCATCTACACTTAGACTTACTAAGGACTTGACATATACCAGGCCACTATGCTAGCTCACAACTGGCTCACGTAAACACAATAACCTCACAACAAACACATCTCTCTCCTGTTTTTGAATGATGTAACAAGGATCAGCAGGTTAAATGACTTGTTTCCAGATTAAACGGTGAGTGGTAAACAGAATCAAACCTAAATATCCTGATTCCAAGTCTTTATATACCTCAGCTACCTCCCATGATGAAAAAAGGAGTGGATTGTTAGCTTTCTTTAGGTTGATGGTAATATGAGACTGGAGAAGGCCCAGAGAGGTCTTTGTTACAGAAACTGGTTATGGAATCACCCAGTCACCTAATAGGGTCTTTTAGGGTGTAGTATGCAGTCTTGATTTTTACGTGTATGGGGATGGGGAGAAAACAACACTAAATCAGTTTCTTAGTTAACAGATTCATTAATGAAGCTCGTAAGAAACTGACACCATTCAGGATGCCATCTGATTAATTCACAATGACAAATCTGTGAAACTACAGAAAACCTAGAGTAGCCTGACATGTATATTCTCTCCCTGTAGAACTGGTAAGGCTATGAAAATATATTCAGAATGTGAATATGAAACCAAAACAAGTCGATTCCATGATATAATCCAGAGGTGGGCAAACACTTTGTGTAAAGAACCCAAAAGGTAAACATTTTAGGCTTTGCCAGGCCATATGGCCTCTGTTACAACTGTTCAATTCTGGGGGTGGGGGTTATGCAATATGTAAATGAACAGGCATGGCTGTGTTCCATTAAAACTTTATTTACAGAAACAGGCTGTTTGCCAATATTTTAATCTATTAAAAATTACTCAGGTTGGCCGGGTGCGGTGGCTCATGCCTGTAATCCCAGCACTTTGGGAGGCTGAGGCGGGCGGATCACAGAGATCGAGACCATCCTGGCTAACATAGTGAAACCCCATCTCTACTAAAAATACAAAAAAATTAGCCAGGCATGGTGGCGGGCGCCTGTAGTCAGTCCCAGCTACTGCGGAGGCGGAGCTTGCAGTGAGCTGAGATCGCGCCACTGCACTCCAGCCTGGGCGACAGAGGGAGACTCCGTCTCAAAACCAAAAAAAAAAAATTAGGTTGAACACTAGGATTTGAGCATGTTGCAACTTTCTTCTCTCTGATACTTTGTTTTTTTTGAGGCTATGTATCTAACTGGGAGAATAGTTCAGTCTCTTTGAAGGGATTTTGCAAAAATACATCTTCAATTATGTTTCTCCCCAGGGGTGGGGAAGTTTGGGGTCATATTACTATTGCTGCCTTCAACAGAAATTAAGCTATATTAAATTATCTTCCATTTTTCAAAGATTTTCTTTTCCTTTTTTTTTTTTTTGAGAGAGTCTTGCTGTGTCCCCCAGGCTGGAGTGCAGTGGTGTGATCTCTGCTTACTGCAAGCTCTGCCTCCCAGGTTCATGCCATTTTCCTGCCTCAGCCTCCCAGGTAGCTGGGACTACAGGCGCCCACCACCATGCCCGGCTAATTTTTTGTATTTTTTTTTCATTAGAGACGGGATTTCAGTGTTAGCCAGGATGGTCTTGATTTCCTGACCTCGTGATCTGCCTGCCTCAGCCTCCCAAAGTGCTGGGATTACAGGCATGAACCACCGCGCCTGGCTTTTCAATGATTTTCAAGAGCATTTGGATACTTTCCTTACCAAACTGAAACTGACTCTTACAAAACAGTCCTAGTCAAGTTTTCGAACTGTTGTCAAAGACAAGAAGTGTTTTGAGACCTAGACAATATTAGGCATATAGCAGATCACTAGTTGAATGAGGAAAATATGAAGAAAATGAAGATTCTAATATGTCATGTTTAAAAGTCAGAATTTACTGACAATGTCTTATGACACTACTTTTTCAAATCTCTTATGAAGCTGAAAATATATATATATATATATTTTTTTTTGAGATGGATTTTTGCTCTTCTTGCCCAGGCTGGAGTGCAATGGTGTGATCTCGGCTCACTGCAACCTCTGCCTCCCAGGTTTAAGTGATTCTCCTGCCTTAGCCCCCTAGTAGCTGGCATTACAGGCGCCCGCCACCACACCCAGCTTACTTTTTGTATTTTTTGGTAGAGATAGGGTTTCACTACATTGGCCAGGCTGGTCTTGAACTCCTAACCTCAGGTGATTCACCCACCTCAGCCTCCCAAAGTGCTGGGATTCCAGGTGTGAGCCACTGCACCCGGCTAAAGATTCTTAACTAGTGAAAAAAGTACTAAATAACTTCTATCACTAACTTAAAATAACAAAAATAGCATAAAAATATCTTCCAATCTGTTCCACATCAATTTAAAGAATTTCAGGAAATTATAATGTTCTTTATCCTATTTAACAAAGTGAACTAATATTTCAGTCATTACACTCTTCCAAGGACTTACCATTGGCCTGATAAATCTTTCATATTTAGGTGGTTTTCTTGTAAAGCCATCTCCAACAAAGCACACTTTAGTAACCATCCTCTTCCATGCTTTCTTCTTTCTCTTTCCTGTTCGAATAACTTTTAATACTTCTGTTTCTCCCTGGGCACGTACTTTAGGCAGAGGGACTTCCCATTTTCCCTAAAAATGTGCCACACTTAAAAGTTTATATTGTTATTAAAGGACAATGAGAGTAAGTCAAGTATGTTTTAGTTGTACAAAGCAGTAGATCTGTTTTTTTTTGCTTAACCATCTTTGGCTCAACTGTTATTCTAGAGTTCTGTATTGTCTCCTCATAAGCTGCAAATTAAACAGAACAAGTTTATATATCATGGGTACATTAAATAAATGGTTGACTTAAGCTAAAAATCTTATTGCTGTGTTATGGGTGAGAAAATACCACCTGTAATGTGGTGATGATTTTTTATTTATTTTTATTTTTTATTTTTTGAGATGGAGTCTCGCTCTGTTGCTCAGGCTGGAGTGCAGTGGTGCGATCTTGGCTCACTACAACCTCTGCCTCCTGGGTACGAGCAATTCTCCTGTCTTACCCTCCCGAGTAGCTGGGACTACAGATACACACCATCACACCCAGCTAATTTTTGTATTTTTAGTAGAGGTGGGGTTTCACCATATGGTCAGGCTGGTGGTCTTGAACTCCTGACCTCAGGTGATCCACCTGCCTCGGCTTCCCAAAGTGCTGGGATTACAGGCGTGAGCCACTGTGCCCAGTCGATGGTGACTTCTATAAGCAGTGTATGTGTTTACTAATGTTTAATAGCATAACACTGGACGAGTGTTTCCACCTCTTAATATGTCTTTGTATTTCTTCCTGAAATGGATTTGTAGATTACATTAATAGTAAGACAAAGTCCTCACCAGATGTTTTATGCCTCCCTTGAGTGCAAATTCTATGAAAAAAACTGAAGTAGTGTAAGGCAGTAGAAGGAATTCTTTAAATATAGATACTGCATATTCTTTTATCTGGATTTCTGCTAATCTATTCACAGGTGTTTTAAAAAGCCACATTTTTTGTGATAACTCAGGGAGTTTTCCACCATTCTGCTTTTGAACCAATTTTGGCACTACAGAACAGCACAAAGAAGCATTTGTATTTTTCTTTATGACTGCACAGCATTGTGGGTTTTCAAACAGGAAGACAAATACTGAATTTGAAATTCACTCCTTATCAGCTTTTTAATTTCATATGTCATTCTAATAATTTTTTTAAAACTTAAATTTTAAAACCTTATGATGAGAAAGCAAGTTTTTTTATTACTAAATTTACAAAGACTTCAACATCTAAATAATGGGAATAATAGCTGTACTTCATGTTTGAAATTAAACCAAGAAACAAGAACCTCAAATTTGAATTTAAGTAATTCTCCTAAACAAAACAAAGACTTCAATTGTTACTGCTTACCGCCTTCTCTTTTCGTTTCTGTTTAATCATATTGGAAAGTACTTTAGCTCGAGACTGTCCCTCTCTGTCCAGCAGATAGGCAGGTACTGCTCCCTGTGGAGTCTTTTCATCATTCTTTTGTTTGGTGTTTCTCTTTTCATGCATCTTGATACTACCAAGAAGGAAAAAAGATTCAAAATTATCTGTTTTAATAATGATGACTCAAAAGATGTTAACTTGTTACGACAAATAAATGAGACCACTTACGTCTTTTTCATTTGTATTTTTTCAGCATGGCGCTGTTTATGGTAAAGCTTAGCCTTCAGACCAATCATTTTCTTTGCCTTCTTTGAACGTTCATGAGCCTCTCGACTTTCCTTCTTTCTCTTTTTCTCATGGTAATCCAAACGGTATCCATAGCGTTTACGGTGTAATTCAATGTATTCATTCTGTGGCTATAATGATGCAAGAAATGTTATTTTAGTTTTTAAAAGTACTGACAATTATTCTAAAATGCTTGCTTTTACACAGCATAAAGATCCTGTTTCATCCAAATGTTCACTTACTTGAATGATAATTGCACCATTAAGTCTATTCACATGATGTAAGCTAAATTTTGATCTTGAATGATATGAGGCATCAAGGCTTACATTTCTAATAATCTCAGTAGGGAATATTCCAAAATCTACTGGACCACAAAAGGGATGAACTGATTACAGTATCTTTTTTCCTTGACATAATTTGCTTTTTAAATAACATCTTCATTTCACATTAAAAAAATTTAAGTCAGTTTTATTGAAGCATAATTTACACACAGTAAAACCTGTCCTTTTTAGGCATACAGTTCTAAGTTTTTTTTTTTTCCCCCTTTTCTTTTTTGAGACAGAGTCTCGCTCTGTCACCCAGGCTGGAGCGCAGTGGTGGGATCTCTGCTCACTGCAAGCTCCGCCTCGGGTTTAAGCCATTCTCCAGCCTCAGCCTCCGGAGCAGCTGGGACTACAGGCGCGCCCGCCACCGTGCCAGGCTAATTATTTGTATTTTTAGTGGAGATGGGGTTTCACCATGGTCTCGATCTCCTGACCTCGTAATCCGCTCGCCTCAGCCTCCCAAAGTGCTGGGATTACAGGCGTGAGCCACCGTGCAGTTCTACGTTTTCACTAACTACACAGTTCTGTAACCACCACAATCAAAATAGAGAATTTCCATTTCCCCCTAAAATTCCCTATGTCACTTTGAAGTCAATCCTCTTTTCCAACCCTCAATTTGATACCTATCCCTAGTTTTGCCTTTCCCAGAAAGAAACAGGGATCAACAGTAGTACATAGCCTTTTGAATCTGGTTTGGGATTCACCCAATTTGTTGCAGGTATAGGTACTTCAATTCTGTTTATTGTTGAGTAGTATGCTATTGTATGGATATACCACTGTTTCACTGACCAGTTGATAGGTATCTGGGTTGTTCCCAGTTTTGGGTGATTACGAATAAATCTGCAATAAACTGCATGCAAGTCTTCATGTGGACATGTGTTTACTGCCAGACCGTTTTCCAAAGTGCATTATTTTTCATTTCACCAGCAATGTATGGGATGCTTTTTGCTTTTTAGACACGTTTTATTTTAAACACGAGGCCAGGCGTGTCTATTCGTATTTTAAGGCTGCAAAAATAAAAATGATACAAAGCCAAGTCCAGCACAGAGAACAGTGTTAAGCAACAAATAGCAAGGCGTGCTGCTACCAACTGCTATCACATAAACTTTGCAGCAATCACATGAAGGGTGTATGGAATGCCACTTCGCAAAGAAACGCAAGATAGAGACCTAACAGAAAGAGCAAGGATCTGGCAGTTAGATCTGGGCCGTTAAGTCCGGCTTCGCAATTCATTAGCTGTCTGGTCTTTGGCAAGGACCCCTTCATTTTGACACCTTCAGTTTCCTCAACAGTAAAATGAAAGGGGTGGGATTAACATCTAAGATTGTACAAGGCACAACCTTATTCCCATTAGGCGCTGGTGCTGATAACCACGCTTGTGGTGAAATCAGTAATTTTTAGGACTCTTAGCGGTGGATCAAAAAGAAAAAAAAAAAAGGGTAAAATCTTGCTCCAAAGCTTGTGTTCTGGCAAATAGCCTCTGTGTCTCGAATGTGAAGTTGTTTTCACTCCTCAGAGCCCACCCCATGGAGTCCACCATCCTTTTCCCTTAGCAGTTCTCATTTCCGCCTACCACCGCTCACCTCCTGCTCCAGCGCCCCAGAGCCCTCAGGTCCCACTAACGCAAACTGTATGTCGCGGGCGTCCGACGCATCCTCCTTACCATGGTGACGGCCGCAGGGCCGCCAGGAGCAGCCCCTGGTGTGCGAAAACGCTCTCAATTTTCGGGTCTCAAAGACCCACAAGCCCACCACACGCAGGCCCGGACAGGAAAGGGTCACGCTTTAAAACGGTCGAGTGAAGAGCAAGAACCACGCAGCGGTTCCGAGCCTCCGTTTTCTGCGTTTAGACTAGGAGGACGGAAGTTGCTGGCAGGCGGCATTTGGCCGGTACACCGCCGGAAGTGTGGAGGTGTGGCTGCTTGAGGCGGCAGAGCGGAAAAATCCTAGCTTCATTTCGTTTAGGTACAAGGCCGTTTGTCTAGGCTGGTGTCGAGACTTGAGGCCTTTGCAGACTTTGGCGCGGCCCGCGCTTCCTGCTTCAATAGCCCAGCGGTGACGAGCTGGCCTGCGGCACGCGGCCTAATGCCAGGTGAGTACTGCTCCGAGCTGTGAGACATTGCACGCCTGTGACCCTGTCCCGCGCTGGGTATTGCTGACCTTCCAGGCTGCGACAGACACAGCCAGCCACAGAGGAGGACAACAAGGCCTCCGGACACGCCTCGGTGTTCGCTCAATATGGAAGTTTTTCTCTGTCATTCGGCGAGGGCGACTCATCTTTGTTCCGGTCACTCTGTGTAATGTGTGCACGATTGTGAAGGATGCTGAGGAATGAAAACTTAGTGTACAGAAAAATAGAACTACTGGGCCTTTGCAACTGTTAAAAAAGACGAAGATAACATTTTGTTTTTTTGGAGGTACAGGACTGATTCCAGAAATTTCTGAGGCATTTTGGTGCACCGAATCAAATGCTGAGTGGGTTTGTATTTAGTGGCCCCCTAGAGGCCAAGAAGTAATTCACTACAAGAAAAAGTACGTCTACTTGAATACACTGCCAATTTTGCCCTTTTACTGCACAGTTGCAGTAAAGTTCCCTTAATTACTTCACAGCTTGCAACGTGATTCAGTTGATGAACAAAAAGAACTGTACCAAAAGAATACTTTCATTAATTCTTAGTGCTTGGATTTGAGGCAGTATTTTGTTTTTGTTTTTGTGGGTTTTTTTGAGACGGCATCTCGCGCAGTTGCCCAGGCTGGAGTGCAGGGGCGCGAGCGCTGCTCACCGCAGCCTCGACCTCCCGGGATCAAGCGATCCTCCGAGTTCAGCCTCAAAAGTAGCGAGCTATAGGCTCGCGCCACCACGCCTGGCTAATTTTTGTATTTTTTGTAGAGACGAGGCTTCACCATGTTGCCCAGGCTGGTCTCGAACTCCTGG
>NW_012118376.1:5202359-5226108 GCF_000951035.1 Colobus angolensis palliatus
CAGCCTCCCAAGTAGCTGGGATTATAGGCACCCACCACCACGCCTGGCTAATTTTTGTATTTTTTGTAGAGACGAGGCTTCACCATGTTGCCCAGGCTGGTCTCGAACTCCTGGGCACAAGCGATCCACCCGCCTTGGCCTCCGAAAGTGTTGGGATTACAGGCGCGAGCCACAGCGCCCGGCTTTGAGGCAGTTTTTGTTTTGTTTTGTTTTGAGACGGAGTTCTGCTCTTGTCGCCCAGGTGGGAGTGCAATAGCGCCATGTCATCTCACTGCAACCTCTGCCTCCCGGGTTCAAGCGATTCTTCTGGTTCAGCCTGCCAAGTAGCTGGGATTATAGACGCCCGCCACCACACCCGGCTAATTTTTTTGTATTTTTAGTAGAGACGGGGTTTCACCATATTGGCCGGGCTGGTTTCAAACTCCTGACCTCAGGTGATCCACCAGCCTCGGCCTCCCAAAGTGGTGGAATTACAGGCATGAGCCACTGAGCCCGGCCTTTGAAGCAGTTTTTAAGGCTCCATTTTCTAAGGTGATATCATCATTCTCTTTAAAACCAGAAATAATAACTAGCATTTATATATTTTAGGTACAGTACGTTATATAATCTCTTTGCCTGTAATGCACCCCTCCCCGCCGCCCACCCCCCCACCCCCCGAATTTCCTCCCTCATCTACTTCAGGTCTTTGCTTAAATGTCACTATTTGAATGAGGCCTTCCTTGATCTCTTTACTTCAGTTCTAACTGTCCCAATTCTTTCCTGCTTAATTCTTCTCCACAGCACTTATCATCATAGGAGAGACTGTGTATTGTATTTGTTACTTTTGTTTGTTGTCTCTATCCCCTGACTAGGATAGAGGCAGTATGAGGGCAGAGATTGTTGTCTTTTGTTCACTGCAGTAACGCTAATATCTAGAAAGCAGTGGGTAGACAGACACGTAGTAAATTCTTTTTGAATAAATGGGAAGGAATAGGCTTGGGCGGGGGAGGGCTGGGTTGTGCAAATATCTTTGTATTTGACAACCACTGAGTTAAAGTAAGAAGAGGAAAATGTCTATTAAATGTCTATTACAGTCGTAACTGTAGAGAGACTATGAGGCCCTGAACTTTGGCATTACCCATGAAGAGGGAATGGATTCAAGGCCGGGCATAGTGGCTCACACCTGTAATCCCAGCACTTTGGGAGGCTGAGGTGGGCAGCTCACTTGAGGTCAGGAGTTCATGACCACTCTGGTCAATATGGCGAAATCCCGTCTCTACTAAAAATACAAAACTTAGCCAGGTGTGGTGGCACATGCCTGTAGTTCCAGCTACTTGGGAGGCTGAGGCAGGAGAATCGCTTGAACCCAGGAGGCAGAGGTTGCAGGGAGCTGAGATCGAGACACTGCATTCCAGCCTGGGTGACCCTGTCTCAAAAAAAAAAAAAAAAAGGAAACAGATTCAAATATGTTTAGGAAATCAAATGAAAGTATTAGATGACTTTCTAAATAAGAGTAGTGAATGTGTCTTAGCTAAAATCCAGAAAAGAACAGACTTAGGAGTAGTAATGAGTTTTGACATATCTTCTTAATAACATGGATCACAATGGTTTAACACAAGCGTGTCTAATCTTTTGATTTCCCTGGGCCACACTGGAAGAAGAATCGTCTTGGGCTACACATAAAATACACTAACGGTAACCAACAATAGCTGATGAGCTAAAAAAACATCGCAAGAAAAAAAATCTCACAGTATTTTAAGAAAGTTTACGAATTTGTGTTGGGCTGCATATAAAGCTATCGTGGGCTGCATGTGGCCTGCAGGCCACGGGTTGGACAAGCTTGGTTTAACGTGATCTGTTTGTCTCCCCAGCACCCCCAGTCTCAGCTGCGTCCTTAGATTTCTAATAGCTTTGATATTGTACTTGAAACATAGTGAATATTTAGCAAATGTTTTTAAATTAAAGATGCTTAGTTTCTATAATCAGAGAGGAAGAGGACTTTTATATATTTTTTACATGATTTAGTTTTTACATGGTATGGTAGGAAAATCAGAATATACAAATGAACCAGTAAATTTTACTGCCAATTAGAAATTACCAAGTGTGGATTCTTAGTTTTTATACATAATTCTATTCATTTACATAACAATGCATTTTGGTTGATACAGTGTTTTGTAATTTCAGTAAGTTGATTTCTAATATATCTCCATGTCTTTCTTTAAACATTACATTAACAAAAAGGGACGTTTTAAGCCTAAGAACCATATTTCTCATATTTAATCAGAATTTTCATTTTCTGAATGATGCATTGAATTTTTGGTAGCTAAAAATATCGTTCCAACTTTTTGAAAGTAATAGATTTTACCTTACATATGTGTAACTTACATATGCCTTGCTGACATGTAATACATAACTTTAGTTTTATAATTTTGTATATTTATTTTTTCAGACAATAACTGTTTGGAGGATCAAAATGTTGAGCATCTTGAGGATATTTGCAGTGAGTCATCAGACAATACCCAGTGTGCATATTAATGTAAGCATTTCTTATAAAATTAAATGTCCTTTAACAGCCTCAGCTACTTTTCTGCCTAAAATGCCCAGTATATCTCATCAGCTGTTGATTCCAGACTTAGTTGAGTCATAACCTTTGGAAATCTTCAAGCCAAACTAATTTGAAAGTAATTACCTTAATTTATTAAGAAATATGAGAGGAAATTACCTTAATTTAAAAGTAAAAGAACAGCGGTAGCTAAATGCTGGTCTCATGGAGTACTAAAATGCCAGTTGTTTTTGAAGGAAGGGTACAGTTTTATATCTAAGAATGTCATCACTTAATGTACATCTTTAACAAAAAATGTGCTATGTAATGTTAAGTATCCATAGATTAAGACTCTTATGAAATAAAGTTTCTCTTAATATCAAAGTATAACATAATTGTACAGTGGTTGATAAAACTACTTTTGGCTGTCTTCTGCAGAGCTGTTGGAAGCCAACTTCTTGGGTAGTCTGATCTTTGTCTCAGGAACATTGTTTTAGTCTTTAAGCTCTGGTCTGACTCCTGAATCCTCTCCGAAACACTATAAATTATTTTATGAACTATCGCGTCTTCAGTATACTTCAGAGATCTTAAACCTCAAACGTAATAATACCCCTTTTATCTAGAGCTAAGTGAGAGATTACTTTAAAGCTTGCTTGGGTTATTTCTTTTTATCTTCAGTGACTTAACAGGGAGTACAATAGTTTCCCCTTATTCATGGTTTTGCTAGTAGCTGTTTCAGTTGCTCAAAGTCAACTGTGGTCTGAAAATTAAATGGAAAATTCCAGAAATAATTCATAAGCTTTAAATTGTGTGCCATTCTGAGTATTGTGATGAAATCTCATGACATCTCACTTAATCCCACCTGGGAGGTGAGTCATCCCTTTGCCCAGCATATCCACAGTGTATACACTCCCCCCCCATGAGTCAGTAGCCATCTGGGTTATCAGATTGTGATATTGCTGTGCTAGTGTTCAAGTAGCCTTTATTTTACTTAATCATGGTTCCAGAGCACAAGAGTAGTGATGCTGGAAATTTGGATATGTCAAAGAGAAGCCATAAAGTGTTCCCTTTAAGTGAAAAGGTGAAAATTCTTGGCTTTATAAGGAAAAAAATAAGTCATATGCTGAGGTTGCTACGATCTATGATAGGAATGAATCTTCTATCCGTGAAATTGTGAAGAAAAAGACATTTTTGCTAGTTTTACTGTTATACTTCAAACTGCAAAAGTTATGGTCACATAACATGATAAGAGGTTAGTTAAGATGGAAAAGCTATTCAATTTGTGGGCAGAAGACATGAACAGAAAGATGTTCTGATGTACAGTAATTAGGTTCAGTACTATCTGAGGTTTCAGGCATCCACTGGGGGTCTTGGAATATACCCCCTGTGGATAGGGTATGACTGCTGTAGTGGAGAACCTGTAACCCTAAGAAGGCTTACCATTTGTCTACAGTTTTTTTGTTTTTTTTTTTTGCTACTTTAAAATCACCTGAGCAGCCTTTTGAAGAAGATATATTTCTGTATTCCATTTGTGATCTCATTAAGTGGCACAAGGAGTTACCCAGTTTTTCTTCAGTGCTTTGATTGCTGACACTTTCAGACTATGCACTCTGTGACACACAGTGGGTCTTATCCTAGTCATTATGCAGTGGAAATATTTTCCAAGGATAGTAGCATATTATTGCCAGAAACTTGGTAACTAACCTAGAAATAATATAGATAGCACAGATATGCAGTTCATGAAACAAAAAGCAGATTGTGGTGGCCCTAAATCATTACATACACTAACAATTCCAACTATATTGGCAGCTATTAAGTGTGTATCTAGTGGTCTGGGCATAAACTGAGGTGGAGAATATTCAGCCTCTACGTGAGAACACGAGAAGGTTAGGTAAGCAGCTAAGGTGGGGGAGGTAGGCTTGGCCTTAAGCAGACCTGCTCTAACTTAGTAATTCTCAGTTGAAGGCTACATTGGAGACAACCTGGGAATTTTTTAAAATGCCGCTGCCCAGCTCCTCCAGTTCTCCTCTTCTCTTCCCACCCCTGTGTCTTCAAGAAGCTTTCCAGATGATTCTAATGTTTAACTACTATAATAAATCCTGAAAACAACTAATGGTTTTAGAGCTCATTGCCCCACACAGACTTTTCAGCAGATGCAGAGGAAAACCAAGGTGTATCCTGGGTGAGATACCTTATTTAACCTTTCTGACTCTCTCAGCTTCTGACTTTCGGAACTTTAGGGTTGTGGTTCTCCAACTATAGTTATCAGAATCACCTGGAGAGCTGGTTTAAACAGATTGTTTGGCTCCATCCCCAAGAGTTTCTGATTCTCTTGTCTGGAGTGGAGCCTAAGCGTGTGTTTCAAACAAGCCCTCAGCCCATGCTAATGCTGCAGGTTGAGGAGAACCATTGTTTTAAGGTCAGCCCAAAATAGCAAATCAGTATTAATTTTATCCTTATTCTTTCCCCTAGGATATATTTGGGTTGTCACTTTTTAAAAGAATTGGAGTTAATAAATTAGGACTACTTTAAAGCTATACAAAATAGTTTGTCTTCTGACAAAGCATAATTACAATGTTAAAACTGTAATAAGTGATACTAAAATAAAATTAATGTTGTTTCTTTTTCTCTTTACTAGAATATATGCTGCTATAAAGTAAGAGCAAGTTTAAAAAGGTTAAAGCCACATGTGCCGCTTGGAAGAAATTACAGTTCCCTACCAGGTACAAATGTTAGATTCTTCTAATTTTATCTAAGCTGTTCGCTTTATCTCTTTTCTGTCTCTTGTTTGGAAGAATCTTTCTTATTAGGGTTCTGTAACCATTTTTTACTTCTTGGCTATTTCCTAGAGAGTATTAGGGGTGGGAATATTCGGATAGGTGCCAGGAGATACTAGTAGAGTTGTGCTCCTCATCTGAGGAACATGTGAATGAGCTGAGCGAAGGAAAGGATGGTGGCTTTAGTAGCTAGTTTGGAAGTTTTAACATGTGAATGTAATTGTAGAGTGGTCTTGTGAAATATTTTTTTCTAGTTTATTTCTTTTTTTGATGCAAGTGTTTTCTGTCAAGAGAGATTTACTAGAATAATTTATTTTGAGGATTGTTATAAGTAGTTTGGTTAAGTATTTGGGATTGTTTAGGTTAGATACATGGCATCAAAAGCTGGAAGATGGAGGAGTTGACTTACTTTTGAATGTCCTTTCTGTGTTTGAAACAAGCAAGTGTATGGTAGACTCTGTGAAATTAGTTTAATTCTGTTGCTGTTCTCATTACTGTCTTTGTCAAGTGAGAATAATAGAATAAAAATACTGATTGGCTGTTGACTTACAAGGAAGATTAATTTAATGGGCTACATTGTTGGTGTGTATCTAGGTCTCTGTATTTTGCTCATGTGAATTTGACTGTAGTAGTATAGATTATCTTTTGATCTTCAAACCACCATGAAGTTTCAAAAATAATATAAAATTCTCCTTTTTGTATCATAGAAACATGGGAGAAATGGTTTAAATAACAGGAGGGTTTTAATTAAATGTACCAATATAACTGCCTTGTTTCTTTAGAATTACTTCTTAATATTAGTAAACTATATGTTAAGCATAGAATAAACCATATGGACTTTTTAATTTAAAAAATACTGCTTGGCCTTTCAAATGTACTAAATTGTTACAGCTTCTATTCAGTGAAACCTCCCAGGCTGTCTTTAAAGGTATTGTGTCCTGGGATTGCTGAGAAAGGCAAGTTCCACATTGTATAATAATTCATTATCAACTGACATGAAGATCACTCTTAGCTCTTCGAACCCTGGAAAAGGCAGGTTTATAGGACTGTGCATTTAAAAATTTTTCTTTGATTCAGGATCAGTTCCTTAAGATTATTATTGTGAGCATTCTAATTCTACAGTTTTGTAAATGGAAGTGAAGTAGGTGGCAGAGATTGGGGTGAATCTGTATTTTTCTAAGGATATGATCTAAAACTTGATGTTTAAAACTTTTACCGTATTGTCATCCATAGCTTTCCTTATACATTGCAAGGAAATAAATTTTAGTTTATTTTAGATTTATTTAGCTTGAATTTTACTTTATTTACTTTATTTGGAATTACAGTATTTGCTTAAAGTTATTTTAAAGTCTTTCATTTATAAATTAAAGGAAAATTTCATAAATGTAACAGTTCAATTTTACCTTTCTTTTCATTAGGCTTAATAGGAAATGATATCAAATCCCTTCATTCCATCATCAATCCTCCCATAGCTAAGTAAGTACTGTCATTAATATCACTTTTCCATAGACTGTCACGAAAATTTGCAGTTTTTCTCTGATGGACAAGAGTGAATGCTGTAATTGTTATGACTTTCTGCCCTAGCCAATTTTAAATTGATGTTGATAATGTATTTTAGCTATTTCTCTCAATTTAATGCTAAAATTTTTTAATGTAACAACAGCACACTTTTCATAGAATGAATATAAGATAGTCTCAGAATTGTAGGTTGTAGTTAGCCCTTTTGTTACTTAGCTATGTTATCAGAGTAATGTGGATATACTCTAAATGTTTTCCATTTTTCTAGTTTTTACAGTTTTATAAATTATAGAAATACCAGCTTTGAAATTTGGACAGCATATACACTTTGGTTTTACAATTTTAGTAATGTCTACCTTATTTTTTCCTTTTAAACAGAATCCGTAATATTGGAATTATGGCTCATATTGATGCAGGCAAAACTACCACCACAGAAAGAATACTGTACTATTCTGGATATACAAGATCACTGGGAGGTTAGAATGGATTCCTCCTCTTCCCACTCCCCATTAGCAAAAGCATCATTGGAAAATATTTTGATTAAGAAGTCAACCTACACACCTTGAATATGGCATAGAGCTACTGATGTCTAAACCACAACTTAAAGATAAGGTAGTTGCAATATCCACCAAAGGGTCTTTTAGATTCAACTAAATATTCAGACTTATAAGACTATCATAGGCCCCATTTGACACTCATCTACTCAGAATGCAACAGGACAGGAACCATAGCTTGCCAACAGAGCAGCATTAGGTGTTTCTTTCTAGAAGAGTCCTTATAGCAGTCCCTGTAGCTATCTGGGAGCTATCTTCTTTGGCTGCCCCAGTGTGACAGATTAGGTGCAAGGTGACAAGATTCACAGGAGCCACCGTAGCTTAGAAGATTCATGCCCTATAGGAATGAATATCTCTTGTTATAACTTCATAGGCATAGGTTCCAGGTGCCACATAAGATACATGCCATAGCCAGGGAAGCTCAGAGTTCTGTATCTCCATAAGGTACTTATATATATAATTCATTTATAGTTCTTCGCAGTTCAGATTTAGTTTACCAATCAGAAGTTATTTTTCCCATAAGATATATTGCCTAGGAATGTAGTTAACATACCTCTGTTATCTGGTTTCTAGAAGAAAAGAACCAAAAAAGGTAACCAGAAGTTAAATTCTCATGTCGAAAAGGAGAGGATTTTGTTAATCCTTAACCTAGTTGTCTTTTGTTTTTTTAATTGTGGTTAAAAAAACACAAAATTTACCATCTTAACTATTTCTAAGTGTACAGTTCAGTAGTGTTAAGTATATTCACATTATTGTGCAACCAATCTTCAAAATGTTTTCATGTTACAAAATTGAAATTCTATACCCATTAAACAACTCCCATTTTCCCCTCTCCCCAGTCCCTTGCAACCACCCTTCTACTTTTTCTTCCTGACTTTGACTACTCTAGGTACCTCACATAAGTGGAATCGTAAGTATTTGTCTTTCTATGACGGGTTTATTTCACATAGCACAATGTCCTCAGGGTTCATCCATGTTGTAGCATGTGTCAAGATTCCTTTTTAATTTTTTAATTTTTTTTTTTTAGAGACAGGATCTTGCTCTGTTGCCCAGGCTGGAGTGCAGTGGCCCAGTCACAGCTCACTGCAGCCTTGAACTCTTGGGCACAAGAGATCCTCCTGCCTCAGCCTCCTGAGTAGCTGGGACTACAGGCAGGTGCTTCCACACTTGGCTAACTTTTCTATCTTTGGTAGAGACAGGGCCTCGGTATGTTGCTCAGGCTGGTCTCAAACTGGGCTCAAGTGAAGATTCCTTTTATAAGGCTGAATAATATTCCATGTGTTTTTATTTATTTACTTCAAACTATTGCAGTTTACTATAACAAGAAGGAAATCAAGTTTTAAAGTAATTATAGTCACTAAGCTGAAAAATCACCTACAAAAGTCATGGCAATAACTTATTTACAGTTAAAAAGGAGAATATCAAGACCTTGCTCTCATAGTAATATAAACTAGACATGTACACAGTCTTATGATGTCAAGAAACTGAATATATAAAAATAGAACCCACATAGAATGTTCTCTCTCTTTTTTATATACACACATTTTCTCTGTGATTGCCCTTAAGTTTATGTCCTTATCATAACTGGTTTATTATATTTATAATTAAAGATAAAGAATCTTAGACTTTATATTCTAAAAAGCAACAAGGTTAACAATTTTCTCCCCTAAGGCTTATTTTATTTTATTTTTTATTTCAATTGGCTTCTGCAGAACAGGTGGTTGGTTACATGAATAAGTTCTTTAGTGGTGGTTTCTGATATTTTGGTGCACCCATTACCCAAATAGTGTACACTGTACCCAATGTGTAGTCTTTTATCCCTCACTCCCCTCCCGCCCTTTCCCCTGAGTCCCCAAAGTTCATTGTATCATTCTAATGCCTTTGCATCCTCATAGCTTAGCTCCCACTTATGAGTGAGAACAAATGATGTTGGTTTTGCATTCCTGAGTTACTAAGAATAGTGGCCTCCAATTCCATCCAGGTAACATATACATATTTCTTTTGCTGTGTGGAAGCTTTTTAGTTTAGTTAAGTCCTGTCTACTTACCTTCGTTTTTGTTGCATTTGCTTTTGGGTTCTTGGTCATGAAGTCTTTGCCTAAACCAATGTCTAGAAGGGTTTTTCCAATGATCTTTTCTAGAATTTTTATGGTTTCAGGTCTTAGATTTAAGTATTTGATCCGTCTTGAGTTGATTTTTGTATAAGGTCAGAGATGAGGATCCAGTTTCATTCTTCTACGTGTGGCTTGCCAGTTATCCCAGCACAATTTGTTGAATAGGGTGTCCTTTCCCCACTTTATGTTTTTGCTTGCTTTGTTGAAGATCAATTGGCTGTAAGTATTTGGCTTTATTTCTGGGTTCTCTATTCTATTTTATTGGACTGTGTGCCATTTTTACTTTTTTAGACGGAGTCTCGCTCTGTTGCCCAGGGTGGAGTGCAGTGGCGCAGTCTCAGTTCACTGTAGCCTCTGCCTCCTGGGCTCAAGCAATTCTCCTGCCTCAGTCTCCCAAGTAGCTGGGACTATGGGTGCCCACCACCATGCCCAGCTATTTTCTTGAATTTTGTTTTTAGTAGAGATGGGGTTTCACCATGTTGGCCAGGCTGGTCTCAAACTCCTGACCTCAAGTGATCTGCCCACCTCGGCCTCCCAAAGTGCTGGGATTATAGGCGTGAGTTACCATGCCTGGCCCTATGTGCCTGTTTTTATGCCAGTACCGTGCTGTTTTGGTGACTATGGCCTTGTAGTATAGTTTGAAGTTTGGTAATGTGATGCTTCCAGATTTGTTCTTTTTGCTTAGTCTTGCATTAGCTATGCAGACTCTTTTTTGGTTCCATATGAATTTTAGGATTTTTTTTCCTACTTCTGTGAAAAACGGTGGTATTTCGATGGAAATTGCATTGAATTTGTAGATTTGTTTTGGTAGTGTGGTCATTTTCACAATATTGATTGTACCCATCCATGAGCATGGGATGTGTTTCTATTTGTGTCATCTATGATTTCTTGCAACAGTATTTTGTAGTTTTCCTTGTAGAGGACTTTTATCTCCTTTGTTAGGTATATTCCTAAGTATTTTATTTTTGTTTTTTTGCAGCTATTGTAAAAGGGGTTAAGTTGTTGATTTGACTCTCAGCTTGGTTGCTGTTGGTATATAGCAAGGCTACTGATTTGTGTACGTTAATTTTGTATCCTGAAACTTTGCTGAATTTATTTACCAGTCCTAGGAGCTTTTTGGATGAGTCTTTAGGGTTTTCTAGGTATACGTTCATATCATCAGCAAACAGTGACAGTTTCACTTCCTGTTTACCTATTTGGATGCCCTTTATTTCTTTCTCTTGTATGATTGCTCTGGCTAGGTCTTCCAGTACTAGGTTGAATAGAAGTGGTGAAAGTGGGCCTTCTTGCCTTGTTCCAGTTCTCAGGGGGAATGCTTTCAACTTTTCCCTGTTCAGTGTAATGTTGGCTGCGGGTTTGTCGTAGATGGCTTTCATTACCTTAAAGTATGATGTCCCTTCTGTGTCAATTTTGTGGAGAGTTTTAATCAGAGGGATGCCGGTTTTTGTCAAATGCTTTTTCTGAGTCTATTGAGATGATCATGTGATTTTTGTTTTTAATTCTGTTTATATGGTGTATCACATTTATTGACTTGCAGATGTTAAACTATCCCTGCATTCCTGGTACGAAACCTACTTGATTGGTGGATTATCTTTTTGATATGCTGTTGGATTCAGTTAGCTAGCATTTTGTTGAGTATGTTTGCTTCTATGTTCATCGGGGATATTGGTCTGTAGTTTTCTTTTTTCGTTGTGTCTTTTCCTGCTTTTGGTATTAGGGTGATACTAGCTTCTTAGCATGATTTAGGGAGGATTCCCTCTTTATCTGTGGAATAGCATCAATAGAATTGGTGCCAATTCTTTGAATGTCTGATAGAATTCAGCTGCAAATCCATCTGGTCCTAGACGTTTTTTGGTTGGCAACTTGTTAATTACCATTTCTTTCTGACTGTTACTGGTCTGTTCAGAGTTTCTATTTCTTCCAGGTTTAATCTGGGAGGATTGTATATTTCCAGGAATTTATCCATCTCCTCTAGGTTTTCTAGTTTATGTGTGTAAAGGTGTTCATAGTAGCTTTGAATGATCTTTTGTATTTCTGTGATATCAGTTGTAATATCCCCTGTTTCGTTTCTAATTGAACTTATTTGGATATTTTCTGTTCTTGATTAATCTCACTGTCTATCAATTTTATTTATCCTTTCAAATAACCAGCTTTTTGTTTCACTTTTGTATTTTTTGTTTGTTTTAATTTCATTTAGTTCTTTGCTGATCTTGGTTATTTCAGTTCCGCTGGGTTTGGGTTTGGTTTGTTATTGTTTCTCTAGTTCCTTGAAGTTTGACCTTAGAATGTCTATCTGTGCTCTTTCAGACTTTTTGATGTAGGCATTTAATGCAATGAACTTTTCTCTTAGCTCCACTTTTGCTGTACCCCAGAGGTTTTGATAGGTTGCGTCACTATTATTGTTTAGTTCAAATAATTTTTTAATTTCCATTTTGATTTCATTGTTGACCCAGTGATCATTTGGGAGCAGGTTATTTAATTTCCATGTATTTCTATGGTTTTGAGGGTTCTTTTTGGAGTTGATTTCCAGTTTTATTCCACTATGATCTGAGGGAGTACTTGATATAATTTTGATTTTCTTAAATTTATTGAGACTTCTTTTGTAGCCCGTCATGTGGTCTATCTTGGAGAATGTTCTACATGCTGATGAATAGAATATATATTCTTTGGTTGTTGGGAAGAATGTTCTATAAATATTTGTTAAGTCTCTTTGTTCTAGGATATAGTTTAAGTCCATTGTTTCTTTTTTGTTTTTGAGATGGAGTCTGGCTGTGTTGTCCAGCCTGGAGTGAAATGGTACCATCTCGGCTCACTGCAACCTCCACCTCCCGAGTTCAAGCGATTCCCCTACCTCAGCCTCCCAAGTATCTGGGATTATAGGCACCTGCCATCATGCCTGGCTAATTTTTGTATGTTTTAGTAGACACAGGGTTTCACTGTGTTGGCCAGGCTGGTCTTGAACTCCTGACCTGGGTAATCCACGTGCCTCAGCCTCCCAAAGTGCTGAGATGACATGCATGAGCCACTGCGCCTGGCCAGTCCATTGTTTGTTTGTTGACTTTTTGTCTTGATGACCTGTCTAGTGCTGTTAGTAGAGTATTAAAGTCCCCCACTATTACTGTGTTGCTGTCTGTCTCATTTCTTAGGTCTAGTAGTAATTATTTTATAAATTTGGGAACTGCAATGTTATGTGCATATGTATTTAGGATTGTGGTATTTTCCTGTTGGACTAGTCTTTTTATCATTGTATAATATCGCTCTTTGTCTTTTTTAACTGCTGCTGCTTTCAGGTTTGTTTTGTCTGATGTAAGAACAGTTATTCCTGCTCACTTTTGGTGTCCATTAGCATGGAATATCTTTTTTCCCCCTTTACCTTAAGTTTATGTGAGTCTTTATGTGTTAGGTGAGTCTCTTGGAGACAGCAGATACTTGGTGAACTCTTATCCCTTCTGCCATTCTTTGTCTTTTAAGTGGAAAGTTTAGGTCATTTACATTCAATGTTAGTATTGAGATGTGAGGTTACTGTTGTCACTATTTGTTGCCTGAATACCTTCTTTTTTTTTTATAGGTCCCATGAGATTTATGCTTTAAGGAGGTTCTATTTTGGTGTATTTCGAGGGTTTGTTTCAGGATTTAGAGCTCCTCTTAGTAGTTCTTGTAGTGCTGGCTTGCTAGTGGTAAATTCTCTCAGCATTTGGTTGTCTGAAAAAGACTATATCTTTCCTTCATTTATGAAGCTTAGTTTCTCTGGATACAAAATTCTTGGCTGGTAATTGTTTTGTTTAAGGAGACTAAGATAGGACCCCAATTCCTACTAGCTAGTAGGGTTTCTGCTAAGAAATCTGCTGTTAATCTGATAGGTTTTCCTTTATAGGTTACCTGATGCTTTTTCCCTACAGCTCTTAAAATTGTTTCCTGTCTTGACTTTAGATAACCTGATGACTGTGTGCCTAAATGATGGTCTTTTTGTGATGAATTTCCTAGGTGTTCTTTGAGCTTCTGGTATTCGGATGTCTAGATCTCTAGGAAGGCCAGGGAAGTTTGCCTTGATTATTTCCTCAAATACATTTTCCAAACTTTTAGATTTCTTTCTTGGAAGTACCAGTTATTCTTAGGTTTGGTCATTTCACATAATCCCAAACTTCTTAGTGGCTTTGTTCATTTTTTAAAAATTCTTTTTTCTTTGTCTTTGTCAGGTTGAGTTAATTCAAAAGCCTTGTCTTTGAACTCTGAAATTGTTTCTTCTTTTTTTGAGATAGAGTCTTGCTCTGTCACACAGGCTAAAGTGCAGTGGTGCAATCTTGGCTCACTGCAACCTCCGCCTTCCGGGTTCAAGCAATTCTCCTGCCTCGGCCTCTCGAGTAGCTGGGATTATAGGCACCCACCATCATGCTTGACTAATTTTTGTATTTTTGTAGAGACAGAGTTTCACCATGTTGGCCAGGCTGGTCTTGAACTCCTGACCACAGGTGATCTGCCTGCCTTGGCCTCCCAAAGTGCTGGCATTACAGGCGTAAGCCACCGCACCTGGCCTTTGAAGTTGTTTCTTCTACTTTCTTAATTCTGTTGCTGAGACTTTCCAGTGTATTTTGCATTTGTCTAAGTGTATCCTTCATTTCCAGAAGTTGTGATTGTTTATTTATGCTGGCTATTTCTCTGGAGATTTTTCCGTTCATATCCTGTAATATTTAAACAATTTTTTTAAGCTGGTATTCACCTTTCTCTGGTGCCTCCTTGAGTAGCTTAGTAATTGACCTTCTGAACTCTTTTCTGGCAGTTTAGATTTTGTCTTGGTTTAGATTCATTGCTGGTGAGCTAGTGTGATTTTTTGGGGGGCATTAAAGAACCTTGTTTTGTTATGTTACGAGAATTGTTTTTCTGATTCCTTCTCATTTGGGTAGACTATGTCAGAGTGAAGATCTGGCACTTAAGGGCTACTATTCAGATTCTTTTGTTTCACGGGGTACCCCTTTGATGTGGGACTCTCCCACTTCCCCTAAGGATGGGGCTTCCTGAGAGCCAAACTGCAGTGATTGTCGATGTGTTTTTTGTACGGCTATCTTTTGAAGTTCTTTTCTAGTTCAGATCATAGCCTAAAAACTATCCAGGTTGTTGTAGAACTTGCTGATCCAAGGTTGACTTCATTAGTCATATGAATAATCATAAAGATAATGTGAAATAAAGATCTTTATAATTGTGAAAAATCTTAGTACTGTGTAAATGTTTTTAAAACTTACTGTCTCATTTAGAACTTAGAGTTAGTTATTTGGTCTTTGTATCCTTAATGATATTATTTTCTTTGGCAGTGATGTTGGGAATAACTGACAGTAATATAATTATAGATATTAACATAGAGTTATATTTGAGTTACTGTCAAATATATTTTTCTTGCTATTTCCTCCTCTGGTGTTTAGATTATGTGTGTGTATACATGTTAATACATATATGCACACACACACATACACATACATGGGGCAACTAGCTACCATTTTAGGGGTTTAATGCTGAAATAAATGATAGTATAAGGCCATGATAATGGTAAAGAACAACTTTTTTATTTCTTTTACTGTCTATAAATTTAATTAGAATAATATACATAATTCAACTACAGAATTTTACTGCAGAATAATTTCAGTGAACTTTTTGGATAAAGTTCAGGATAGTTTTTTTGTGACTATACTGTAGAAGTTGTATGAGACTACTTGCACTTGTACAAATAAATCCCTTCTCTTTGGAAAATTTAGTAATGAGATGGGTTTGTAAAGGATAATTTAATATTGGATGAATTTTTTTCTCTATCTCATTCCATGTGGCTATCATTTATCATCTACTAGACTAGGTACTTTATATATATTGTCTCATTTCATCCTTGTAACAACCCAGCAAGGATGACTTTATTGGCCTTATTTTACAAACTACATTAAGTAGTTTGCCTCAAGATCATAGAGTGCTAAGTGGTAAAGTTGGGATTTAAAGCTATGACTGTGTTCTTTCACTGTACCACTCTGCCTTCTATCAAGGGATCAGGAGGGAGGGACATCAGATAAAGAGGGGGGTAATGATAGTGAAGCTATGTAAGAAATAAGTGAAGTATATGGTTCAGTAAACTTAAAAGATTTTCATCTTGGTGAAAAATTACTTTTATGGCAAAATTACTAATCTAGCTGAAAAACTTTTTGTACCATGAGGATTTACTTAGTGAAAGAGTAAAGGCTCTATTAAACCAAATATTTTAGGAAAAATCTTTCTTAAGGCAGATTAAACTGTGTCAGGTAGATATTGAGCACCAGTAAAATACACTTGCTATTAAGACTAAATTTTATCATCTTTTTCCTGGCTAGATGTTGATGATGGAGACACTGTGACAGATTTCATGGCCCAAGAACGAGAAAGAGGCATTACTATTCAATCAGCTGCTGTTACGTTTGATTGGAAGGGGTATAGAGTCAATCTAATTGATACACCAGGTATGGTACTATTGCAGTAATACAGAGATGCTGCATCGTTTGGAGTTTTTTGTTGTATGGGGTTTTTGTTTTGCTTTTTATTGTGGTAAAAAACATGTTACAAAATTTACCATCTTAACCATTTTTAAGTGTACAGTTTAGTAGTGTTAAGTATGATCACATTGCTGTGAAACAGGTGTCCAGAACTTTTTTATCTTGCAGAAGTGAAACTATATTCATTGGACAACAGTTCCCTTTTGCCCCCTCTCTTCACCCCTGCTAACCACCATCTACTTTGTATACCTGTGAATTTGACTAGCTTAGATGCCTCATGTAAGTGGAATCATACAGTATTTGTCCTCTTGTGATTGGCTTATCTCACTTAGCATAAAGCCTTCAAATTTTCCCGTATTGTAGCATGTGACAATGTGCTACAATGGCTTCTTTTTTATTCTGTATAGTTTTCCATTGTATGTATATATCACATTTTGTTCATTCATACATCAGTGGACATTGGGTTGTTTCCACCTTTTGTCTCCCAGTGCTGCTATACATATGGGTGTGCAAATAGCTCTTTGAGACTATGCTTTCAATACCTTTGGATATACACACACACACCCCCCACTAGGAGTGAGATGTGAGATTGCTGGATCATATGATGGTTTTGTTTGTTTTGTTAAAAAGATTTTAGGCATTATACGTCTTATCTTTTTCTTAGGTCATGTGGACTTTACCTTGGAGGTTGAGCGCTGCCTAAGAGTGTTGGATGGTGCAGTGGCTATATTTGATGCTTCTGCTGGTGTAGAGGTAAATAATATTGCCAGAATAAAGGGAAATAGAACAGCATTAGTTTTTAAAAAGTAGAATATATCAAATTTAGTAACCGTAACCATCTATTTGGTAAGTTCATGTAAATAAAATAATGGTAAAAGGAAATCAGAATTTAATATTGAGATGTAATCTATATGTGATCTGAGATATTTCATGGTAAAAGGAGAAATATGAAAGGTAGTGTCAAGAACTTTGAAGGATCAGAGATTCTACCTTACTTTCGAGCTAACAAATTAGCCTACCTTAGTTTCATGCATTCTGGCAGAAGACGCTGAGGTGTGAGATTGATTATACACTGTTATTTCTGTCACTTTATTTCCTAATAGTTCCACCTTTCTGTTGTTATAGCTTTATATAAATGTGACGCTTAATCATTCAAACAGATTCCATTACTTACAAGACTGAAATGTGCTTGAATAGGAAGTTTCTGAATTCGTGAAGGAGAAGGCACTTGTTTTAAACAATGGATGGGCTTTTAGCTTTCAGGTGGGATGGTGGGAGTTTTTTGTTTGTTTTGATTTGCAATATGTTTTTGTTCTTCGAAAATTTATGATATTCACCCCCTACCCCTCACATACATACCTCATCATACACAAAAATTAATTTGGAGTGTATCACAGTGTTAAGTTATGTATACATAGCTTCTAGAAGAAAAATATCTTTACAGCCTTGGGGTAGGTAAAAATTTCTTAGAGGACATAAGAAGCACGAAACATAAATAACAAAAGTTGATTCCTGGAACTTTATCAAAATTACAGCTGTTCAGTAAAACAAAATTAAAAACACAAGGCATAGACTATGAGAAAATACTTGTAATGTTAGATAAACATTATACAAATATTAAATTTCCTGAATGCAATAATAGTATTGATTATATAAGAGAATATGATCATCTTGGAAAATAAATGCTGAAGTATTTACAGTACATATCTATAACCATGGATTTGTATCCAGACTATATGAAGAACTATAAATCAATAATAACAACCCAGAAAAAAAATGGACAAAAAACCTGAATGGACACTTCACAAAAGAACAAATGTGAATGACTAGTAAGCACATGAAAAGATGCATAATCTCATTAGTCATCAGGAAAATGCAAATTACAATCACAGATTCAATTTCACACCCAAAAGAATGCTTATAATTAAAAAGAGTGATAGCAAATGTTGGTGAGAATATGGAGCAACTAGAAAATTTACACATTGTTGGTAAGACTGCAAAATAGAGGCCAGGCATGGTGGCTCACACCTGTAATCCCAGCACTTTGGGAGGCTGAGGCAGGTGGGTTTGTTTGAGCCCAGGAGTTAGAGACCAGCCTGGGCAACATGGCAAAACCCCATCTCTACAAAATACAAAAAAAATATCAGCTGGGTGTGGTGGCAGGCACCTGTAGTCCCAACTACTCAGGAGGCTGAGATGGAAGAATTGCTTGAGCCCGGGGAGGTTGGGGCTGCAGTGAGCCTTGATCGCACGACTGCACTCCAGCCTGGGCAACAGAGTGAGACCCTGTCTCAAAAAAAAAGACTGCAAAAT
Source organism: Colobus angolensis palliatus (assembly GCF_000951035.1). Taxonomy (NCBI): domain Eukaryota; kingdom Metazoa; phylum Chordata; class Mammalia; order Primates; family Cercopithecidae; genus Colobus; species Colobus angolensis. The sequence continues at coordinate 5,220,656 of NW_012118376.1, forward strand.
AATGCAACTACTTTGGGAGACTCTTTGGAAGTTTCTTTATTTTATTTTATTTATTTTGAGACAGGAGTCTCACTCTTTGTCACCCAGGCTGGAATGCAGTGGTGCAATCTTGGCTCACTGTAACCTCTCTCTCCCAGGTTCAAGTGATTCTTGTGTCTCAGCTTCCCGAGTATCTGGGACTACAGGCGTGCACCACCATGCCTAGTTAATTTTTGTATTTTAGTGGAGACAGAGTGGCCAGGCTGGTTTTGAAGTCCTGACCTCAAGTGATCCACCTGCCTCAGCCTCCCACAGTGTTGGGATTACAGGCGTAAGCCACCACACCCAGCGGAATTTTCTTGTAAAGTTTAAATATACTTAATCAGTTCTCCTCCTATATCTTTATCCAACAGAATGAAGACATTTGTCCAGCAAAGACACATTCAGAATGTTTATAGCAGCTAAATTCACAAGAGCTCCAAACTAGAAACAATCCAAGTGCATATCCACAGGTGGATAGGAAAACCAACTGGTACATTTATATAATTAAAAAGAACTGATATACCTAACAATGTGGATGAATGTTAAAAACATGTTGAACCAAAGAAGCCTTGTTATTTTATATGAGGTTCAAGAATAAGACACCGAAGCTGTGGTGACAGAAATCAGAACAGGTTGCTTATAGGAGACAGGGAGGAGAAAAATTTCAGGAATAATAGAGTGTTCTATGTCCTAATTGGGGTAATAGTTACACAAACATACTTTCATCAAAACGCATTGAGCTATATATACACTTAATATCTGTATTTTGTGGTATATAAATTTTACCTAAAAAATAAACTGGCTTCTTTATAGTAAACTGCTATATTTCTTTTACCTCAAAACAAGTATCTGAAATAATTAAGGCAAAATTCCTATTTTGTAGATCAGAGACCTGACATTAAATGAGTTAAGTGTCATATGACATTTACTAGGAAAAGTGAAGCCAAACAAAAAGTAGGTCTCCTGATTCTCAGTTAAGTTCACTTTCTGTGATTCTCAGTACCTCCTAGGTGTTAATTCTCTTTGTGTGGCCACCTAGTTCACCCAGAGTATTCTCAAGTGGTTTGAAGCACACTCCTCTTCACACTTCATCACGTTCCCGGCTGTGTTAACTTGATAGCTGAAGAGTGACCCTAGAAATATAAGTACAGTTGCACTAATTCTCTGCTAGAATAGGGCCCAATTTATCTGACAGTAGATTTTTGGATCTCTTCATTCCAGGTCCAGTAACATCGTTACTTTTGTTCAGTATGTATTTTTTTCCTCATCTTTGCTTTAGGCCCAGACTCTCACAGTATGGAGGCAAGCTGATAAACACAATATACCTCGAATCTGTTTTTTAAACAAGATGGACAAAACTGGAGCAAGGTATTTAAAATGTGTTTCATTGGCTTATCAGAGTGAAACTACAATTTGAACTTTTAATGAACTATAGCTTAAATTTAGAAATAGCTGTTTTTTTCTTATTGTATTATAGGATATTAATATTCCATGGAATTCCAGTTTATTCCCATAAAAAAAATTCAAAGCAGCTAATCCATAGGTTATGTAACAATTTGGGACTAATAGCTGATAGATGATGATGAATCCTGTTTCTGGTATAGAGAGACCGAATCATATTTCTAGAATCAAAGTGGCATCTTGATGATTCCATTGATTCTCTTTAGAACTGTATAGTATAGTCCCTATATTGATGAAGGTATGGCACTTCCCATCATTGCTAAAGGTAGAGAATAGAGAATTGTTTCCTGCAGTTGAAGGTGTTCTTCCTTATTCTCTGATTTTTTTAGCTACTGGGTAAGATATTCTCAATAAAGAACTGGAAGAGGAGAATGTAGATGCTGTAAGACCTGCATGTAGGGCAGAAGAGAGTTAATGCTGAAATGTAGTGGCCATAGTCAGAGACTATAGAGTGGTGGATACATTGTCCTGAGAACATAATTCAGAGAATCAAGAATATTTGAAAGCTTTGGAGAAAACATGAAAGGGAGAAAATCAAGAATATTAAAAATTTTACAACAAATGTGATAGGGAGAGATTGTGACCTGTGGTGGGAGAATGGCAAAAATGAAACATAAACTATACCTCCCCTACAACTACACAGTAATTAATATGCATTGTGTTTTTCTCCCTCGCTATAGTAATTCTGAGGCTGTTGGTTTAAAGGACCTTGTCTTGATTAATAATAGTCCAGCAACCTTTAAAATGTACTAGCCTCAAGTTTTGACCCTTTTCTGCTTGGAGTTCCTTGTGGTAGATGGAAGTACTTATTTATTGCCAGACAGTGCCTTTGGCAATGGGGAGGGAGATGACTGGATAATAGGCTGGTTCTGAAAAAAACACTGGGACCGGAATGACCTGCATGTATGTATAAATCAGCCCATGTGCCAGAGATGGCATGTGTTCTAGAGGTAGCCAGCTGCAGTGTTAGCATAGAAATGAATAGCATAGCATAGGATATGAAGAATGCCAAAGACTAGGCAGGCTCTTGGAAGAAAGCTGGTAGCCTTGTATGATAGCAAACCTAGTAGTGGAAGAAAGAATCCTTAGCTTATCACAAATCTTGCATTGGAATCCCAACTACAATTTATTATCCATGTTACCTTGATCAATTCATTTAATCTTAATTGCAAAGTATAGTTATGTGAAGCTCACAATAATAATATCCTAAACAGCTCTGTGGCTGGATTAAGGTAATTTCTGATATCTGAAATTGACATAAAAGTTTATTCCAGACATTTTCCTATGGAAAACTGTTAAATAGTGAGCGTTAAGGAGAATAAAGTGGGTTAAAATTTTAGAAAACATTCTTAAAACCTGTAAGAGTTTTCTTTCCTCTTTTGATACCTTTGGTAAATAATTTTTAACCATGTTTTTAACTATAATTATTTTGCTTTCTACAGCTTTAAGTATGCAGTTGAAAGCATCAGAGAGAAGTTAAAGGCAAAGCCTTTGCTTTTACAGGTAAATTGGTTAATAGCATCAGCTTCTTCTCAGTTTCCTCATTAATTTATTTTGTGACAATGTATACATTTCCAAAGCTATCTCAAATCATTTTTTAAGAAGTTGGAGTATAAATCAAAATAGCCACAGATTATAGTAATGGTGATAATAGACATTTTGGGGAAAATGGTACAATTAGAAAAGACTTGTCATCAATGTAGTTTTCAGTGAGTGATCATTTAATAATGTTAATCTCACTCTGACTTACAGTTACCAATTGGTGAAGCCAAAACTTTCAAAGGAGTGGTGGATGTAGTAACGAAAGAAAAACTTCTTTGGAATAGCAATTCAAATGATGGAAAAGACTTTGAGAGAAAGCTCCTCTTGGAAATGAGTGATCCTGCATTGCTGAAGGAAACAACTGAAGCAAGGAATGCCTTAATTGAACAAGTAAAGTATAATGAATGATAAAATGAACACCAATGTGTGCACCACTCATCTTAAATAGAATATAGTCATACTTTAGCATCTCTGGGGGATTGGTTACAGGACCTCCTGTGGATACCAAAATCTGCAGATGCTCAAGTCCCTGATATAAAATGATGTAGTATTTGCATATAACCTATTCATGTCTTCCTCTATACTTTCAATCATTTCTAAATTACTTATAATACCTAATACAATGTAAATGCTGTGTGCCATTTTGTGTTCATTTCTCTCTCCCACTACTCATCTACCTGTCCCCCCAAACTATTATTTCAGTATTTCTCTTTCATTTGCTTTTTTGCTGTTGTTGTTGTTGAGACGGAGTCTAGCTCTGTGGCCTAGGCTGGAGTGCAGTGGCACGATCTCAGCTCACTGCCACGATATCAGCTCACTGCAGCCTCTACCTCCCAGGTTCCAGCGATTCTCCTGCCTCAGCCTCCTGGGTAGCTGGGATTACAGGCATGTACCACTGCACCAAGCTAATTTTTTTGGGTTTTTTTGTATTTTTTAGTAGAGATGAGGTTTCATCATGTTGATCAGGCTGGTCTTGAACTCCTGACCTCAGGTGATCTGCCTGCCTCAGCCTCCCAAAGTGCTAGGATTACCACCAGCATGAGCCACTGCACCGGGCCTCGTTTGCTTTTCCTTGTAGTTTACCATAAATCCTTAAAGAATTTAGGTTTACATGTTTTGAACTTTACATAACTGAAATGATACTGTTTGTATTTTATGACGTTGCTCAACATTGTTGGAACTTTATCCATGTTGCTATGTGTATAGTCTATTCATTTCAATCTTGTATATTGTTCTAATTTATGATTTTACCACACTTTATTGGGTGTTCTCCTGTGGATGGGCTTTGAGGTTGTGCTGTTACAAACAATGTGGCTATGACCATTTTTGTATCTATCTCCTTGTGCACATGGGCAATGGTTTCTTTTTTTTTAAACCTCTGCAATTATTAGTTTATTAGTATCATCCAGGACTCAGATGTTCAGTATTCCTCCTGAAATTACATAAACAAATGCAAATGGAAAGAATCCAAGTCAAAATTATATAACAAAACAGCACTCCATCACAAAAGTGTGTAAAATTACAAGAACGCTATTTTAAAATACTGGCACTTTAAGAAAACGATAATCTCAAAAACCACAAAATTGCCAAATTGTTCCCTAAACTGCTAAGCAGATAATGACTAATGAGTTTGTTTTGTAAAGAAAAATCATTCAAATAAATTGAATAATTCATACTGAGATGCAAAGCTTAAGTGTCTTCTTTCCTCCTATCTACTTTGATTTATAAAGGGGCAAACCATAATATAGGAAAATATACCCTATTTTGAATGTGGCATCTTCATTTTAAAAGCTGGCCCAATTAATTAAAAATACTTGTAATGGAAAGTCTCGTTTCCTGAGCAGTCCATATTGAGATAAATGGGAAAAGACATCTATAGCCAGCATTTTCGTAGTCTTCACTGAGACTAATGTCAACAAAAAATTTAATATGGCAGTCTTCTATTTTAAGCTCACGCTTTTGGGGATACATTCTCAGGTCTTCTTTAATGTGGGAACTGCAAAATATAACTGCCATTACATGGTAATGGGAGTTAAAGAATAGAGTCCTCATGTAAAGGTTAGAACATACTTTTCTATTAGTCCTTCAAGGACAGACTTTCAAAATGTTTGATTCTAATAATCCCATGCTTTAGTAGACTGATTACTCTTCAGTTTGTAAATGTAAGTGGGCTATGTGAAATTTCTTAACTGATCAAGATTTTTGATGTTCAGTTATGGATGAAAACTATCTCAACTTAACTTTACCCCCATTATGGTATGCAGGGTGTGTAGACAAAAGCTTTTTATTAGCTAACTATATGAAAGGATAAACACTGTAATAATTCATGTGATTCAAAATGGGCAAAAGCAAAAGACTAGCTTCCCCTCAAGAAGAAAAATTTCAGACCTATGAAAAGGACAACAATACTAATAAAAAAAATTGTATTT
>NW_012118376.1:5227098-5264015 GCF_000951035.1 Colobus angolensis palliatus
CTCTCTGAGCACTTCTTAGAAAACTCTGAGAAGTTGACTGAAGCATCTGGGTGCTTCTTCTTATGCTCCTCCCGACAAGTTTGCACAAAAAATGCATATGATGACATTTTGCCTCTCGGCTTCTTAGGATCTCCTTTGCCCATGTTTAGTTATTTTTCCTCAGCGAGGCACAGAGTCGCCCATTGCCCGTCCGGCTCTCACTTGCCCCGGCGCTGTCTCTATCGCAATGGTTTCTTTAGGATTAAACTAAGGAGTAGCATTGCTAGGTCAAAAGATATGCATGTCTTTTACTTTTCACCAGATGTGAAATTATTTAGAAAATTTTAAAACCGTCAATTTTATAGTTGGTATATAGCTCTGGACCTCCTCCACCTTTAAAATTATAATGCAAAATAGCAAGATTGTTAATATTTGTAATATTTATATTATATTGTTAGTATATATGGCAATAAGTAAACCTTAAATAAATTTCTTGAATATTATGGTAGAGAAAAATGTTGGAATCTGAGCCCTTGATTTTTCACTTCTAAATTGAATTGGTCCAAATAAATTCTGTCAGCATTAATTTTTTTTTCACTCATCTTTTGTATGTAGTTTTTTTTTTTTGAAGTATAGTCATGTACTTCATGATGACATTTTAGTCAAGAACAGACCACATGAATGTTGACAGTGCTATAAGATTGTAATACCATATTTCCCTGTACCTTTTCTATGTTGAGATACACAAATACTTACCATTGTGTTACAATTGCCTACAGTATTCAGTGCAGTAACATCCTATACGGATTTGTAGCCTAGGAGCAATAGACTATAGCCTTGGTGTAAAAGCAGGCGATACTGTCTAGGTTTCTAAGTACACCTCTATGATGTTGGTAGAATGACGAAATTGCCTAACACCACATTTCTTCGAACTTATACCTGTCACTAACTGATGCCTGACTATATGTAGTAATCATTGCAACTTTATCATTAACATAATAATTATTATTTTTGTTATTGAGTCCGTGAGGGCCTACTATATGCTAGGTTAAGTGCTTTATGTATACTTTTTAATTTAACCTTCACAAGAACCTTATATTGTCTGCATTTTACAGGTGGGGAAACAGCAGCTCAAATGCTTAAATAAGTTGTCACACAGCTAATAAAGTGGCTGACCTAGAATCTGAACCCAGGTTAATCTCAGTTTAGAGCTAAAGCTCTTACCTGCTTTGTTATACTGCTTTTTTAATTTGGGGAGCATAGAAAATATAGAAGTGTAACCGACGTTTATTAATAATTCATTCCTCTTTGAGTTTTTTTGTGTTGTTTTAATACAGAAGAACTATAAGAATAAACTTAAGAAGGATCTTGTAATCTAGTTGAGGAGCCAACACACACTTGCCCATATCTCATGGTCTTCTAGGATGTGACAGTATGTGACAGAAATCTCAGAAAATCTGAGACTGTCAGTAGCTAATCATATACTGATTATAAGAAACACATAAGTATGTATAAAATTTACAGAATAAGACTACTTCACACCCATTAGGATGCTTACTGTCAAAAACAGAAAATAGGTGTTGGCAAAGATGTGGAGAATTATAACCTTGTGCATTGTTGGTAGGAATGTAAATGTTGCACCCACTATGGAAAACAGTGTGGTGATTCCTCAAAAAATTAAATACGGAGTTACTATATTACCCAACATTTCCGCTTTTTGGGTATGTACTCAAAAGAATTGAAAACAGAGTCTCAAAGAGACATTTGCACATGCATGTTCCTAGCAGCATTCTTCAAAATAGCCAAAAGGTAGAAGCAAGCCAAATCCATGGATCCAGAGTAATTAGATTCAGAGACAGAAAGTAGAATGTTAGTTGCTATGGGCTGGGGAAGGGCAGAGAGAATAGAATGTTGTTTAATTAATGTGTATGGAGTTTGTTTTGAAAGTTGAAAAGAGTTCTGAAGATTTATTGTGCAGTAATGTGAAAGTACTTAACACTACTGAACTATACAAAAGTACAATGGGCCGGGTGCAGTGGCTCACACCTGTAATCCCAGCACTTTGGGAGGTTGAGGGAGGTGAATCATGAGCTCAGGAGTTCGAGACCAGCCTGACCAACATGGTGAAACTCTGTCTCTACTAAAAATACAAAAAAGCCATGCGTGGTGGTGCGCGCCTGTAATCCTAGCTACTCAGGAGGCTGAAGCAGGAGAATTGCTTGAGCCCGGGAGGCAGAGGTTGCAGTGAGCTGAGATTGCACCATTGTACTCCAGCCTAGGTGACAGACAATGGCAATTTTTATGTTCTATATATTTTGCCACAATTTAAAATTTTCCTTTAAATTAGTGAATAAGATTAATGTGGAATAGAATCAACTTCCAATATTGAAGGTGCTCAGTAATAATAGCTAATACTTATTATACACTAGTATATATTCTTAAAGCATAATTTGAATTGGTTATTTAATCCTTATAACAGCCTCAAGAAGTAGATACTACTCTGTGAGTTACTGAGGCAGAGAGGTGAAGTAACTTTACCAAAATTTGAACACGCTAGTAAGTGGTGGAACCATTTCTAGATAGTCTGATTCCAGAAGTTGAGCTTAACCATCACATATAATGCTTTCCGGAAGGATGGTTAGGTACATTTCTGCTATACTTAATCCTGTTAACAGTGTGGTTTTTTGACAAGTTTGAATGTTTTGCTCCCTTGTACTTTTGAACATGCTTTTGAAGGTGTTTTATTAATTTGTCGGCTGAATGATCCCATTTCGTATAGGCGGATGGTTATGAAAAGAATGTGAAATAGACTATTGCATTTTTATTATTGAAATATTGCCTATGCCTCCCTGCCCTAATATAAATGTATTTCTTCAGTGCAGAATTACAGCAACATTAATTCTTTTAGTTTGACCGACTTGGGAGATCTGGTGAACATTCAGATATTAGAGGAAAACCAGATGAAACTTTTTTGTAATCTAAAACCTCCAAATTTATCTTAAAAAGGCCAATCCATTGTATGTCCTATCATTGTAAGTTGCACATTTTCTTTGATTTCTTTTGAGCACACTGATAGCACTTAATTAAGATGCTTTATCAGGCTCTGACTTTCTGTGAATTAGGAAACTCCTAATAGTATCTTTAGTTTTCCATTTCCTTTCCTTTCAAAGAAAAACATTTTTCTTTATCTCGTTAGAAGAAGTGAAGAGTTGCTTGGCCTGGATAAGGTAGCCGTCTTGAAATATTTGAATATTGTCTGTTTATGGGGTTTGGACAAGTTAATAGTTATGAAGATAAATGCAAGTTATAGAACTCTAAAACCTTTCTCTATAGGTTGCAGATTTGGATGATGAATTTGCTGACTTGGTTTTAGAAGAATTTAGTGAAAATTTTGATTTGTTACCAGCTGAAAAGGTAAATTTTATTATTCAATAGCTTTGGCAAAATGTTACTAATTGGATGTAGTTTGATTTCTCTGCCTTTGATGTGTGTGCATTTTTTTTTAAACTTTGCATGTTGTTAGAAAGCCATGGCCAGGCGCGGTGGCTTAAGCCTGTAATCCCAGCACTTTGGGAGGTCGAGACGGGCGGATCACGAGGTCAGGAGATCGAGACCACCCTGGCTAACATGGTGAAACCCTGTCTCTACTAAAAATTACAAAAAAAAACTAGCCGGGCGAGGTGGCTGCTCCTGTAGTCCCAGCTACCTGGGAGGCTGAGGCAGGAGAATGGCGTGAACCCGGGAGGCGGAGCTTGCAGTGAGCTGAGATCCGGCCACAGCACTCTAGCCTGGGTGACAGAGCGAGACTCCGTCTCAAAAAAAAAAAAAAAAGAAAAAAAAAGAAAGCCATAAGTTTAAAGTTAGGAGAACATTAAGTTAAAGTCACTACTAATACAATATTTAATGGCAGTGATTTATTACTTTCAAACATACTTTACAAAATTAAAAATTGACTTTACAAAATTAAAAATTGAATCTGTTTAACTTCTATTGAGTCAGCATTAGTTAACTACTCATTCTCTGTAGTCTTTTCATCATGGTAATTCCTCTAAGGATGTTTAGGGAGATCACAGAAAGTTTGTATTAAAATTTACTGTTGTTTCAGGCTACTACAATGATCATTTTTCTCAGAGCATTTTTTTCTGAATCTTTTTAAATTTTTTATTGAAACTCATTACAGTTCTTTGTTTTTGTCTTTTGACATATAGTAAGCCAGAGAAGAGGCAATTAAAATATTGATAGTAATTGAATTATGACAGATTTCTTGAAGGAAATGCTATTTTGTTCTGCCAAGGACATTCCCCATGAATTTGGCAAATTTACTCTTTATTTTTCTTTGTGAAACATAAGAATTGCCAAGCAAAGTGTTTCTAAGTAATAATCTGTAAAATGAGCCAAAGATGAGCCTAGCAAATTCACTTAGTATTCATTAGAATAATTAAAAACACAAGAGCTGAAACATATTTTTGAGCCACTCAAAAGTTAGAATGAAAGTGATTTTTTCTTTTGAATGAAATGTCAGTTTTGAAACTGTTTATTTTTGGATGTTTAAATGTGATATTTATTGTACCCTATCTTCACATAGCATGATTTCTGTTTTCAGAGAGCTCACAATCTAAAGTAGGATTGACCCACCAATAATAGCCTGCAAACACACTCAAGCTTTTCTGGTTTTTTGAAATCTTTCTAAAAATTTTCCTACTTGGATTTCTCATTTTTCCCTTGGATTTTGTTTAATATGGATTTAATTTAATTGAAGAAATGGTAACTCAGATGTATATATTTTATTTATGACCAGTTTCTCTGTTAGACTATCAAGGTTAAATCATAAGTATGTTAATTAATTTAGTCAAGAAATGTTTTTGAGCACCTATTTTAACCACTTTTCTCGTTTCTGGGGATTTAGCAGTATTTCCAGGGGTAATGCTCATATGGATTTTACATTCTAGCGAATGGGAGACAGATAAACTAATAAATATCTAACATGCCAGGTACTGATTAGTGTTAAAAAGAAAAACTAGGCCAACAAAGTGATGGAGGTGTGGTGAGGAGTGCTGTGTACATGGCTGGTTAGAGAAAACCTCTAATTTTGAGCTTCTGGCCAAGACCAGAACACAAAATAAATGCTCATTTGTCTCTCTGCTTTGTAGCTACAGACTGCAATACATAGAGTGACACTAGCTCAGACAGCAGTGCCTGTGCTTTGTGGAAGTGCCCTGAAAAACAAAGGGATACAGCCCTTGTTAGATGCTGTTACTATGTACTTGCCTTCACCTGAAGAGCGTAACTATGAATTTCTGTAAGTATGCAATCACATATATTAAAATTCTTAGCTTTGAAGAAACAAGTAGGCAAATACTTTTATGAAGAGTAATTAAATCACCATTTTTGAATAATAATGGTGAGTGTTATTGCAAATGATATAAGGAACCATAGTAATTTTTGCTTGAAAGGAACATTTTTCATCTCTTGTAAAAAGAGAATATCTTACAGATAGAGCTAAGAGGTATGTCTTTTCGCGGTGTAAAAGTTTAAGTGTTGACCCTGCCATCTTAGTCTTAGAAAAGTGATATCCTGGGGATGTTTGTTAAATATTCTGTAGTTATATTTATATTCATCTAGATTTCAGGATTTTTCATAAGCTCAGAATATTTTGTGGCTATAAAGAAAGGTCATTGTTTTGCCTCTATTGTCACTAAAAGCTTTGTACTTAAGTAGTAAGTCCTTTAAAATCTGAGTAAGCAATGTGTAAAATGGCAGAGAAATGGACTTTAATTATCTTAATTCTGATGTTAATAACTTTTCATACCTCTAAATTGGAGAGGCATGATGGTGAAGAGCACAGGCTTTGTACTATTGGATTTAAATCTTAGCTCTTCCAAGTTGCTTAATGTCTCATCTATAAAATGCAAAGAATAGGACCTATCTCATGGTGTTCTTGTAAGAATTAAATGATTTGTAAAGCACAAAGAACAGTGCCTGGTATAGTAAGCTCTATATTAGTATTATTAAAGTTAAAAATTGGAGGAAATGGGAATAAGATTGGAGAAATTCTGTCACAGAAGTGTTTAAACTACTTTAAGTTGGGAACTCCTTTGAAACTAATGAAAATATGGAGCTCTCCTTAGATGCACAAAATTTGGCAATTGCAGGAGAACTCAATTCTAAAACTTATCAGTGATCACCAGTTTAAGAACATCATTCTATTGTGAGTGTTGGTTATGTGAACAATTTCAAGTTTACAGTATAGATTTTTATGGTTATGTAAGAACAGAAAGTGGAAGGAGAGCATAAAAGCAATAATTGGAAAGTACCTGTTTATTTACCCTGTGCTGATTTCTTGATAAGTGGTGTGATATTCCCAGGTGTAGTCTTCATGGAGAGAGCTCTTGGCAATGAAATTATTTGCAAATAGAGGTGATATTTGGAAGATAATCCATTATTTTTAGTTTTGAGGAATTAATGGTAAGATCTCTATTGAGTAATTTAGTCAATGGAAAAAGAGAGTTATGTAACAAAGACATTTAGTGGCTCTAAGCTCTACTAGAAGATAAAAGAGATCTTTGGGGACATGAAGGATAAGTTTCTGCAGTTATGGGACGTATGTTTTATAGGCCTTTTTGGAATGTTTATTTTATAGGCAGTGGTATAAGGATGACTTATGTGCATTGGCATTTAAAGTTCTCCATGACAAGCAGCGAGGACCACTGGTTTTTATGCGCATTTACTCAGGCACAATAAAACCCCAGTTGGCCATTCATAATGTTAATGGAAACTGCACGTAAGTAGAAGCTTAGTTTACTTTATAAAACTGTACTCATTTCTTTAAAAATACTTTTACTAATATAAAATCATGATTTTACAGGGAGAGAATAAGTCGTCTGCTTTTGCCGTTTGCTGACCAACATGTAGAAATCCCTTCACTGACTGCTGGTAACATTGCTTTGACTGTTGGGCTTAAACATGTAAGTGACCAAATGATTTCTCTAGGAAATAACAGCTTAAATGTTTAATTACAAGTAAGCAACTTGTAATATCAAAAACCCATAAACAATCCAAATGTCCCTCAATAGTAGAATAAAGAATATTGTGGCATATTTATCAACATGGCTGAATCTCATACATTTACTAGGAAGAAAAGTAAATTACAGAAGACCACAGACAGGATGGATTGTGTTCATATAAAGTTGAAATCCAAGTAAAATAGCATACTGTTTATAGGTATTTATGTATATACATATATGTGTGTTTTAAGTTTATATAAAATATTGTTGTGTTCCCATTGGGTTTATTCCTATCTTGAGCATTGCAGAAAATTTCACCTAGACTTACAACGGATCAGGTAATAACAAGATGTTTTGTTAGTGAAGGCTCCATGAGAGCAAGGATTTTTGTCTTTTTTGTTCATGGCTCTATAGTCCATAGATCAGTGCTTGCATATAGTAGACATTCCATAGATAACTGTAGGATGAATAAATGAAAATACTTGATGCTGTATTTATTTTTGATAGGTTAAAACTAAGGATTGTCATTTATATGGATTAAATAAAATATAATTTTCTCATTAACCTTTATGTAGTAAACGTTGTTATTTTAAACATTTTAACTCTTCATGATTAGTTTCAAGTTTGAAAATCCTTCAGTAGCGCGGTGGCTCACGCCTGTAATCCCAGCACTTAAAAAATTAGCCGGGCGTAGTGGTGGGCACCTGTAGTCCCAGCTACTTGGGAGGCTGAGGCAGGAGAATGGTGTGAACCCGGGAGGCAGAGCTTGCAGTGAACCGAGGTCGTGCCACCGCACTCCAGCCTGGGCGACTGAGCAAGACTCCATCTCAAAAAAAAAAAAGAAAATCCTTCAGTAGAAAATTCCTATTTGACTGGTTACTGGACTTTGGAATGTCCCCTCTATCTCCCTGAAGGCAGGAGCTCCTTGTATGTATTTGAAGGAGCTCTACAAATACGTTGGGACTATTGCTCTAGTAGGATTGTTTTTACAGAGAAGGAAACTGGCACAGAACTTCACAATATAAAAGTTTAAAAGTGAAATTATAGTTTTTAAAAGATAACTGGGCTCTACATGGAAGCCAGCAATCTGCACAGTTAAGGGTATTCTGGTTAATTATTTTAGTTAATAGGAGATTTTCTGTAAGAAAGAATAAATTCTTATGGGTGGTAGAACACTCTAATGGACTTTCCCTAACCTGTCTTGTTATGATTGAAACTTTAGGAAGGTACATTTGTTTTGCCAAATAATTTTGGATGTGTATGTGTATGTGTTTTATTGTTTGTTAGAATTTATTACAATAATATTTTGAATAGAATTCTTATGCAAGTTAAATTAGCTTTACTTACACAGTTATTAATGAGCTTTTTGAATTTTATTTCTCTTTTACGTTCAGATGAAAGTGTCACAAAAAAAATTCTTATATTGTGATTCTTGGTGGAAGATGAGCGCTTGCTAAATGCCACTTTTGTTCCAAGTCATCTTGTTTGCTTGCAGACTGCCACTGGAGACACCATTGTCTCATCCAAGTCCAGCGCATTAGCTGCAGCTCGTAGAGCCGAAAGGGAGGGAGAAAAGAAGCACAGACAAAACAAAGAAGCAGAGAGAGTTTTATTGGCTGGAGTGGAGATTCCAGAGCCTGTTTTCTTCTGTACCATAGAACCCCCGTCAGTGTCTAAGCAGCCAGGTATAAATGGTCCTAGTGTGTCAACTAATTAGTGCTCTGATAATTTATATAAAATAGTTACAATATACCCTCAAGAGATTTCTTATGTGATTGAGGTAAATTTTATCTGAATATATTGGTAAACATTTCCTGTGGTTGGTCTTGTTTTTTAAGATGTTTCAATTTTTACAAATGCCTTCATTTTTTTCTCTTCTTATTTCTTGGCCATTCTTCTCATATTCTTCCTTACTCTTGTAGTGCTATCTATGGGATTCTAAGTAACTGGTCTTAGAACTGCCCTTCTAGTATATTAGATTAGACAGTAACTGATTCATAACCCACTCAGTTTCTCATCATCATGTATAAAAATGCTGTTTTACCTTGTTTTCTACCTCAACCTCTAGAACTCAATGAAGAAATTTGTATACTGTGGATAACCTCGTTTGAACTTTTGTTTGTTACTTTGTTCTTTAGCATTTTAGCTCAGATTTTTTCAGTGGCTTCTCATTACTTCTAGCACACACCCCAACTCGTCAGTGTGGTATGTAAAGCCCATGATTCCAATTATAATTTCCAATTAGATTGGGTTACATATAGCAGAAAACCTCCAAATAACAATTGCTTTAATAAGACAAAAATTTATTTCTGTCTCATAACAGAAGCCTTGAATTGGTAGCCAGGGATTAGAGTGGCTCCACAGTGTTGTCAGGGATCCAGGCTCTAATCTTTTTGTCTTATCTGAGTGCATAATTCCTGCAGCCTCGGGTATCACCTTGGAGTTGCTGGCAACAGAAAGGAGTAAGGGGAAGGAAGAAGATATACCCCTTTTCTCTTAAGATTTCTTCTATGTCATTGGCCAGCACTGAGACATATGGCCACCTGTTGCAAGGAAGTCTGGTAAAAACAGCCTTTTAAGTAGGCGGCAGCAGAGTAGAGTGGAAGGCTGCTAGTAGCCTCTGCCACAGCCTTGTCTGGCTTCATTTATTGAAACTTCCGCCTTCCTTTTGACTCTCTTCTTTAACCCAAAGAAAAATAAAACTATAGTACCTAGCCACACGTTATGCTCCCACAGTAAAGTAATTATGATTTCCTGAAGATACTGTACTCTTTTTTTGCATCACTATTTCTTTTCTTCTGTTCTCTCTTGCACTATAATAGTAGCCCATGAACTTACCTGCCTGAAAACGTTTACCCTTTCTTTAGGTCTCATCTCAAGCATCACACTTTATGAGGCTCTCACTGAATTCCTATATTAGACTGTTTAAGGACAAACCTTCTGGTTCTAGAGGTGGCATTAGAAGCTCTTTTTCCTTTGAAAACAAGTTGGACTCACAGATTATAGGAGAAAAAAAGCAATCTCTGTTGCCTCCCCTTGTCTTCCTGAGGACCCTGTGGGGAGAAAGGAAGATCCCTAGCCCAGTAGAGGTTACAGTTGCTCACCTCCCCAGATGGAGTTCACATGAAAGAAATCTGAGTGTAGATGTAAGACAGCCCCCCCAGTACCGAAGGAAACCGAAACTGAGTCTTTTTGTGTCCACTTTGCTGTAGGAACAGCATTTAAGTTAAAAAGGGCCTAACAACAGTTTTTCTGTTACTTTAAATGCTCTGAGGCCAGTCAGGTATAGTTTTTACTCTAGTGGAAAAGGATCAGGTGATGATGAATCTGGCTGCCTAATTATCAAAGTTAACCAAGCTGGTTATATCAGGAGTGACCAGGCAGTTAAGAGCAGGGGCTGCCCAAGCAAAGTAAGCCATGGATTCTTTGAAATATATTTGAGAGTCATTTTATATTTCAGATGCAGCATGAGCACCTAAATTCAAATTGTGGGCTTGCAGTTAAATTGCACCAGCCAGTTTTGCACCTAAGAATTCAAGCCTTTAACTACTTTAGGAGAAAAAGTTTGGTATCCAAAGTCTCATTAATGGGCATTAGCTTAGGGGTCCTGAGCCCCCAAGAGGAAGGGATTTACCAAAGCTCCCTTACTTAGACTTCTTTCAGGCAGATCTCCATGTTTCTTTTTCTGTGCTTTTATTGTACTTACCCCATAGTCCGGTTATAACCCTTGATACCTGTTAAAATGCTAACATTGTAAATATTTTTAAATGAATTTATTTTACAGTAAAGTTACTTTTATTCCAAAAGTCACTTAGTGTCATACGCATGTACTGTCTTTGAGTATCTATATGTGCTTAAAATAAAATATTATCTACAATAATGCCTCTTAACCTTGAACATGCATACGCATCTCTTGGGATTCTTGTTAAAATGTAGACTCTGACTCAGGAGGTCCAGAACCTAAGATTCTGCATTTCCGTCAGACTCCAGGTGTTACCAGTGTTGCTGGTCCTTGGTGCCCACTTTGGGATGTCAGGGGTCTAGAACAGTATTGTCCAGTAGAAATATAATGTGATCTACATATATAATGTAAAATTTGTTTATAGCCACAGCAAACAAACTGGTGAAATAAGTTTTCATAGTATATAAAAATATTATTTCAGCATATAATCAATATTAAAATGTATTGCTGAGATAGTTTACATTCTTTTTTTCATGGTAAGTCTTGGAAGCCTGGTGTTTATTTTACATTTACAGCACTTGGCAGTTAATAACATTAATACCTCCAAATGGCTAGTGGTTACCATTTGGATAGTGTGGGTCTAAAATGCCTGATTTGTATACCTAAGATACTTTGAATGTCTGACTGATAAGGTTAGCTCATTAATCCAGTGCTCAGCTCTTTTCTTTAGCTACACTTTGTCTGTGGAACTTCTAACATATTTCTTTTATAAAAAGAGGTAGAGTATACTTAATTGAGTGTATTAAAATATTACTTTAGATGGCATACGTAATACCATCTAAAATATACATTATTTTTTCTCTGGTTGTGATAATTCATCATCATAGAGTTATACTAATACCTGTTTATTCATGATGTAATTTTAGCCTCCTTTTGGCACTTCATTATTGCCAGTTTTTCTGAAGGCATTTTACTTTTTTGTCAGCTCCTAAATTGATCTTTGGAAAATATAATCAGATGATGTTACTGTTCCTTTTAAAACCTTTCAGTGGCTTCGCAGTGCAAACTGAAACTTTTCACCATGGCCTACAAGACCTTACATGATATGATCCCTGACACACATCTCCTTCCTCATCTGATGCTATTCTTCCTTTTGTCCACTGATCTCTAGCTGCTAGTTTTCTTGCTCTTTTTCCCAACAGCACATTGTTCCTTGTGTAGCCATTCCCTCTATCTGGGATTTCTTTTCTTCAGGATTTTGCTTATAGTTTGTTTATTCATTTCTGTCTTTACTGAAATCACCCCAGAGAGGCCTTCCTAGACCACTCAATCTCAAGTAGCCTCCCATCGTTATTATGTCAGCTTATTTTTGTCTCTGCAGTATGTATGACTGTTTGAAGTTTTCTTTTTTCTTTCTTTCTTTTTTTTTTTTTGCGTAAAGACATGGTTTCGCTATGTTGCCCAGGCTGGTCGCAAACTCCTGGGCTCAAGCAATCCTTCTGCCTCAGCTTCCCAAAGTGCTGAGATTACAGGCGTGAGTGAGACACCACGCCTGGTTGAAATTTTTCTTTTTTTTTTTTTTTTTTTTTGAGATGGAGTCTCGCTCTGTTGCCCAGGCTGGAGTGCAGTGGCGGGATCTCAGCTCACTGCAAGCTCCGCCTCCCAGGTTCACGCCATTCTCCTGCCTCAGCCTCTCGAGTAGCTGGGACTACAGGCGCTCGCCACCTCGCCTGGCTAGTTTTTTACATTTTTTAGTAGAGACGGGGTTTCACTGTGTTAGCCAGGATGGTCTCGATCTCCTGACCTTGTGATCTACCCGTCTCGGCCTCCCAAAGTGCTGGGATCACAGGCTTGAGCCACCACACCCGGCCGAAATTTCTTCTTCAAAATTTGTTTGCTTATCCATTTATTTTGCCCACTAGAACATATAATTATTTTTAAAAAATGAAATGTAAATATAACAGTTGTTTATCCCATAGATTTGGAACATGCATTGAAATGTCTTCAGCGTGAAGATCCAAGTTTGAAAGTAAGGCTAGATCCTGACTCTGGACAAGTAGGTATATTATCGCTTCACTCCAGAAACCTTTCTATAAGAGTGTGTGTGTGTGTCTGTCTGTCTAAAGCACTGATTAAGTCTGTGCCCCGAATGAAAAGCCTTTTTAAAATTCTCTCATAATACTAATTTCTGCTTTTATGTTGACTATCAAGCTAAATAAGCACATTTTCCTTAATTCTCTATATAGTTAATTACACTTCACATATATAAAGTATTCTCCAACATTTTTTACCCCTCCTGAAGACAGCTTTTTGTGAAATTTTGAAATAAGGTTTAATCAAGACAAAGCCTTGAGCCTTTTATGCTAAGGTTTATAAAAGAAGCATACTAGGAGGATTGGAAGGTGCTTTTGAAGACAGTAAAACACCTAAATTGGGAGAGAAGTGATAGACTACAGTGTAACAATGTGAGAGGAAGTAGAGTGTTAAAGTAGGTGCAGAACTGCGCTGTATAATATAGCACAGCAGAACAGATGTTTTGATTCATCAAGAAAAGATTAAATTACATTCTGCATCCTCTTTTTAGGAGGATAGGGTGATGTTTATATAAGATTTTAGAAGGAGTTTCTTAAAAAGTTTATAAATTTGTCTTTGAAAAGGATAAACTGACATAGTTAACCTGGAAAGCATAGAGTACTTTATTTTCCCAAAATGCCAGCCAAATGAGGTAGTAATTTAGTTTAATTGATACTGAAGAGTATGATAATCGTAATTAAAACAGAAATGTTTTATTTTAAAAAATCGATTATTTAAATAATCGAAATGTAATCCCAGCACTTTGGGAGCATCGCTTGAGCCCAGGAGTTCAAGACCAGCCTGGGCAACATAAGGAAACCCTGTCTCTACCAAAAAAAATAAAAATAAAAATTAACCAGGTGTGATGGCATGCAACTGTGGTCCCAGCGACTCAGGATGCTGAGGTGGGAAGGTTGCTTAAGCCTGGGAGGTCAGGGAGGTCAAGGCCACAGTGAGCTCTGATCATACCACTGCACTCTAGTCTGGGTGACAGAGCAAGACCCTGTCTTGAAAAAAGTAAGTAAAAATGAATGAAATAAAAACTGGCACTACATTTAAAAATAACAGCAAATAATACACAAATCTACCAAGTAAATAATTAAGTCCGTTTTTCAGTTCCTCCATCTCATTCTGCAGGGTAGCCACTGAAAACTTGGTGAATAGCCTTTCACAGTTTTACTTACTTTTTTGAGACAGAGTCTCGCTTTGTCGCCCAGGCTGGAATGTAGTGGCGCGATCTTGGCTCACTGCAAGCTCTGCCTCCCAGGTTCAAACAATTCTTCTGCCTCAGCCTCCCGAGTAGCTGGGATTACAGACATGCGCCACCACACCCAGCTAATTTTGTATTTTTAGTACAGACAGGGTTTCTCCATGTTGGTCAGGCTTGTCTCGAACTCCCAACCTCAGGTGATCCGCCCACCTTGGCCTCCCAAAGTGCTGGGATTACAGGCATGAGCCACAGCACCTGTGCCTTTCACACTTTTTACCCAAACGTGTTCTTCTGCTGTGCTGTGTTATGCAGGATGATATATTTTTGTAAGTATATATGTACAGATATCTATAAGCAAGTCATTTTATTTGTATTATTTTACAAGTATTTCCCCCAAATAGTTCACTTTGTAACTTAAAGTATAGCAGTCCTATACCAAGTGATTTTTTTAAATTTGTGATTACAGTTTTATTACAGCAAAAGTATTTAAATTAGGATCAGCCAAAGAGACACATAGAGCAAAGTCTGGGAGGGTTTTAAACCTTTGCAATGCTTCCTTTATCCTCAGGGACATGTTACCCTCCTGGCAGAGTATTGCCAACCAGGGAAACTCACCCAAGCCTTTGGTGGCCAGAATTATTATTGGGGCTTGATCACATACTGTCCATGTCGTTGACCTTTAGTCTCCAGTCCCTTCCACAGATCCAAGCTAATACACTAATACCTTTAGTCCTCATTGGTTCAAAAAAGATAAAAATCAGTTTCTCCCTCATATGAAGGTTCAAGCTAGTCTGAAGGTTTTGACTGCTTACAAAGCTGTAAAGTGCCCTGGATGGTTGGGAAATGCCCATGATGTTGGGAAAGGTTTTGGAGAAAGGTTATTCTGCCCATTTACAAGGTATAGCCCTCATTCTCATGTGTCATGACAGTTGCCTACATTTTCATTAAGAAAAGGGCTTTACTCT
Source organism: Colobus angolensis palliatus (assembly GCF_000951035.1). Taxonomy (NCBI): domain Eukaryota; kingdom Metazoa; phylum Chordata; class Mammalia; order Primates; family Cercopithecidae; genus Colobus; species Colobus angolensis. The sequence goes on from NW_012118376.1 coordinate 5,242,012, forward strand.
CCTCTTACAGGCACCACCCAGAAGCTGTCCACATCAATTATAGTCATCTTCCACTGGCCAGAAATTTGGCTTTGTGGTTGGGAAATGTTGGTATCTAGCTAAGTGTTGGCATCATTAGTCTTAGCCAGATGCCACTTGCCCAGCAGATAATTTAACTATCAAAGAAGGAGGAGAGAATGGCTAAGTAATTCACTTTTTATTGATTCATTATTTCAGTCAGCAAAGTCAAAAGCAATGTTTTGATGTAAGAGCCCCTGGCCAAAAAGAATTACAAAGGAAACTAATTAATGAAAAATAAATATATATTAACATCATACTTTTATATAGTGTTCTGCAATAAATATAATTTACCCTTAATCTTTTATTTCCTTCCTCTGGTAACCAGACTGTTTTGTGTGGTATGGGGGAGTTACATATAGAGATTATTCATGATCGAATCAAGAGGGAATATGGACTGGAGACCTATCTCGGGCCACTCCAGGTGGCATATCGAGAGACCATCCTAAACTCAGTTCGTGCCACAGGTAAAAAGTAAAACATTTAGGATTTGCTTTTTCTCTCTGTCTTTCTCTGTTTAGTTGCTTAAAGCAGTGTTCACAGTCACTAATGTCTTCTATCAGAGGAGACGGTTTTTATGTATGTGGGGTTTTTTTTTGTTTTTTAAGATTTTGTTTTGAATATAGAAAACCCTATTTCATTATCACCCATAACATCTCCTGGATGACCACTCATCAACCAAATGTGCTTTTCAGTGGTCATGGAATAGAGTAAGCCATTGAAGTCGATGGCTTGTCCCAGTCCTCACTATCAGAACTAGTCTAAGAATTTGAAGTCAAAGTGTTATTTTTACTCTATAAAGTAAAAGTAGAAAGTCAGTTTCAGTACTTAATAAATAGGATTATTCTATGCTGATAGTAATCTTGAGAAAGTATAGTTTTTATACTTCAGTTCCCAAATGTAAAAATTCATAATTTTTCTACATATGATTTTAATTTGGTTCCCTTAAGCCAAAAAACATGACCACAATTATTGCTACTCACCCCCAAGGAGAAAATGTGGACAGGTTTGTGGGAAATTGTTAAAAAAAAAAAAAAAAAAAAGACGTTTAGGATAACCAGGTACTTTCAAGCTGCTCATTAGTTTGTGAAAAGTCCTGATGGTTACATTTCACTGAAACTTGAAAAATTAAGCAGAATACAGGAGCAAATAGCATGAGGAGTGCTCTTTCTGGACTGTTTATCTGGAAAAACTAAAAATGCTAGAGAACTCTAAGTAACAAGTTTTAATATCTGAGCTGACTAGAATGTAATCGAATTTTCCAGAGGTCAAAAAGGAAGCTGGAGTAGTAATCTGGGGAAAGTCAGCAATGTAGGCTATAGTTATTCTAGAAGAATCTGTAATCATCTCTAACTAGTGCTTGAGAGCCATATCCTCATGGAAAGAATTAACTAGGGAAAGTCCTTTCTGCAAAAGCAGAGGGCAAGGAAACTTGCTTGTCTGGCTCTATGTGTAAGGGGACAAGGTTTCTGAGAATTTGTAATCATAGGCTTCTGATACAGGTCTTTAGCCTAAGTTCATAGAACTGGTGTGCCCTGAAAAACTCCAGACCAAGGAGAACTTAGTTCTTTTAGTGTAAATTGCTCATGGCTTGGTAGTATTCCAAGGAACCTGGAGAAAAGGGCTTCTCCAAAGACATCAATCAACCCAGGCCTCAAAGAAATGCCACACATGGCCAGGCGTGGTGTCTCACACCTATAATCCCAGCACTTTGGGAAGCTGAGGTGGGCAGATCACGAGGTCAGGAGTTCAAGACCAGCCTGGCCAACACGGTGACCCCGTTTCTACTAAAAAAACAAAAACTAGCTGGGCATAGTGGCAAGTGCCTATAATCCCAGCTACTCAGGAGGCTGAGGCAGGAGAATTGCTAGAATCCCAGAGGTGAAGTTGCAGTGAGCTGAGATCGCGCCTTTGCACTCCAGCCCAGGCAACAGAGCGAGACTCCATCTCAAAAAAAAAAGAAATCCCACACATAAAAGAATATTACTCACAATAAAATTCTCTTTAAATCACAAAACCATGAGAAAAAGCACAATGAGCAAAAAGGCAGTAGAAACAATAGATAGTCACACCAGCAAAGGCTTCAGTTATTGGAGTTATGAGATGTAGAATATACAAATACTATCTTTGAAGAAATAAAAGAGGGGATGGAAAGTACAGTTGACCCTTGAACAACATGGGTTTGAAGTATGTGTGCAGGTCCAATTATACATGGATTATTGTCCTGACTCTGCCGTCCCTGAGAGAGCAAGCCAAACCCCTCTTTTTCTTACTCCTCAGGCTACTTAATGCAAAGATGACAAGGATAAAGACCTTTATGATGTTCTACTTTTACTTAGTAAATATATTTTCTCTTAGATTTTCTTGGTACATTTTCTTTTTTTCTAGTTTATTGTAAAAATACAATATAAAATACATATAACGTGTTAATTGACTATTTATTGGTAAGACTGACTTCCTGTTAACAGTATTCTATAGTAGTTAAGTTTCAGGGGATTCAAAATTTACACATGGATTTTTGACTGCATAGGGGTTTGGCACCCCTAGCCACCACATTGTTCAAGGGCCACTTGTGTTAGTAATGAACAAGAAACTATCAAAACTAGGTGCAACGGGCATGATCTCTCACATATGTGGAATTTCTAAAAGTCGAACTTGCAGAACAGTAGAATGATGGCTACCAAAGGCTGAGGGTTGGAAAGCTGGGGAAAGGAGAGATGTTGATGAGGTGGGGTACAGAGTTTCAATTGGACAGGAGAAATAGGTTCTCATGATCTATTACACAGCACAGTGACTGTAGTTAATAATGTATATTTTAAATCTTCTTAGTACAAAGAAATGTTTTTTGACATGATAGATGTGTAAATTTGCCTGCTTTTTATCATTCCACAATGTATGCATGTATTGAAAGATTCACAAACCCCATAAATATATACAATTATTTGTTAATTAAAAATGAAATAAAACATTAAAAAGGATAATGGAATATCATGCTATGTGTGAGAGAGGAAATGGTCAAAAAATGATGGTGAGGGGGGTATATAAGGACACAGGAACCAGCTTGAAGAGACTCTGCTGGCCAAATCTGGATTAATTTGAATACCAAGATAAGTATAGACCATTGTGAAAAAATAATTTCTAAGTTCATACTTAGAATAATACATAGATAAATAGGGAAGAAGAGGGAGGGTTATTCCTTATAGTGGAATGCCCAGTGCTGACTGTTAGATGTTGGGGAGTAGGGCTGGAATCGGAAAACAGTCCAGACGACTCTCACAAACGTGGAACAAAAAAATTGCCATATACATATAGCATAACAAATTCAAAATGAAGCAGAAGTAAACTATTGCTTAGGGATACATGCATATGTGATATAACACTAAAGAAAATAATGAGGATAATATATGATAGTGGTTGCTTCAGAAGGCATCTAGATATTGGTAATACTCTGTTTCTTTAGTAGTTTTAGGTTTCATGAATGCTCATTTTTAGCTTGTACATAAATTATGTATATAGTTACTCATATATAAACATGTATATTTATATATAAACACGTATATATATTGAGACAATGTCTTGTTCTGTTGAGCAGGCTGGCATACAATGGCAAGATCTTAGCTCACTGTAGCCTTGAACTCCTGGGCTCCAACAATCCTCCCGCCTCAGCCTCCCAAGTAGCTAGGGCTACACGTGTGCAGTACCACACCCAGCTAATTTTTATTATTTTTTTACAGAGACAGAGTCTTGCTACATTGCCCAGTCTAGTCTCAAATTCCTGGCCTCAAGTAATCCTCCCACTTTGGCTTCCCAAAGTTCTGGGTGGGATTACAGGTGTGAGCCACCACACCTAAGCCTGTATAATTTTAAATAGAAAATGTTTCACAGTATAAACATGAGCTTGAAGAGGAATTATGAAGAATTATAGACTCTAATTAATTCTTAGTTTTGATTTGGGCCATGAGTCAGTGCATTACATGGCCCCTCACATAAATACGGCATACTTCTGTTTTAGTAAAATATTGGAGATTGTTGGTTGTTGGCAAATAAGAGATACTGTTTTCAGTCTTACCAAAAACATTTTACTAGTTTTTTGGGAAAGAAATAGTAAACAGTAAGTGCATAAAGTATTGCTGGAAAAATACGCAATGTAAAACTTCTGTGGGTTGTCAGGATTTAGAGTTAATTTTCATTAGCTTACCTTTTGTACTTTTAAAGGTTTTATCATTTAATTTTTATTTAAAAGTTTGTAACTAAAAGGATTTCAATCACCTACAAGATGTTTTGAAAAGTTTAAAAGTATAATCTTCGTAACATGTGCCTCAGCATACCTTAATGTTAAAACAAGAGGTGATACAGAGCAGGTTTTTAACATTGATCAACATAGAAGCGGATGCTTTGTTGGTAGAGCTCTTTACTCTGATTTTTACACTGTATTTAGTGCCATTGTTAATATTCTCTCCCACTTTATCTTTTATGAGACCCTGAACTTGTTGATGATAATTTTGCTGTTTATAGCACCTTGATACCTTTCCAGAATTAATTCTGAGGTACCATATTCAATTTGTTTATAGATACCTTAGATAGAACTTTAGGAGATAAAAGGCATCTGGTGACCGTAGAAGTGGAAGCAAGGCCAATTGAAACATCATCTGTTACGCCAGTGATTGAGTATGCTGAAAGTATCAGTGAAGGCCTTTTGAAGGTCTCCCAAGAGGCCATTGAAAGTGGAATTCACAGCGCATGCCTCCAAGGTAAGGCACTCAGATGAGAGTAAGCATTAGTATCACACTCAACCATTTAATCATCCTTATATTATAGATTATTTCAGTCTTTTTCCTAACTTTGTGTTTTCTCCCTATTCCTTTGCACTTCTCATTACTTTTCACTACACATCAAGCATAGTATGATACAATTTTTTTTCCTTGTCTAGGACCATTGCTTGGATCCCCAGTTCAAGATGTAGCAATTACTTTGCATTCCCTGACAATTCATCCTGGTACCTCCACAACTATGATTTCTGCCTGTGTCTCAAGATGCGTGCAAAAGGTATAGAACTATCCTAATCTTTATGGCTTTCAGGTGACTTTTCTGAGTATAGTACCACTGATCTTGCAGACAGCTGTGTTTACAGAGCCTTATCTTATGTCTTTGCCTCCTCAGCCTTGTGGTCAACAAGAGTTCTTATCATGGAGAATCTTTTGATTTCTTAATCACCAGGCTTTTATTTCAAAGAGGATCTTATACTCTGATAAAGAGGCAAGCTTCCTTAAGTGGCATTTCTGCTTTCCCATCCCTGACAGAGGCAAGCATGGTAGGTTTGACTGGAAGACAGATCTGAGGCTAGCTTGGCCCAAGATGGACTGTAATCTAAAGAACATTAAAGATCCAATATGGTTCCAATTTTGGAGATTGTTATTCAAATAAGATTGCTTTAGTGCTTGCTTCAGCAGCACATATACTAAAATTGGAATGATACAGAGAAGATTAGCATGGCCCTGCACAAGGATGACATGCAAATTCGTGCAGAGTTCCATATTATTTCTCTACTTATATTAAATTATAAGATTGCTTTAATCAAGGACCATTGAAACCAGTTAAGTCCCACTGAATAACAGATTCAGGCTAAGCACCTTCTCTTCTCAAAGCATCAAGCAATGTGGTCTTCTTGGTATGGTTATCTGGGGAGTTTGTCCTTAAGTGTCATGGACTCTCCACTTCCTGCCTCATTAACCTACCAGAACTGGATTAACTCCCAAGAGTGTGGTATGCTGAATGCTGATTCCATGCATTCCTCTCAGCATTGAACTACCCTAATTTTTTAAGTGATTGATTTTGCATTATTTATACTTGCTTTTATAGCCATTTTCTAATACTTGGACTGTGTTTGAGACCCAATTTTCTGTAATTGTACTTGAATCTACAATTACAAAGTTAATTTAAGTATCCTAAGCCCCTGACTTAAGAAAGCCAAACTTAATATCTCTTTCACGAGTTTAAATTTATACTTCTTAAATAGCTTTTTGATTAAAAACAGCGCTTTGAAAAAAGTTTAAATATTGTTCACTTAATAGTTAGAAATGTTACCTGCAAAGTAGTTATGACTATATTATTGAGAAAATTCACCCTCAAGTAATTTTTTTTTTCAAGAGACAAGGCCTCACTATCTTGCCCATGCTGGTCTTGAACTCCTGGGCTCAAGCAATCTGCCTACCTCAGCCTCCGAAACCCAAAGTGGTAGGATTACAGGTTGTGAGCCACCATCATTACCTGTCCCCAAGTAATTTTTAAAGTTTATGGGAATCTGAAAAATAATGTTTCTAAATTGACCCCAAGCCCCCAATATATTGGCCTGTCCTTCAAAGTGTAACATGTCTTCTAAAAATAAAGTCTGTATTTCTGTGTTCATTCACCTTTTTAATAAGATTATGCCAGAGAACAAGAATTAACTTTATGGGGGCTTACATTTAGTCTTTAGTTTTAATTCATTACTTCAAACAAAATACTCCTCATGGAAGTACTACTACCCTTGTTAAGCTTCTTGTAATGGGGAGTCTCCTTCTATCTGCTTGTAAGTGCTTCATGTATTTATTGAGTCATCTGTGTTGTGCTTATAGTTCACCAGGCACTGAGAAGGACACAAATAGGATTAGATTTTATTCTACCTAAAGGAGCTTATGATTTCGTAAGGGAATTAAATATAACCAAAGTATTAGATAAAATGGGCAAATGCCATGAAAGTAGGAAGCAGGGAATTGGGGAAGATTCTTGGAAATATTTATATTTGAGCTGAGATGATTTTGGAGGACTTGGGCACGGTGGGGGACCTTCCAGACAGAGATAAGAGTCCTTTTAACTGTATTATCAGATGAAGGCAGGGGAGTCGTGTGTTGAAAAAGTAAAATAGTGTCAGACTGTAGAGAAACCTTTAAAAACTACATTAAAGAGTTTGAACTTTGTTCTGAGAATGGTGGAGCATAATTTAAAGGTTTTGAAGGGAGAAGTATCAAAGTACAGAAGGAATTTGAATAGGGAAGAGATAGTTGAGGACAGGAAATGGACTAAGTTTGACCTAGGATACCAGCAATAGGAACAGCGGAAAAAAAAATCTTACAGCTTACTTGGGGAAAAGGAAGTCAAAGGTGAACTGAAGACTACTGATGTCATCATAAGAAAAAGGGATGTGTGTAGAAGTGTTTGGAAAAGAAAATGATGAGCTCAGTGTGGGATATGTTGGAGAGCTGTAGATATTCAGACACTATCCCAAAGCAGGCTAATGGAGTACAAGACTGGAGTACTCAGAAACTATGGGCTGCATAGGATTTAAAGTTTTTGAGGAAGCCATGTTGAAGGTATTTTTGAAGCTCTCCAGATAGGTAATATTGCCAGGGAAAAATTATGAAAAGAGGACTAAGAACAGTTCTGTGAGCATGGTATGCCCTAGATACACAGAATTCAATCCTTTTCTTTATTGTAGCAGTTTTTTCTCTTAATTTTTACATCTTTTTCAATTCCATTATTTTATTCGGAAAGGCATTTTCCGTTTCCACAGTCTTTATATGCGTATTCTTCTTGGCCTTTGAAATCTAAGATTCTAAATAAGAAAAGATTTCACATAATGTTTCTATTACCTTATTGCATTACATTTTTCCAAGCTCTCCCCTTTATTGCTGTCTATGGCATGTGGCATGGCATGGATTGTAATTATAGACATCAGGAATAGCAACATGAGTTTTAAATATGAACAAATGAATCTTTGAAAGGGGAGGACTTCTGTGACTCTGACCACATGTTCACAGTCATTTTTTATAATCAGACTTTGCTAAACACCCCTCCTTGCATCATACCATACAAAAGATCTATAAATTATGTTATCATGCTTATTATACCAGCAAATATTGTAGTTGTTGACGTCTTATAAAATGTTACCTTTAAAGAGAGAGTTAAAGCAAGCTTATGTCTTTTTGTATGAGCTCTAGGCTTAAGAGTATGGGCAGTATTTATTTATGAAAGATAAGTTAACATTCTTTAATTTCTTTAGGCTCTGAAGAAAGCTGATAAGCAAGTTTTGGAGCCTCTGATGAGTCTTGAGGTTACAGTAGCTAGAGATTATCTCAGCCCTGTCCTGGCAGATCTGGCACAAAGAAGAGGAAACATTCAGGAAATTCAGACTCGTCAGGACAACAAAGTTGTTATTGGATTTGTTCCCTTAGCAGATATTATGGTAAGTACTTTGTAACGGAAAAGTACATATTCTTCTTAATTCAGGGGATATAATATGCCAGTGAATAGACAATCAGTAACCTAAAAGAATGAATTTGATTTAGGGAATAAATGTTAAGTTTCAACCAGCAGGAATGGTTAGGACTTTGAATTTAAATTGTTGGGAAATCCAGGGATTCTACCATTACCAGGGGGTATTTGTAGTCCTACAAAGCTTGAGATGTGCTGTACCAAAATGTGGTGCCAGTCTATATGATCATTTTTTCCCTGCCAAGCATTTATCTTACTTCTACCATTGTCAGTTTTAAGGCAAGTTATCATTCTTCTCCCCTATCAGCCTTTTCTGCTCCAGGACAGGCACCTGGGTTGCCAGCAGAGTAGTAGGAAGGGCACAGCCATCTAACAAATACGTCTGTAGCATACTTGCACTACTCTGCTTTCTGTCCTTGATACTTTTATATCTAACTTACCCTGAAAAAAGTTAAATGATCTGTTTGAAGGAAGTGATATAGCTAAGCCACATGAGTGGCAACATCACTTTTCCCTAATAGTCAAAAGATAATCAGCAGGAAGAGAAACTTGAGGCTTAAATTTGATAATATAAATGACCTAAATTATTTTGCTTAGGGTTATTCAACTGTGCTTCGAACGCTAACATCAGGCTCAGCTACTTTTGCCTTAGAACTATCTACTTATCAAGCCATGAATTCTCAAGATCAAAATACACTGCTCAACCGGAGAAGTGGTTTGACCTAAATGTTTTAGGTTTTGGAGAGAAATTCAGGAGCACCTATCTACTTCATTTTCAGTAAGAACAATTTTTATTGCACAAATAAAGTACTGTTTCAGTACATTCAGAGAACTAGATAAAAGATATAACTTAAGCTTTGATAGTGGCGCTGGAGCCACCCGTTTTAATTTAATGAGAAATATGCTTTGATGTTTAAAGCCACTGTACCTGAATCATGCTGTTCATCTATGAAGTTATTACTATTAGTAGCAAACACTCAACTCTTCGGAAGAGTGCTATCACGAAGGTGTCTTTAAGCTTATCTCAAGAAAGATGCGAGGCCTCTATATGTAATAAGAAATAAGAGGATCAAAGGTTCAATCAATAAAAATATTTTATTCAAAAAAGTCTAATATCTTATTTTACATGATTTCAAAATAAAGTTGACTGTAGTACAGATTGCTGTGCCTTTTTCCCCTCCATTTTTACATGTTCTCATGGTTACAATATCCAGCATAAAGAGGTTGTGCAGCTATTCCACGTCTGTAGATAGATAACATGAATAAAGGTATTTTAGGTATCATTTATGTCATCTTAGAAATTTAATGTCATCTTAGAAATTTACATTAGAATCACTAAATCACAGCATTACTGAAAATAAGAAAATTAAAGCAATTCAAGATGGAGTTTGAAGTTACACCAAATTTTTTTGTATCTATAAAACAGTCGTAAGTCTGAATATATCTTCTTTACAGGTATTATTACCTACAAAAAAATAATTCCTGGTTTCTTCTAATTATTATTTCTTAGGTAACACACATTTCTATTTATAGCAAAAGAAACTAGCTAACACTGAATAGGAAGGCTAAAAATCACACTGGACTTAATAGTATCCTAGCTTGAGAAACAAATATTTCTTACTCGACCATCCTGCAACGGTGCCTTGTCAGTCTGTCATAGGCGCCATCCATATCTCTGACATCTTTGGAGCTCCAGAGTCTCTCACCAACAGCACTTGCCCGAGGCCTAAAATTTAAACCACACATCCCCCCAAGCAGTTTATGTTTAGTACTTTTGTGTTTAGATGGAGAAGGAAAGCTAAGGCATCTTAATTCTTAACTCAAATGTTATCATGTAAATCCCATACCATAATCTTGGAGTGAGGTTAGTTGCATCCACATATTCTCCCCATAGACAAGCTTCTCCACCAATGAAAAGTTGTTTCTGTTCCTGAGTACCTAAATTAAAATCATTGAATTGATATAAGTTCAGAAGCTCAAAGCTTGTGCAGAGGCAATATTAATTTCTTCATCAAGATTTGTTTCCTCTGTCTTTATCCTAGGGCAACACATTTCTCTCCTGTGGTCAGCAGGACCTTGGGAGATGTTAATGGTTGTGGCACAAAAAAGGTGGCCCCTCTTCCCCCCTCCCAAAAAATAATGGTTGCAAACTTTATTCCCAGTCCTGACCCATGGTTCACAGTGTGTGTTAGCCCCATAGATTAACGTAGTGGGCCAGTATTAAACAGTTTTATTTTGGTTGTATGCAAACTTATCTGGACACCAGAAACCATTTTTCAAATCCCTGGTTGTCTATTTAGTAGTGTGCCAGGGAACATAAGTTGGAATACTAGTTTTTTAGTGGACTGTGACCATTCCTGCCTTTAATTTCTACCTCTTGGCATTTAAAACAAAAATTGAATACTTAATTTTTTTTTTTTTTTGAGATGGAGTCTCGCTTGGTCACCCAGGCTGGAGTGTGGTGGTGCAATCTTGGCTCACTGCAACCTCCTGGGTTCAAGAAATTCTCTGCCTCAGCCTCCCGAGTAGCAGGGATTACAGGTACCCACCCCCGTGCCCGGGTAATTTTTGTATTTTTAGTAGAGATGGAGTTTCACCATCTTGGCCAGGCTGGTCTTGAACTCCTGGCCTCATGATCTACCTGCCTCAGCCTCCCAAAGTGCTGGGATTACAGGCGTAAGCCACTGCACCCAGCCACTTAATGCTTTTTAAAAATCAGTAATTATCACTTTTTGATCCTCATAAAATTCATTGTATATGAAATTACCAATTAATAAGACCTATGGTTCTGAAACTTTTTTAAATACCAAAATCCTTTTTCAAGGATTTTGTACTAAAGGCTGATGTACAAAATTGGACAAAGTAGAGTGTTCTTTATGAAGGGGATCTGACAGCATGAAGCTCCACCCTTCAGATGTCCCCTCCTGTCCCATCCACCAAGGATTCTACTCCTCAGAATCCTAAGACAACACAGCCTGAAATCCACTGAACTAAAACTGTAGCTTTGGTTAGGTGTCTTACATTGGAGAAGCAGTTCAGAAGAGGGCATATTAGGTTAATGCAATCAAATAGCTTTAGAATGTAGAGAGTGAGGAGTCATCATTGAAAATGGAGATAAAATCTAGGGGGATCTATAATACTTTCAAAGTTCTTGAATTTAGGCAACTATATGGTTTCTTGAGAGTTTAAAATGATACTGAGCTTAAAAAAAAGTACATAAAATCAAGGATCAAACATAAAAGATAGGTAGGTGGTAGGTGATATCTAGGTAAGGATTTCTGGGGTGGGAGGTTAGGGAAGAAAACTCATAAAACAAAGGTAACAATGGTTGCTTCATTTACCATAAGCTTCACAGTAACCCACAACACTTGGACTAACTGCTTCACTTACCACCAAAATCAAGAGGTTCCACTTTATAGTATTTCCTCCAGTCTTGTCCATAACTAATCAAGTCTAAGTACCAAGGAGCAGAAAGGATTACAGGCAAGCCAGATGCTGTGACTTTGCTGAGTTCCTCAGGATATGCGTTGTCTTTCCATACTTCAACTATTGTGCCCGGCGCAAGCTATTAACGTTACAAATTGCAATACATATTATTAAGTGTAGAACATAGTAGATGAAATTGAAAGTTTAAGGCATTATTACTAGCAACATAATTTTCTAAGATCCTTAAAAAAATCTGCACTTCCTTTTTCCCCTTCAGAGTTAGTGCCATGTGATATTCATTTTAGAGACTTAAAATGAAAAGTTTCATCAACCTTAAGTTTGGATATTTAACTTTTGCTTATATATGGATACCACTTAGGTTCAGTTAACTAAGGCTGAGACTTGCATTTTAGTCTCATTTCTACCAAACTTACCTTGGAACTATGAGGTCCAAAGTGGTCACTAACCACACTGGAAAGGTAATACTAGTAGTTAGACTTGCAAATTCCCAGTTGCCCCAAGAAAAATAATTCTCTTACATTGATCAGATGCAGTCTTCACAATGCTCACCTTCACTTTATCATCAAAAACCTCCTGCCAGACAATGGATCCCTTGTTTATGGTTGCAATAATATCCAAAACCCTAGTATTACAAAAAATTTATAGTTATTTTAGATCACAAGCTTAACAATCTATTTAAAACATGTACATTTTCTATCAAGGATTTCTTGCATTTTGAGAGGTACCTTTCAGTATAGTACAGCTTTATAGCAGCTAAAGTTGGGAAGTGTCACAAGTACTTCCTCCTTTTTGGCACATGATATAGAACCTAACATAGTTTGGGAGTTTAATAATCATTTGCTGAATGAATGAGTTAAACATACCCCTAAGATAGGGAGAAGTGGCCTCAAATTGAGTTGGTAGGCAACTCAGGAAATTGTACAAGCAGCAATCTGTTAAAATTTTATGGCTGTCTTAAAATGATAGGGACCATGATCTAGCCTGTCATATCACAAAAATTACATGTAAAAGTTGCTGACAATCAGTCCACAAATATTTACAGATATTTAGACAATGCCAGGTGCTCTGCAGATAAATAAAATTTAAATGCATTACACAAAAAGCTGAATAGGCAAAGGCTGGAACCTGGGCTTGCTAAATAAATGGTACAGCATAAGGGTTGGCAACTACAGCTTGCAGACTGTTTTTGTATGTCTCATGGGCTAAGAATGGTTTTTATATTTGTAAAGCTTTTTTTTTTTTAAGTTTTAAAATTTGAGTTTTTGGTTTATTTTTTTAAGTTAAAAGAAAATTGTTTGTGGCCCATGAAGCCTAAAATCTTTACTCTCTGGCCCTTTACAGAAAGTTTGCCAATCCCTGTAGAGAGCAGCATGGTCTAGTAGAACTTCCTGGGATGGAAATGTATATATATGCACTTTTCAGTATGGCAGTCACTAGCCTCAGCTGGCTACTGAACACTTGACATGTGGCTAATGCAACTGAGTAGCTGAATTTTTAACTTTCATTAATTTTAATTAATTTACATATGGACAGACACCTGTGGCTATGGCTACTGCATTGGGTAGCAGAGCTATATAGTAAAATAAATGCTCCTGAAATTGACAAAATGGAATGAATTCCAGGGGCTGGATGGTAGTGAAGACTTCACAGGGTAGCCAGGGCTTCAAGCTGAGTTTTATTTGATTGATTGATTGATTGAAACAGAGTCTCACTCTGTTGCCCAGGCTGGAGTACAGAGTGCAGTGGTGTGATCTTGGCTCACTGCAACCTCCACATCCCAGGAGATTCTCTCTCAGCCTCCCAAGTAGCTGGGATTACAGGCACCCACCACCACGCCTGGCTAATTTTTGTATTTTTAGTAGAGATGGGGTTTCACCGTGTTGGCCAGGCTGGTCTCACACTCCTGGCCTCCAGTGATCTGCCTGCCTTGGCCTCCCAAAGTTCTGGGATTACAGGCGTGAGTCACCATGCCCAGCCCAAGCTGAATTTTTAGAACAGATGACTGCCTTCCTATATTTCAACAGCTATTGGAAAATACTTGGAGTCATTATGTTACTGATTTAAAGCAAGCAGTGGGTATTGCTTCTTTTAGTGATTTTTCACATCTACACTTAGGCAAAGGATGTAGAGAAAATGTAAAAATAAAGCACATTACTAAATAAACTTTTACAAAAAGCATTAATAAAAACAGAAATAGGCTTTCAAACAACTTACTTTTGAATGTAGAAAGATTCTAGTTTTTTAAAATCTTTGCCAAAGCCTTTTTGCTTCATGAAATCTTGAATTTTTGGATTTGATTCCCTACAGCAAAGAGTGATTAAAATTTCATTAGAAGTTTGATATGCTCACTTTATTATTTAAAGCAGTATATATCCTTAATATCAGTTGTGCAGACTTAAAACTATTAAAGTTTGTAGGTAGTAAAAAGAAGCCTAAAAACTTAATTACAAGTTGTCTTAATTATCCATTGCAAACAGTTTTTTCAAGAAGCTGACTTCCTATAAAAATGGCTTTCTTTACCTTACCACCTTTCTCCTCCATCTAAAGCTATTTGCAGAGAGAATTTTTATTTGAAAAATCTTTCCTATTTAGTCATCAATTGCCCTCTTTCACTAAAGTTGTTCTCATTTCACAGTAGTCTTTTTTTGAATCTCCATTTTCTTCTGCATCTTGTTTTCCCTTAAGCTTTACTTTGCCATACCACCCAAATGTACATTCTACAAAAATCTACCATCTCAGGAGTCATGTTGCCCAATTTAATCCTTACAAGCAGGCATGTTACTCTTAAGTCTTCCTTATGGTATGGAGCCCTCTACAGCTACTTCAGTGCAACAGGTTTTTTATTCTTTTTTTTTTTTTTTTTTTTTAAAGAGGTTTTAAGGAGTCATCTTACCAACATTTAAATTCCACTTCATCTCCTCCCAAATGAATGAATTGATCTGGAAACACCTCACTAATTTCTTTGAAAAATGTAGTAAGGAAGCTGTATGTTGTATTCAGAGTAGGGTTTATAGGTCCAAAAGAGTTCAACTTGTTTTGTCTACTGTAACACGGAGTCAGGAGGTCTTTCTGACCTAGAAGAAAATATAATTAAGATTCTTTTTAAAAGAAGTGAACTCATTATAAAGATCTGGTTTTCCACATGATTTTATTATGTCATTTTATTGAAGCTACAAGATTATATACACAAAAGATGAGCATGTTTACTAAGAGCTAGTAATTTCTTCCAAATAAGAAGGAAATGCTTCCTGAATCCTGTCTCTTTGCCTCTGTTTCCCATTATATCTGAGATTTTATCTACGTCAAATGTTAACTACCAAATCTTCAGTTTGCCTTAACCCTTTTTCTTGAGCTTCAATTCATATTTCAAATTCCTTGCTTGATACAACTGGAAATCCTAACTATACTTCAAATACAAGATAACAAAACACACCATCTGCAATCCCTAAGCTCCCTTTCTCTAGCTTCTGATTTTCGTATTCTAGCAAGGGTACCATCATCATCCTAGAGTATATACCTCTTCTCTCTCCTGGAGTCCATCAGTTGCCAAGTTCCATGGATAGTTCCAGGATGTCTCTCGGTTCTGTCCATTATTTTCCATTCCCACCATCACCCTCCTGGTCCAGAACTCCAATCAGTCACTTTCCCAAAGGTTTTCCAAAAGTGTGGTTCCCATGATGTTACTCCTCTGCTCAGAAATGTTCACTGGTTTCCAGTGTGTCCTGATGAAGTTCACATTCCTCACCAAAGACCCTCTAATGTACTCTTCCAGATTTACCTCTCACAATTCCCCATGTCTACTCTAATAATATTGAGCAATTATAAATGTTGGTACTGTGCTATGTGCTTTACATTATTTAAGTCTCAAAAAAATTACATGATAGCTACTACTAATTCTCATTTTAGAGCTGGAGAAACTGAAGATGAGATATTGTAACTTGCCCAATGCCACCTAGTTTCTAACGGCAGAAGCAAGATTCAAACCCAAGCTGTCTGGCTCCAAAGCCAAAGTTCTAATCATCGCCCTATAATGCCTCCTACTCTGCTACACTCTACTCCAGCTACATACCTGTCAAGCATATCTTACACTTTTTGCATGCCTTTCCTTATGCCATTTCCTCTACCAGAAACATGAATATATTCTGCGATCACTCAAAAGCATTTGAGACTCCATCTCAAAAAATAAAAAATAAGATAAAATAAAATACAACTCCTTACCTTTTCCCCAAGATAGTGTATGCCCAGGGGTATCAAATTCTGGCAGGACTCGAATTCCTCGTAATCTGGCATATTCAATCACCATACGGACATCATTTGGTGTATAAACATGAGACAAAGAATAGCTTCCCTGTAAAAGTCATATTTATTCAAGTTAAAATGTACAATGTAGATTTGATCCTGGAAATTAACAATTGTGCTTGCATTTGATATCTGACAGCGAAGTTTTTCATTATGACAATGTATTAGTTTCATGTGATATTAGAGGACTCATTTAAAAATAATATAGGGCCATAGTTTTAGGAGTAGGAAATTTCAGAAAGAAAATTTCTACTAAGTCACACATAGTCAAAGGATGATAGCCGTTTTGGGGCTTTTGTCAAATCATTTGTTTACCATATTTTAGCAATAAATTCTCAGTATACTTTGGGCTAATCCCAGCTTTACTGGTAGAAATATCTGCCTCCATCAGTGCCTCCTGTTTCAAGAGTGTCTACTATCATGCTGTTTCAACTTCCGTGTAAGCATACAACAAAACAAATGTCTCCAAAGTGAGACTTCTGAAAACACTGCTCTTGTCAATTTTGGAATCAAAATGTACACCTTATTACAAAGCATAGCTATTGTCCTGCAAAGGACTATCAGCTTCAATTACTATCAGCTTGAAAAATTCCCATATAGACTCTGTGATAAGTGACTTGGTTTTTAATGATTACCTCAGTCCCTTTATAGGTCACTTGAAAAATTAGAACTCAATATTGTTTGTAACTAAAGTTCTATCAAAGCTATTCCTTAGCACATTTCTCAAACTATGGGCTATAAATGCTCAATGGCAGAAAAGTAGTCTTGTCTCCCAGCACCGCAAATCAAATTTCTATCAAGACTAGATTTAACTACCAGTTTATAGTAAATACCGGGACATGTTAATTGACACTATGGGGTGCTATCAGCAAAACCCAGACTGGGAAACTGTAGGACACATGACTCAGTTTCTTCAACAACAACAAATTACAGGAGAAGGTGGGAAGAGGGGACCCATAGATCAAAAGAGAATTACTAGACATATTAACTCACCACAATTATGGAGCTTATTTGTATCCCACTGCACGTTTTTTAAAATAATATGAATATTGACTGGCTGTCTAGATTACTGTTAATTTTTTAGCTGCAATCATGTATTATGGTTATTTTTTCTTAAAGAACAGGCCTTTTTACAGTGAGATATGATGATGGATTTTATTCAAAACAACAGGATGGGGCAGGGCTTGTCTGCAGGAGTTTAAGTGATACAAGATTGACCACGTATTCATGTTTGAACCTGTGTGATCAGAACATGGGAATTCATTATTCTATATCTGTATATGTTTGAAATTTGCCATAATAAAAAGTGAAACAAAAGGAAACAAAAACATAAGTGCTGTTAGCACATTTTAGCCTACATACATAACATTGGAGAAAGTTTTGGAATTATGGCCAGAGGACAGAATTTAGACTCCTGGCTCTGTCCCATCCTAACCACAACTTTAGACAAGGTGCATTTCTCTAGATGTCAGGTACCTTCTTTGTATTACAGGGATATTAAACTAGGGGACACTGAGGGTCCCTCCCAGCTCCACTGGTCCACAATACAGTCAATTTGAACACTGTTAACTGAGACTACCATTATTTTCCAAGAAAACACTCTCACCTCTAAAATTCCCTACTTCATGTAGTTTCTCAGAGAAAAATAGTCATTTATGGATTTCCAAACAATTATGTTTAAAACAAATACACTGTTGGACAACTTGATAAATATATTATCTTAACCATATGTAATTTGAGAATTATTCAAGGCTTCTACCTTAAGATGTTAAATTTCGATTTATACTTCCCCAGAGATTGTTTATATTCACAATAACAATTACAGTAACAGTTATAACAGTAAAAAAAATAGTTTTGTGGATGTAAAATGCTAAGTCACAGCCAAAAAAAATTAAAAACCATAAACATCTGATTTTTACACTTTGATTCTATCCATAAGAACAAACATTTAAGTTACAAACTTGTAATGAAACTATATCCAGTGTTTTTGTAGACAGAGTACAATACAATTTACTCACTTTATTGCTTAACTCAGGAAACGCGATGCTCTGATATGGGAAAGACTGGTCATCGACTATGTGCCAGTGAAGAACATTAAACTTATTAAAAGCCATGGCATCCTGCAAGCAAACATATTTAAAAATTATATACTGCAGGTATCATATACAATCCATATTACCTATCTACATTTGGAATTGCTTCCAATATGTCTGCTTTCTTTAAAAATAATTTTTTTTTTTTTTCTTTTGAGACAGGGTCTCACTCTGTTATCCAGGCTGGAGTACAGTGGCATGATCTTGGCTCACTGCAGCCTTGACCTCCCAGTCTCAAGTGATCCTCCTACTTCAGCCTCTTGAGTAGCAGGGACTACAGGCACCCACCACCATGCCCAGCTAATTTTTGTATTTTTTGTAGAAACAGGGTTTTGCCATGTTGCCCAGGCTGGTCTGGAACTCCTGGGCTCAAGCCATCCAAAGTGCTGGGATCTGGCTAAAATTTATCTTTCAGCGAAGAAAAAATGAGAAGAAATAGAAATTCTTCATCATACATACTTCACATGACACGTCAGTATACAAAAAGCCTCTGGAGATGTCGTATTTATTCTAGACAGTGAGTTGTAACTGCTCTGTAGGAGGAGAGCAAGCTTATAAATTCCAAGTATGTAGGGGACTGCCAAGAATGCAAAATGGTTCTTGGCTGCCACTGTGTTTGGGAATAGAGCAAAGGAAAAATGGAGCATTCATTTAAGTACCAGGACTTCTAATTCCCACAGTTCTGAAATTTGAGTCCCAACCAAGAATTTCATTGCAAACTCAATACAATTCTCCCAGAGAAATTTTTGGGTGAATTGAGTTATTAATTTTATGTATACTCTAGAGGAATAACCAACATAATATTTATATAAAACATAAACACTACTTTTAAAAGATGAAAAATAATAAGGGAGAAGATTTGTCCAACAAGATCATCAAAACTTAAAGACTCCCTCTTCATCAAGGCTGAAGGGATTTGGCTGATGGAGTTAGGAAATCTTTTACATAAAAGGGGATTGTGCAGATAAATATATTGAGGATAAAAGGAGGATCTTCACTCTCAGAGAAGGGAGCTAGAAATATAGGTGTTAACTGGAATTGAGGTTATTAATACAAACTCATGGTTTTTAACATAGACCAGAGGTTGGCAAACATTTTACATAAAGGGCTAGACAGTAAATATTTTGGCTTTGCAAGCCATACAGTTTGTTACACTTACTCCACTCTGCAATTGTAGAGTGAGACAATAGGTAAACAAATGTATGTGGCTATATTCCTGTCAACTTTATTTGTGAGGCCAGACATGGTGGCTCACACCTGTAATCCCAGTACTTTGGGAGGCTGAGGCAGGAAGATTGCTTGGACCCAGGAGTTTGAGACCAGACTGCATGACAGTGAGACCTCATCTCTACTAAAAAATTGTTAAGAAATTAGTTGGGCATCGTGACACATGCCTGTAGTCCCACCCATTCTGGAGGCTGAGGTGGGAAGATTGCTTGAGCCTGGGAGGTTGAGACTGCAGTAAGCTGAGCTCATACCTCTGCACTCCAGCCTGGAGGTGACAGCGAGACCAAAACCCCATGTTTGTGAAAATAGATAGTGAACTGAATTTGACCTTTGGGTTATAGTTTGCCAACTCCTGGTATAAACAGATAAAAAAATCAGGAAAGACGTGTGTGTATTCATATAAATATATACATACATAGGTACACACATTTTCTAGCTCTCTCTGCTCAGAGGGTCTACAATGACACCCTAGTAGCAATGAGCGCACCTAGAGCCTAGACATTGGTTTCAAAATGTTGTTCACCACTAAAAGAGTTCCCTGAAGAAAAGTCTGAGGACACAGAAAAGACTGGGACAGGGAAGACAGGCCTGGAACATCATGTGCCAAAAAGAAAGAAGGTGCTCCAAGATTAAAGGGAACCTGCAAGGGATATAAGAGGCAACTTGAAGGACTTCCAGTGACCAAAGCTGAGATAATTTGAGTGTTAAACAGGGAAAGTGGCCGGGCACGGTGGCTCACGCCTGTAATTCCAGCACTTTGGGAGGCCAAGGCAGGTGGATCACCTGAGGTCAGGAGCTCGAGACCAGCCTGGCCAATATGGTGAAACCCCGTCTCTACTAAAAATACAAAAATTAGCAGGGTGTGGTGGTGGATGCCTCTAACCCCAACTACTCAGGAGGCTGAGGCAGGAGAATCGCTTGAACCTGGGAGGCGGAGGTTGCAGTGAGCTGAGCCCGCACCATTGCACTCCAGCCTGGGCAACAAGAGCGAAACTCCATCTCAAAAAAACAAAAAACAAACAAACAACAACAAAAAAAAAAACAGGGAAAGTAACAGATTACAATCCCGAATAACATAATAACCCATAAGTCAACATAGTAACCCGTAAGTCAATATTGACTTAATATTATAAGTCAATACTTATAATATTAAGTATTATAAAAATAATGAATACTTAAATAAGAGAGAAGGGATTGCTCTACCTTACACTTAAATGCCAAGTAATAAATGATAGAAGGAACGATGGAATTAGAAGCATCACCACTGGGTAGCTACCTTAGTAATAACTGATTTAGGCAAGAACGATCTGTGGATGCTAAAACTAGTGAGTGAATGCTGGCTGAAGAATGGGATTTTACACGGTCTCAAGATTTCTTCCCACAAGATACCTAATTACTTGTTAAGTATGAAACACTTTTTAATTGACATCACAGTGGAAAAACCTGGCAGATGACATCTTAGCCAAGTTATGAGTGAACAATACCAGATACGAAATAAATAAGACATTGTGTCACCTGATATGCACTGAGAAGAACATAGCATCCTTTCTGCTTTATTCCTGCCAAAAAGGCGTAACTGAATCTTATCTTCTGCAAAATGGACAAGCTAAGGCATACTCTACAAAATAACTGGCCTATACTCTTCAAAAATGTCATGGTCTTAAAAGACAAGGAAAGTAGTCAGTTGCAGATGAATGGTGGCCAAAGAGACATACAAGTAAATGCAACATCAGATTTTGGATGGGATGTGGAACCTATAAAAGACATTGTTGGAACAATCAAAATTTGAATGGGGTCTGCGTATTGGATGCAGTATTGTGTCAATTTCCTGATTTTAATGGTTGTACTGAAGTTATTAAACGTCCTTTTTTTAAGAAATTCATCCTGAAATATTAAGGGGGTATTGATGCATCATATGTGCCCATATGGTTTAGAAAATGTGTTTTTAGAGAGGGAGAATAAAGCAAATATAAAGCTTAAATTTAATATTTAATAAATACAATAAAAATGCACACTATTTACAACTTTTCCCTAAGTTTAAGACTTCAAAATACAAACAAAATCAAAACTAAAAACTGCTAAAGCTATAGAAATGAAAACCACATATACTGGCCCAAGAAGACAAACTAATAAAGATTATGACTTCAGAAAGTAACTTCTGTATTTATCGGAATTTAGTATCTAATAATTGTAATTGAATTTAGTATTTAGTAATTGTCATTGAAAGCAATAGGGAATTGTAGATTGCTCAGAAATGAGGGATTACTGGCTAACCATTTGGAAAGTAAAATTAAAATGCCTACTAGGTTTGACACACTAAAGTAAATTCTAATGGAATCAAGAATTTAATAAGAAAAAGTATAATAATACTAAAAAAATTTAAGAGGTTATTTTTATATATTTATATCCTTGTTGTAGAGAAGGATTCTCAGCATACTTCCCAAAGCCAAAAATGATAGAAAGGATAACATTGAAATACACTACTCCTTTAAAAAATGTGTGGCTGGGGATAGTAGCTCATGCCTGTAATCCTAGCACTTTGAGAGGGCAAGGCAGGTGGATCGCCTGAGCTCAGGAGTTTAAGACCAGCCTGGAAAATACGGCAAAACCCCATCTCTTAAAAAAAAAAAA
>NW_012118376.1:5264634-5382352 GCF_000951035.1 Colobus angolensis palliatus
CCATTGCACTCCAGCCTAGGCGACAGAGCAAGACTCCATCTCAAAAAAAAAAAAAAAAGGAAAACTCTGTCTCAAAAAATAAATTAAGTCTACAGGCATTATAGACACAGTTATTAAAACAAATTTAGAAAAATTTCACAATATATGATAGGTAAGTATATAATGTAAATATAAGGTGGAGTGTGGTGGCTCATGCCTATAATCCCAACACTTTGGGAGGCCAAGGTGGAAGGAGCACTTGACACCAAGAGTTTGAGACTGGCCTGGGCAATATGATAAGACCCTATCTCTACAAAATTATTTTAAAATATAAAAAATTTAAATTAATTTTAAAAATAATATATATATATAAGCAAATATAAAAGTATCAGTGGCACAATCCATAGACAAATATAACATTAAAACATTAAACCAATAAAGAAGGTATTCACACTCTAGATGACAAAGTAAACATAGAAAATAAACATACAGCTGGGTACAGTGGCTCATGCCTGTAATCCTAGCACTTCGAGAGGCCGAGGTGGGCAGACTGCCTGAGCTCAGGAGTTTGAGACCAGCCTCGGCAACATGGCGAAACCCTGTCTCTACTAAAAATACAAAAAATTAGCCGGGTGTGGTGGTGCATGCCTGTAATCCCAGTTACTCAGGAGGCTGAGGTTCGAGAATCATTTGAACCCAAGAGGCAGATTACAGTGAGCCAAGATCGGGCCACTGCACTCCAGTCTGGGTCACAGAGCGAGACTGTCTCAAAAAAAAGAAAAAAAAAGAAAAGAAAAAGAAACTTATAGTTTATAATATAAAATATACAAATAGCTAATCTGTAAAAAAAAAAAAAAAAAGTCTTATATTCACTAAAAAGCAAGGAAGTGCACATTAAAACAAGGAGATATATTTTATCATTAGATCAGCAACAAACATGGCAAAGATGTACCACACTGTTGGCCAAGCATATGTGGCTATGACCGACCTGTCTAGAAGGCAGCCTGACAGTATATACCAAAAGTTAAAATGTACCAAAAATTAAAATATATACATCTTAAGCCTGGAAATCCACTTCTAAGAAGTTATCCTCAAGAAATAATCTTGACAAGTGTACAAATATATATGTGTAAAAACACTCTGCAGTAGCATTTATAATAAATTAACTTAGATGTCCATCAGCATGAAACTAGTTAAATAAAGTGAAATATTCAACTGTTAAAAGGGTAGCAAAGGCCAGGTGCGGTGGCTCACATCTGTAATCCCATCACTTTGCAAGGCCAAGGCAGGCAGATCACTTGAGGTCAGGAGTTCAAGATCAGCCTGACCAACATGATGAAATCCCACCTCTACAAAAACACAAAAATTAGCCAGGTGTGGTGGTGGGCGCCTGTAATCCCAGCTACTTGGGAGGCAGAGGTAAGAGAATCACTTGAACTCGGGAGGCGGAGATTGCAGTGAGCCAAGATTGTGCCACTGCACTCCAGCCTGGGTAACAGAGCAAGACTCCGTCTCACAAAAAAAAAGGCGGGGGCGGATAGCAAAAGTACGGTCTAATTTAAGTTTTTTAAAAAGTCACATTGTATATGTTAATATATTCATTTTGTTTGTTTTGAAATGGAGTCTCATTCTGTCACCCAGGCTGGAGTACAGTGGTGTAATCTTGGCTCACTCCAACCTCCCTCTCCCAGGTTCAAGTGATTTTTGTGCCTCAGCCTCCCAAGTAGCTGGAATTACAGGCGTGCACTACCATGCCTGGCTAATTTTTTGTATTTTTAGTAGAGACAGGTTTCACCATGGTGGTCAGGCTGGTCTCGAACTCCTGACCTCAAATGATCCTCCTGCCTCCACCTCCCAAAGTGCTGAGGTTACAGGCGTGACCACTGTACCCTGCCTAATATATTCATTTTTTAAGTCTAAAATGAGATAAGTAGGACATAAAAATGTATGTCGATCTTTGGCAAATGAAATTATGGGATGACTGCCTATTTTTGCATATTTATATTGTTTAAACTTTTTACACTAAGCATTTATTTCTTAAAAGTGACAAGAGTGTCTTTTGGAGAAAAATTGCAGAGTGTAATGTAAATGTAAAAATAATTTTTAGGCCAGGAGTGGTGGCTTACGCTTGTAATCCCAGCACTTTGGGAGGCTGAGGCAGGCGGATCACAAGGTCAAGAGATTGAGACCATCCTGGCCAACATGGTGAAACCCCATCTCTACTGAAAACACAAAAATTAGTGGGGTGTGGTGGCGCACCTGTAATCCTAACTACTTGGGAGGCCGCGGCAGAAGAATTGCTTGAATCTGGGAGGCGGAGGTTGCAGTGAGCCAAGATCTCACCACTGCCCTCCAACCTGACGAGAGAGCGAGACTTCAACTAAAAAAAAATAATAACAATTTTAAAATAGCATATAGCATAGTGTCATCATAAATGATCAGGTGAAGGTGCAAAAAAACATGAGCAGAAACTTCCCCACCCCTACAAATTGGCAGGTGATGGTGGGGATTAAACCAATAAAAAAAAGCCCATAGGAGAAAACAGTTATTGTCAACCTTCTTCCTAACCCATACCACCCTGGAGGTTCTGTATTCCTTTGGAATAGTTCCCTAGGTATAAAGGAGCACCTGGACTCCTTTCTAATGTCACTTACAAAAAAAGTAAGAGTAGGTCACAAAATTTAAAGGGCACTAACTAGAAGTATGGTGGCCGTGTTTTCTTTTCTTTTTTTTTTGAGATGGAGTCTTGCTCTGTCGTCCAGGCTGGAGCGCAGTGGTGCGATCTCGGCTCACTGCAACCTCCACCCTGGGAGGGTTCAAGCAGTTCTCCTGTCTCAGCCTCCCTTGTAGCTGGGATTACAGGCGCACACTACCATGCCTAATTTTTGTATTTTTAGTATAGACGGGGTTTTGCCACGTTGGCCAGGCTGGTCTCGAACCCCTGACCTCAGGTGATCCACCTGCCTTGGCCTCCCAAAGTGCTGGGATTACAAGTGTGAGCCACCGCACCTGGGTGGCCATGTATTCCTAACCAAAAGTCTAGACACATGATTTGACAAAAGGGAGTATATGTAAACGGCCAATGGGCAGTGTTTAAACTTTCTCTTTACAGTCTTGGCTAAATACATGTTATACATGGCTCTCGCACTGCAAACAGGAGGGTGACTCTCAAGGGGACCTCCACATCACAGCTGAGGAAATACACTAGGGACTGAGGAAAGAATGTCCAGTGCTTATACAAATTCCCCCATTCCAACCTACCAATAATAACCAACGTAAAGTTACAACACAAAGGAGACACCTTCAGAATAGACGATGGATTAGAATGAAGTACTTACTTACCAGAGTTTTAAGAATAATCTTAACTGGCAGATAGTGTCTGGATGTATCAATCAAAATTCCTCTGTGAGGAAACCTTGGAGAATCAATAATGGTGGATTCATTGATGGTGAACTATAAGACAAAATCAAATTTTGGTTTAGTTTTAGAATTTTCTGTTGTCTTGAACTCAGTGAAGACTACAGCTACTTATACAAGCGTTTCATAAAATATTAATTTAGAACAATAAAAAGTATGAAATTTACATTTACCAGCTAAGATAAATATCTGGGGAAAAGA
This sequence comes from Colobus angolensis palliatus, assembly GCF_000951035.1. Lineage (NCBI taxonomy): Eukaryota > Metazoa > Chordata > Mammalia > Primates > Cercopithecidae > Colobus > Colobus angolensis. The sequence goes on from NW_012118376.1 coordinate 5,268,232, forward strand.
AACCTTCAGGAAACAGCTAAACAGGTTACATTTTTTTCTATTAGTAATTTGTCTAACAATTTTTAGTAACATAATAATCATACTTACAGTCCCACAAGAATCTTGATAAACTAACTGGCTAAAGGTCTCTAAACCTGAGGAAAGTAAAATTTATTGCATTAATTTATAAACAAACAAATTGAGATGATAAAAGCTATATTATTCAATCAGACTCATAACCAGGTAAGGCAAATATAATTAAATATAGTGTTATACCTGTATCCTCTAAAATATATTGTTATACCTACACCTATACCCTCTACCATAATTTCTAAAATCAAAGCCAAATTAAAAAAAAAATCCATTGCACTTCTCATCTAATAAAAGTGCTTTACTTCATTGTACCCATACCCTGGCGTTTGTTCCAATATACACAAAAGAAGAATAGTAATTTAATAAAATACCAGTTTCTTAATAAATTTATAGCATTATGAGAGAATTTTTATAATCAAATATAGTCACTTTTAGAAGGTACCTAAATGTAACAGGGAAAAATGGCTGGAAAAACCATGAAACTATAAATAAAGGCCAATTTACAATATACAGCGTTTTACTTATAGCTGTAAAGACTAACTTCTGAACATTTTTTACTCAAGTGGATTATTCCCTGAATATACCAGTTGACAGGCTAATTCTTCTAAACGGCCTTGACTTTATTCAGATTCCTCATTCTAGCTGACAGCTATATGGCCAGGGAATTTTTATCCTAAGAACAGTACAGTCATCTTTCCTATGCCTTCCTCTCTCCCCAAACTCGTCAAGTACAGGTTCATGCTGGGAAGAATAACTTTGAAAGTTTCTGTTAAGTGACACTACATTCAATAATGATCAGTTTAGAGTACACTACTCTGAAAGTCTGATGGTAAACAGAAAATACGGACTTCTTGGAGTAGAAATCTAGTCACTGCATACTCGCAAGACTGGTTTTTTTTGTTGTTGTTGTTATGGTTTTTTTTTTTGAGACGGAGTCTCGCTCTGTCACCCAGGACGGAGTGCAGCAGCGTGATCTCGGCTTATTGCAACCTCTGCCTCCTGGGTTCAAGTACTTCTCCTGCCTCAGCCTCCTAAGTAGCTGGGACTACAAGCATGCACCACCACGCCTGGCTAATTTTTGTATTTTTAGTAGAGATGCGGTTTCACTGTGTTCACTAGTCTGGTCTCGAACTCCTGACCTCAAGTGATCTGCCTGCCTGGACCTCCCAAAGTGGTGGGATTACAGGTGTGAATGACTACGACCGGCCCCCAGCCTTTATTTTAATGACTATAAATTTGGTTAGTTCATATTTTTTAAAATTCCCTTTCTAAAAACTCTATCTGGAAGTCAGTACAGTATCTTATCTGCCTAGAAAGGTAAAAGAAACTTTTGAAGAGCAAATGTCCTGATGTCAAACTTTGAAGTTCAGACCCTGAAATTCTCAAGAAAAGCTTTTCAAGTTACTCCCTGCCCACTGCCTCTAACCAACTCAATAGCACATTTGCCTTTTTATACTGCTCCTTATACAAATTTAGTTATGCTTCTAACTCCACAGGAATTTGAAATTAGGGAAGAGAGATGCTTCTGAAGTCAACAGAAGCGATAGCTGAAACAAAATTCCCTCATCAGAAGAGGTTGGGGCCATGTGTAGTGCTATAAACATTACAGTCCAAAGAGCATCAGTGAATTACAGCACTGTGGGAATGTAATAACCTTCAAACAGTTTTTGAGAGGTCAGATGAGTTTTCTCCCATGCTATATTTATTTACTTGTATTTTTTTGAGACAGGGGTCTTGCTCTGTTGCCCAGGCTGGAATGCAGTGCTGTGATCTAGGCTCACTGCAGCCTCAACATCCTGGGCTCAAGCAATCCTCCCACCTCAGCGTCCAGAGTAGCTGGGACTACAGGTCCATGCCACTATGCCCGGCTAATTTGTGTATTTTGTAGTGATGGGGTTGCGCCATGTTGCCTAAGCTGGTCTCAGACTCCTGAGCTCAGGCAATCATCACCCACCTTAGCCTCTCAAAGTGCTGACTCAAAGTGATGTGAGCCACTGTGCTGACCTCTCCCATGCTTTACGTAGTATATGTTCAATGGAAATAATTTTGGAACTACATAACAAAGCATTCTGTAAAGGATCCAAGGCAGCAAAGGTTTGCTGTGCTTGATCTCACAAAGCACCAACTGAAAATTTTCCTTTACTGGACAGTAACAGTGAAACTGCACGGAACTTACCTCGTAATGCTCCCCAAACTCTGTTGGCCTTAAGGACAGCCACTGGTTCTTTCACAAGTAAAGTATCTGTAGTGGGGATTTAAAATCACACACATACTTTTGTTAATCCCTCAATGACACACAATAAGTTTCCTAAACATGTCACTGATATTTCTGGACTATTATTTTCTCCCAAGCACATGACCTATTTCTCTGCCTCCTGTACATCTCCATTTGGATGTCCTGTGGATTCCTTCAACTCCACATGCCCCAACAGAACTCTTCCCTCCCTCCTCCGCACACTTCAACCTGCTGGTCTTCTGTGTTCCTTATTTCAGTGAGTCACAGCACCACCATCCAGTCACTTGAGTCACTCAAGACAGGAATTTGGGTGTCATCTCCATGTTTCTTCATCTTCCCAAGAGAGTTAGTCTCTCCAACTTCTCAACAGAGTAGGGTCCTAGTTAAGCTAAGAGTTTAGTTGAAAATGCAAAAATTCCTCAGTTCCTACTAATCCTTGGTAACGCCCTAGGTGTCACTCAAATCTATTCCCTTTAAGGCCAGAGAGTTATCTCCACTCTTGCCTTCAGAATTTTCTACTTGCCCTGCACGCACCTTCCCTCAGTATCATCCAAACCTGCCTTAAGACTTACTCTCCAAATCCCTTCAGCTTAGTTTAGCTTTGTCCCACTCAATTAAAAGTTCACATCATCCAGAATGGGACTCCAGTTAGCTGCTTCTGGTGAGAGGCTAATCTTTCAATCTTTGAAACACATTCTAAGGTTGGCCCAATAGTCACTTAGTCTTTTAGAGAGGTCTGGAGTGGAACCAACCAGACATAGTAAACCCACAGATGGTAAAGAGATTGAAAGCTAAAGGGTGTAACAGCTGTGGACTTTGCCACAGCAAAGATGCCTAAGGGCTGAAGGTTAATGATTTCATACTATGTCCTCTATGATGGTTTATCACCTTCTACCACCACCACCATTCAGATGCTCACAGAGTAGTTAGCTGCAGGTAGGCAAAAGTGCTCTATCAATAGTATGAGCATCTCAGGTGACAGTCTTCTGACAAGATAGCCTTTTCCATTCGATAACCACATTCCATTAGATGAGTCAGCCAGTGCCAGGCTAAGAACTATATTGCTATTTATGAGCATAGTCTAATTATGTTTCCTCTACATCTATAGCAAATTCTTGTGTTGTTGTTGAGACAGTCTCACTGTGCTGCCCAGGCAGGTGTGGAGTGGCATGATCACGGTTCACTGCAGCCTCGACCTCCCAAGTAGCTGGGACTGTAGGCATGTGTCACCATGCCTAATTTTTCTTTTTTCTTGTAGAGACGAGGTTTTGCCATGTTGCCAGGCTGGTCTTGAACTCCTGGGCTCAAGCCATCTACCGGCCCCAGCTTCCCAAAGTATTGGGATTACAGGTGTCAGCCACTTCACCCCACCTGTATCAAAATCTTAATCAGCTACCTAGAGCTCACTGCTCCATTGGTCACTGTTTAAAAACTTTTTTTTTTTTGCCACATTCATATTTTGAGATCTTCCAGAAATAGCCAGAGTCACCTCAAAAACATTAATATATTACATATACTTAATACCAATTATTTTTTAATAGCTGACAACTGGCTGATATTAAAAAGGACTAATTCAACTCAGTGGAAAATACATATAACAATTAGAAATTTGGTTTTCTAAATATATGAACACATAGCTACAGAATTTCCATTTTTACTTCATGACCAAGTTATTAGTGTTAACAACGATCAGTTCCCTGAAGTGTGAAAGGAATGATATCATTGACTTTTCAGTTAGCCCATTCTGTATCTTTTTGCACCATAAATACATTTGTTTTGGAGGGTGAATATACAAATAACATATCTATATATTCTATTTAAAAATAATACATTATAGATAAGGCTAAAATCTCCTTTGAGATACTCACCCAACTCCTTCTACCTTCCTCAGAGGAAATACTTATATTTCCTTTCTTTCTTAGGCTTGACATAGATGTACATGGAAGGAGAATAGTATTGCTTTACGTGTGTGTCGATATATAAATGGGGTCCACCTCTACACATAATTATACAGCTTGCTTTGTTCAACTCAGCAGTTTAACTTGGAAGTTCTCCATGTGTATTCGCTGTAATACTGCTTCTTTATTCTTAACTGTTGTGATCATACTATTGAGTACAGATTGACAAGATGCATTCAGCCATTCCTCTATTGATGGATACTGAGTTTTGCTGACAATTCTTCACATTACAGGCAAACAGAATCAAACACCCTTGATTTATGTGTCCATTTATCTGCAGTAAAAACTAGTCCACTTCTCAGGGCATGCATATTTTTATTTTTAATAAATAGTGGTGCTTTAACATGTGTCACCTCCTCCAACATGTCCTCCCACTCTGGATGTTTGATATCTTATTTCCATTCATATGTGTTACTTTTATCATCATCATCAACTAGTTTAAAAACTAAAAACTAGTTTATTCTTCAGCCAAAAATTTCACCATCACCTTGTCTCAAGAAACTTCCCTTTCAGAATAAAGAGGGTTTGTAGAACTGACTGAAAGATAAGCTATGACTCTCCAGTCTCGATACTTCATTTTGTGGAATTTACAATCTGTTATCTGTATTGCCAAAGGACAGCAAAGATTCCTTGGCAACGTAATGACCATTTTCATCTCAATTCAGGTTGCAAAACCTACTTCACGTGGTGTCAGTGCTGAGTATCAACTGAAATGATACCTGACGTTGGTGAATTTTCCTATTTCTCTTCTAAGAATAGCTACAGAATTGAAGAGAAAGCAAGCTATTTTTCAAAGAGATGTATTATTGGGAAATTTCATCTAAACCAGCAGGCTGAAGACATGTACTTAACTGTGAGGCAGTCTGGGGGTAACGGAGTTGCTCTTTGCTCTAAATTTGTGGCATCCTATCTTTTTTTTTTTTTTTTTTTGAGACAGTCTCACTTTGTCCCCCAGGCTGGAGTATAGCAGCATGATCTCGGCTCACTGCAACCTCTGCCTCCTGGGTTCAAGTGATTCTCCCGCCTCAGCCTCCCGAGTAGCTGGGACTACAGGTGTGCACCAACACACCTGACTTTTTGCATTTTTTAGTAGAGATGCGGTTTCACCATATTGGCCAGGCTGGTCTTGAACTCCTGGCCTCAAATGATCCACTCACCTCGGCCTCCCAAAGTGCTGGGATTATAGGTGTGAGCTACAGCGCCTGGCCTCTATCTTTACACTCAGTTCCCCTGTCTGCCGTCTCTTGCACGAATCTTATATTACACATGTCCTTATACTGCTCTTCTTTGATGCCTTGGTGCAATTCCACATTATTCTCAGGCAGTATACCCTATAGAAAAGGCACGTCCACTTGTTTGTTCTAAAACAATTTGGGAAAAGCCCTAGAGAATAATGTTTTAGGTAACAACAAGGACAAAATCATACAGCTAAATGTCTATTATATTGTCAATCAAATGAAACTGCTGTACCCACCCTCTCCCCCAAGCTCTGCATTATCTTTTGTAAAATTATAGATTATAAATAGAGATCATGGATACAAACAGATGTTTTCAAAGACAAAAGTTAAGAAATTACCTAGATGTTCAAAACAGATTAGCCAATTCAGCTTATCCATAGTGACAGAACATTATTCAGCCATTGAAAATGATATCACAGAAAACTAGTGAAATTCATGTTTATAATGTATTTTGCAAAAAAGCATGATACAAAAATATAAAATACAAAAAGCACATGTACAGAATTACTGCCATTTTCATCTCAATGCTTATCATGTTTGTATCTATGTCTATGTAAAATGTTTAAATGTTTTACTCTGAAAAAAAGAAAAAAAAAAAACACCTAAAATGACAGTGATTAATTCTGTCTGTCTGCTGGGATTATGAGTGATTTATTTCTTCTTCGTCTGCATTTACTGTACTTACAAATTTTCCACAAAGGCTATGTACTACTTTTATAATCGGACTTCAAAGGTTATTTTTAAAATAGGAATCATAAACTCACTGGTTGAGAACTCAGTGGTTCCTAACATGGAGCCAGTTTTTGGCACTTAAGTCCATCAGTGAGCACCTGGGCTATAATACACTCACATTGCAGAGGTACTTACAAGACTCATCTGAAGATATGTTGGGGAAAGCATCACACTCTGACTGCAGGGTGATTGAGACAAGAAGTTGCTGAAGCTGGGCTGTAGCCTGGGATTCAGCAGGTTCATGATCCCACTTGTAGAAATCAAAAATATAGCCATGATATCTGTTTGAGAAATAAATGTAAACACATTTTAAAAGGATTTTAGCCAAATTTTAAAAATGGATGTGCTAGTAACATTGCAGTTAACGCCTCAAATCCATGCTGCCCATTATAAGTCCAACTAGAGATTCTCACCCCAAGTTGTATATTAGAATCACTTGGGAAGTTTTTTGAAAATGCCAATGTCCATGCCTTCCGAATCAGAATCTATGAGAATGGGATTCAGGCACGGGAATTTTAAAAGCTTCCCCACACTCTGAAGTGACATATGAAGCCCCTGTTAATTACCAATAATAAAACCATCATGGTAATCCACCACTCTTGGGAATGAAAAACCAATTCTGCCCAGTGATAGGATGTGGGGGTTAGGGGGAGTTCTTCTGAGCAAATCACAAGAAAACTTTGTTTCTCTGTATGTGAGAGCTGGACCAGTTGCTGCTACACTAAAGTGGACAGAGCAGAGATGGAAAGAATATGGATCCCTGGTAACACTGTTGAGTCACTTAATACTTGCCCTAAATACATTCCTACTTTTGGACATCCTAATGTGTGAAATAAGTTTTCTTACTGTTTAAGGCAGATTGAGTCAGGGTTCCTGTTACCTTCCTACAAAAGTATCCTAGCTTATATATAAAGCCCCAAAAGAAGGTCCAGAATTCTCACCAGAGCCTTTAAAATTATCTTTTGTTGGCCAGGCGTGGTGGCTCATGCCTGTAATCCCAGCACTTTGGGAGGCCAAGGTGGGAGGATCATGAGGTCAGGAGTTCAAGACCAGCCTGGCCAACACAGTGAAACCCCGTCTCTACTAAAAATACAAAAAAATCAGCAGATATGGTGGTGGGCGCCTGTAAGCCCAGCTACTTGGGAGGCTTAGGCAGGAGAATCACTTGAACCTGAGAGGCAGAGGTGCAGTGAGCCGAGATCGCACCACCGCACTCCAGCCTGGGTGACAGAGTGAGACTCTGTCTCCAACAAAGAAAAAAAAAAAAGTACTTTTTGTTGGTATCCAAAAATCAGGGAATATTAAAAAAAAAAAAAGATCAGATAGGCTTCAGAGCAATTGTTTTTGGTATCCAAAAATCAGGGAATATTAAAAAAAAAAAAGATCAGATAGGCTTCAGAGCAATTGTTTTTGGTATCCAAAAATCAGAATATTAAATAAAAATGTAAAGGCACTAAATAAAAAAGATCAGATAGGCTTCAGGACAATTGTTTAAATATTTTACAGATTTTGGCAAGCCAGAAGGTTATATATGCTACTTATGTGTAAGAACATCTTACGCTTTTTCGCAGAAGACGAGGTTGGAAAATTGTGACATGTTTGGGAGTGTATGGAAGTTAACCAATGAGAGAATGGAATGGATGAAGGTGTTGACAGAAAACCTTGACAGATTAAAAAGCAAATTAAGACCACTGAACTACATACTTACAAAAGGTTAAGATGGTAAATTTTTTGTTGTATTTTTTCCATAGTTAAAATTTTTTAAAAAAGGAAATTAAAGCTGCCAGCAGCTTCGAGATCAGAGTTGGAAACTGGCTTAGAACCTTGACCCTAGGTAGTAAAATTCTAACAGAAAACTCAAAGGGCTGTGAAGCAGTATGTCAAAGGTATGTGGGTTAGTTTAGCCTTCCAGGAAATGAAGGAGTGAAGCTATTTGTTTATTTTTTAAAATGAGTGACTAGCACGTGATGGACGCTGTCCTAGAAGCTGAAGAAGCAGCTATGCATCTAACAGCCAAACTCTCTGCCTGCAAAAAACATACTGTTTCAAAGCAGGGTTTGTGATACAACTTGGGCTCTTCAGAGACAGGGGCTATGTGATTCTGAACAATCTGGGGCCCAGGCTGTGTGTTCCTGACCACGTCACACTTTCTGAACACCCATATTTCCAAATCTTTCCAACTCCACTGTGCTTTTACTCTGAGATAGCTACCGCCCGTGCTGAGCTCCTAGAAGGCTCACATGCATGCCTTCACATCTTAGCCATAAGGGCTAATACATTTTATGACCTGCTTCCTAATAACACCAGGCATAATTAATGGCTGCTCCACTCAGAGGCCATGAATTAGGCAAACTCTTCAGGTAATCACCCGCACCTGCCTTGAAACGCCAAGCCTTGCCTTCAAATCATCTCAGCTGATTCAAGTCCTGGTTATCTACCTATTGTTAACTTACATCACCCATGCTTTCTTGTCATTGTCAGTTCAGCGTATTACCAAGTCCTTGTTTTACTTAGCAGTATGACACAGAAGGAAAATCCAATTCTACAAGTTGAACTCCAAGGCAAACATAATAAGGGTGTTTGTTTTTAAAAGATTTCCAACCCTAGTCGTGATCTTCTGAGACAACCTTCATGTACTTTCCGTGCAATCTTTCTGAATATCCCAATGCAACCAAACACTTTGATTCTACATATTAACCCCACTTTGGCCTTAGCAGATTGGATACCAAAGGCTCATCAGTGTGTGTGCCTAAAATAGGGACTGATAATACCCATTTAGTTGTACAAAACAGAAGGAAACTGTGAGCCTTCTGATTGTAGAGAATGAACCATCTCCGCCATCAGCATCTCGGGCCTCTTCAGCTTGAGCCTAGGCACCTGTCCTATCTGGGGTCAGAACACGTTATTCAGTTAGTTTTGCATTTCCTCCCCACCTGTTCAGTGTCCTGCCAGCACACTTAAGCTCTATAGTATCTACTGGGCACAGCGACAGGCTTGGGGAATGCCAGGAGGCAGTACAGTTAGCACCAAATTACAGTTCTGCAGGGCATGATATGCCTTCAGGACAGTCCCACCTACACAGGTCTCACACTGAAGGGACAGTGTGTGGCTTCTTCAAACATCTCCCCAGGGGAAACTGCCTTGTCTATGGTGTGATTGGCTGACTCCCATGACAAAATTCACCCTGTCTGCAGCCAAAGGGTGAGAGAGACAGAGGCGCTATCTAGGGGTCTGTAAAAGAGGAAGCCGGGAGAGCAGGCACATGATTGGTATTGAGAAACAAAGTTGGATACTGTCTAACCACTGGCCGCAGAAACGTAGTTAGATGCAAACATCTCACATTTTATGTGGAAGAGATTTTAGGTGAGAGGGGAGTTTTAGGCAGTGCTCGAAACTGAGGACTTCCACCATTTGAGTTGTTACCAGGAGATTTGAGGAGAGGCAAGGGGGTGAAATTGGCCTATAAATGACAGCCAGCTTTGGGGAATTCCTGGTCCCTCAAGAGAGCTTGTCTAAGCCCTTCGGGTAAGGTATCCCTTTGAACGTTCTTCAAATACGGAGCTGTCACTTTCCTCCCCAGCTCTGGAGCTGGGGAACCGGTGTCCCCTCCATCCATGTCATTTGCCCAACAAGGCCTCAGAGCAAACTCCCTCTTCCCCTTAGTATCCTGCTCTCAAACCAGGGTTCCTGAGCACCCAAGGTGTCCCTTAAGAAGCAGTAGAAGGGTGGGGGAAAGAGCGTGGGTTCAGTCCGTGTGGCGCTGGGCAGATCGCCTGCCCGCTCCGGGGGCCGTTTCCTCGTCTGCGCAGTGGGGTGGTGAGGGTCTGCAGAGCGCCCCGGGGTGGTCCACCTCTCCCCTCCCCCAGGACACCTCCCAGCCGGGAGCGCTCACCGCCGAAACGCTTCCTCCAGCAGGGTGCAGGAGGGGCCCGCCGTGGAATTGGGGCTGTGGCTGATGTAGAAGTTCTCCGGGGCAAGATGCAGCAGGTTCGGAGTCATCTTCACCGAGAGCGGCAGGGGCCACAGCGCCGGCCCCCGCGCGGCCGAGACGCCCGGGGCCCGAGTCGCCTCCGCCACCTGCACCACGAGCGCCACCTGAGTCAGCAGCGCCAACATCGCCGCCAGCAGCGTCGCCAACAGCAGCGCCAGCAGCATGGGCGGCCGGGGCAGCCCCAGCCCGCACAGCTCCATGGCCGCTCGGCTGCTTTCCGCCGGGTCTGCCGAGCCGGAGCCTCGGGACTCGACTTTCCGCCCCGCCAGGTCAGAGGAAGCGCGGCCGCGGGTGAGTCACCGAGTCAGATGACTGCGCGCCCCGCCCCGGACTCCGCCTCCAGGCCCCAGGCGCGCCCTCGCCCAGCCCGCACTGCCCAGGCCACCTCGAGAATTTCCTCCGGGATGCCCTCGGGTAGAAGCAGAGCCCAGACAGCAACCTCAAACACGGGATGGCTAAAGTAAGAAAAATGCCCGGTGCTGGCCGGACGTGGCGGCTCACGCCTGTAGTCCCAGCACTTTGGGAGACCGAGGCGGGCGGATCACCTGAGGTCAGGAGTTCAAGATCAGCCTGGCCAACATGGTGAAACCTCCTCTCTACAAAAATACAAAAATTAGCTGAGCATGATGGCGGGTGCCTGTAGTCCAGCTACTTGGGAGGCTGAGGCAGGAAAATCTCTTGAGCCGAGATCGCACCACTGCACTCCAGCCTGGGTGACAGAGCAAGACTCCGTCTCAAAAAAATAAAAAATAAAAAAGGAAAGAAAAAGAAAAGGGCCCAGTGCACAGGCTCGGGACGCCAGCCCGGCACCAGGTCGCCGCTCACGCTGGCAACACTGGCGCTCTCCTTTAGGTCCCTGGCTTTGGTGAAGCCAGAGAAGCCAAGCTTGGGGAGCACTTCTCTCCTCTGAGCCAAACCACCAGATAACTGATGAGAGCTGAGTTTATTTGCTCCTAAGTTGAGGCTTTGCTGTAACGGCACTTCAGCTGTAGTCAATAAAGCCTTCCCATCAGAACTCCTTGGGGCAGAGCATGCCCAAGAAATCCTGAGAGAGAATGTCTTGGCTCATCTGTGTCGGTCCCGATAAAGGATCCCAACTGACTAGTTTGATTTCATAACCCATCCTTAAGAAAGAGTCAGTGAAGTCACATGACCAACACGGACTGGCGATGCCAAAGGGAGAAGAGGTGTTCTCTTACTAGAAGGAAAAAACGCTAGGCTGACCAAAGCTACAGATCTGCTATAGTAAGTATTCTGAAAATGAGGGTAGAAGAGCTTTAAGGAAAGACTTCAAAAAAATATAATGATTAGGCCGGGTGCGGCGGCTCACACCTGAAATACCAGCACTTTGGGAGGTGAAGGCGGGTGGATCACAAGTTCAGGAGTTCGAGACCAGCCTGGCCAACATGGTGAAACCCCGTCTCTATTAAAAATACAAAAATTAGCTGGGCGTGGTGGTGGGCGCCTATAATCTCAGCTACTCAGGAGCCTGAGGCAGGAGAATCGCTTGAAACCGGAAGGTGGAGGTTTCAGCGAGCTGAGATCAAGCCACTGCACTCCAGCCTGTGCAACAAGAGCAAGACTCCATCTCAGAAAAAAAAAAAAAGAAAAGAATGTAATGATTATTGGGCCTCAGAAAATGAGACCCCAAAGTGTGGCACTCTGGCATGTTGAATACTTGGAACTGAAGAAAAGAGGGTCAGAACATCTTTCTGACCTTCTCCTGCCTTTCTTTCTCCTGCTCCCCTTTCTTCCCCAAAGCAAGCCATAGAAACTAGAATTCCTCTTTTTCAAAATGGGTCAGAGAAACTGGAGCCACTGCTGGGCACGGTGGCTTATACCTGTAATCCCAGCACTTTGGGAGGCCAAGGCAGGTGGATCACTTAAGGCCAGGAGTTTGAGACCAGCCTGGCCAACATGGCAAAACCTCATCTACACTAAAAATACAAAAATTAGTTGGATGTGGTGGCACACGCCGGTAATCCCAGCTACTTGGGTGGCTGAGGCACAAGAATCACTTGAACCTGGGAGGCAGAGGTTGCGGTGAGCCAAGATGCACCATTGCACTCCAGCCTGGGTGACAGAGCAAGACTCTGTCTCAGAAAGAAAAAAGAAACTAGAGCCCCTTTGCCCTCAAAGCCAGTCATAAAATCTAGAAATATTACTCTAATCTTGCCGTACCTTTCTGTAGGAGCTGGCCATAAATAGGTTCTCAGACCTACCTTGTCTGATAGTGGCTCTCAAGACTTTTGTTCTAGAGTGGCCCTGCACCATATCCTGGAGGAAGGAATACCGCACACAGAGGCCAAGAAGAATTTGAACAGACAAGTCTTGCCAGGTGTCTCCTCTCTATTACTCTTGGGTTGGTCATATCCTTTTTGCCCAATTGCATTTCTGCCTGACTGCTCTGCATCAAACCTAAACGTCAGAATAGGCAACTTTTCCTGGGTCTTTGAGTTTTTGTTTCTGAAGTCTCCCATGTCATGTAAAACAGATTAAATAAATCTGTTATGCTTTCCTTGTGTTAATCTGCTCTTTTGTTATACAAGTGTCAGCCATGACTCATGATGGATGAGGAAAGGTATCACATCTTTCCACCCCTACATGGTGCGTGTTTAAAATTCTTCCATAAAAGCAAACTTCAGTGGCACACTATTCTCCCCTCTTCTTATAATTAAGACAAATATAATTTGCAGTATCCATCTTCACTGCCACTTTTTACTGTCAATGGAAGCACGGCATAATGTTTCCAAGATTCAGTCTTCAATTTACGTTGTTGCAATTACTACATACTTAATTACAACTTCACATTACATACTAGCTATCTATTGCTGTGTCACAAATTACTCCAAGATTTAGGAGCTTCAAACAATAACAGATAAGTAATAAGATAAATATCTCACAGTTCTTGTGGTTCAGGAATTTAGGAGTCTTAGCTGGGTGATTCTGGATTAGATTATCTCATGAAGTTGCAGTTGTCTTAAGGTTTTTTTCTCTAGGCTTGGCTGGTGCCGAAGTATCTACTTCTAAGTTAACTTACATGGCTGTTGGCAACAGATCTCAGTTTCTTGCTGGCTACTGGCTGAAAGCCTGAGTTACTTGCTTTACCCACAATATAGCAGCTGGTTTCTCCCAACCAAATAATCTGAGAAAGAGAGACGGCAAAGAGGAAGCCACAATGCCTTTATACAGCTTAATCTTGTAAGTGACACGCATCACTGCTACCACATTATAGTCCTTAGAAGTAAGGCACTGAAGAGTTTAAGGGCAGATCTCAGATGCAAGGAAACTGAAGGCTAGAAGCCTAGGAAGAGATAAATTATTGGTGGGAATGACTGTGGGCATTTAGGAATTAGGGTGATGGAGGGTGGTTTCAGGAAGATTTGGAGTTATATTCATCAAGCCCTGAAATCAAGCCCTGAAATCTTGTGAAAGTATCAGATCTCTTTTATTGCACCCCATTATTAACTCTGACTCATTCATATGGAATAATATTAACATATTCATGGTTGGGTTCTATTTTATTTTTTAGAAATGGGGTCTCACTATGTTACTCAGGGTGGACTTGAACTTGGGCTCAAGCAGTCATGTCTCAGTCTCCCGAACAGTTAGGACTACAGGCCTACACCACTACATCTGGCTTGGGTTACATTTTAAAACAGGGTTTCTGAACCTCAGCACTAGTGACATTTTTGGCCAGATGGTTTTTTGTTCTGGGGAACTGTCCTGTGCATTACATGACATTTAGTAGCATCTGGGCTCTACTCACTAGTCATCAGTAGCATCACCCCCAACCCCTGAGCCTCAGTGGTGAAAAACATAAATGTCTCCAGATATCGCCAAATATTGTTGAGCACCATTGGTCTAAGCAATAATCACTGCAACTTATTCACCAACAAGGTGCCAGGCATATTATTATCATTCTCTTATTTTATCCCCAAACAACTTAAGAGGTAGGTTTTATTGTCCCCGTTTTAGAAGACTATGTTGAGGCTCCAGGGCCCCGAAGAACTAAATGATTTGCTCAGGATACCACAGCTAATTAAAGCTAGTGCATGGAATTGAAACAACATGGAGCTGAAACGAAGTTTCCCCAGATGACTGAAATACAAAAAAGTGGACCGCTATGGATTTACGGCAAATGTGTTACCATTGAATTCATCAGTACGGTATCTGGTTTCCCCGAGGACCTTTCTAAATACGTAACACCATTGCTTATAATGCATCACTGGAGTTTTACTTTCTATAGGGTAAAATCAAACCTTAATTTAAGACCATCAACCTACTAGTCTAATCAGAATCTGAATCAAGTTTCTCCGCCTGGGTGCACTGTGTGCTAAATACCACCAAAATGGAATCCCAATCCTAACATGTGTACCTGCTGTTATTATTCCCTTGCTTTTATTTTCCCCACATTCAAGGGGAGGGGAATTAAATTCCACCTTTTGAAGGGAGGAGTATACTTTCTGACCACAAATTATTTCTATTTATTCCATGCAAAACACATTCCCTTTCTCCCAAGAACCCCAGAAGTCTCATCCCTTTAGAAAAGCAGCTTGAAATCTAGAATGTTAGCATATAAATTACATCCAGGGGTGGATGAGATTCCTTGGATGCAGTTCCTTAAAGTTCTTCAAGTACAGTTTCTCTCAGTCTGAAGACCTGTGAACTAAAGGCAAGTTGTCTGCCTCCCACTCCTCCCCCACACAAAAATAGGGCGGTGGACAGGCATAAAATAACCGCTGTAAACATTCCTGTTCAAAAAGGGAAAAATGAGAGGCAACAACGAGTCTGTAGCAATTCCAAAATCCAGCCAGGCAAATGTTGAAGTTCCTTGATCCAGATTCAAAGACTGAAAATAATTCCCTATGGCTCTTGATGCCACCTTGTGGGCAGTTCTGACTTTCGAGTCATCCTTCCTTTTTCATGAAAGATAGTATCCCTTTCAGTTCATGCTGGCAGTGTTTCTGCTGTTAAAGACTATGCTGGTTCCCTGTGAATCTCACTGAAGTTCGTGCCATTAGACAAAAGCCACATCCACACATCTCTTCAATATATGCTCTATTGTTTGAGAGGATTTGTCAGTCATACTGTTAAAATATTTAGAGGACCTTCTGTCTGATTGAAAGACACTCTAAGACACCACAGTAGATCTTTCTGAGGTCTTAAGGGATTTTCTAATTACAACTTGGGTTTCCTATTTAGACCATGTTTTCCTAAGGGTGCCTGGACTTGATTTCTGCCTGAAAGCCATGCTCGCTTTCTTTCTCTCTCTCTCTCTCTCTCTCTCTTTCCTTTTCTTTTCTTTTCTTTCTTCTTTCTTTTTTAGACAGAGTCTCGCTCTGTCACCCAGGCTGGAGTGCAGTGGCGCGATCTTGGCTCACTGCAACCTCTGCCTCCCGGGTTCAAGCAATTCTCCTGCCTCAGCCTCCTGAGTAGCTGGGACTACAGGTGCACACCATCACGCCCAGCTAATTTTTGTCATTTTTAGTAGATACAGGGTTTCACCATATTGACCAGGATGGTCTCAATCTCTTGACCTCGTGATCTGCCCGCCTCGGCCTCCCAAAGTGCTGGGATTACAGGCGTGAGCCACTGCGTCGGGCCAGCCATATTTTCATTCTAGTGTTGTTGGCTGTCTAAAGAGTCTGGACGTTAAGAAAAAAAATAAATAAATAAAACATCAAGTTTGGCTCCTTTATGTTCAACAGTACTCCTTTTAATTTAATTTAATTTAATTTTTTGAGATGGAGTTTCGCTCTGTCATCCAGGCTGGAGTGCAGCGGCAGGATCTTGACTCACTGCAACCTCCACCTCCCAGGTTCAAGCGATTCTCCTGCCTCAGCCTCCCAAGTAGCTAGGATTACAGGTGTTGGCCACCACTCCCGGCTAATTTTTGTACTTTTAGTAGAGACAGAGCTTCCCCATTGTTGTCCAGGCTGGTCTCAAACTCTTGACCTCAAGTGATCTGCCCACCTCGGCCTCCCAAAGTGCTGGAATTACAGGCATGAGCCACCGCGCCCGGCCAACAGTCCTCCCTTTGGCTTACCTTGCACGGCTCACATGCTAGAACTCACCCTGAACACTAGCTGGCAATCTCCTTAGTTAGACGACAAATTCGCTTAGGTGGACACATCTACTTTCCACATTACTGGTGGCTATTGTGTTGCTAATCTTCCTGCCAGGGCATAACAAGGAACTATTTCTTCCAGTTTCCAGTAATATTGTCCTCACTGTTTTAAACAGTCTCTTCAAGTCTATACCTCTACTAAAAGTCTTTTCAAGGTACCTCATGCTTTCACTAACCCTATCTTCAGTGTCATTCCAGTTTCTGTCCACTGCCTGATTCCAAAATCACTCCCATATTTTAGGCGTTTGTTATGACTGCATCCTACTTCCAAGTATCAGTTTATATATCCCAAGTATTATTTATCTGTTGCTGTGTAGCAAATTACCAAGGCTTAAGATATGTACAATTCAGTGTTGGTAGATAGTGCCCAATTTCCCTCCAAAAATGGTAACAGTGTATGAGTATCCATTTCTCTACAACCTCATTCCACATTATTAATCTTTTTCAATTTTATAAGTTGTTTTAATTTGCACTTCTTTGATTACTTGTGAAATTGAATAAAATAACCATTTTATAACTTCTACTAGAAACTTTTTATGCCCTTTGGGTTTTTTTTTTTTCTCTAGTGATTTGTATGGGTGATTTTTAAATTGAGTATCAATCTGTGCTGTATATTATACATATTTCCTCCCTGTTAATTTTCTTTTACTTTTATTTATGTGATATGTTGTCTTATGGTAGCTTTTAACTGTTTTTTAGATCAAATTTGTCACTCTTCCTTTTATGGTTTTGGGATTTGTCCTGATCAGGATTCATGATTTTTCAACAATGATAAAAATTCCCTATTTTTCCCCAAGGCTTTTATAGTTTTGTTTTTGAATTGTATGCTTTACTCCAGCTGATGTTTACTTTTGTACATAGTTAAGGTAAGGCTGTAACTTTTTTTTTCCCAAATGGCTAGCCAATCATGAAAATGCCATATATTGAGTAGGCTATTCCTCACTGATTTAAAACATGTTGTATAGTTTATTCTAAATTTTCATAAAGCTGTATAGTTCTGATGAGGCTCTTTATTCTGTTCTGTTGGTCTGCATATTTCTTTCTGAGCCACTTGCTATGCAGTTAATGTTGCATGCTATTTATTTATTTATTTGTTTATGAGATGGGGTTTCGCTCTTGTCGCCCAAGTCGGAGTGCAGGGACGCGATCTCAGCTCACTGCAACCTCTGCCTCCCAGGTTCAAGCGATTCTCTTGCCTCAGCCTCCCAAGAAGCTGAGATTACAAGTGCCTGCCACCATGCCCAGCTAATTGTTTGTATTTTTAGTAGAGACAGGGTTTCAATATGTTGGCCAGGCTGATCTCAAACTCCTGACCTCAGGTGATCCACCCATCTTGGCCTCCCAAAGTGCTGGGATTACAGGTGTGAGCCACTGCTCCTGGCTGCACTATTTAAATCATTATAATTTTGAGTGATGCTTTGATATCTTGAAGAACATGCACACACATTGTTTTATTTCTAAAATTTCTTCCTATTTTAAATAATTTTTCCTTCCATATACAGAGCGATATAATGGACTGTAGAGACTCAGAAGGGGGAGAGTGGGAAAGGAGCTAAAAAAACTACACATTAGGTACATAAATATATAGCAGGTGACCGGTGCACTAAAATCTCAGAATTCACTGCTATATAATTAATCCTTTTAACAAAAAACCACTTGTACGCCAGAAGCTACTGGAATAAAGCATGAAACAAAAAAGACTTAATTTGAGGTAGTTTCTTTGGAAAATAATTCCAAAAAGAGGCAGTGACAGTGGGGAGAGAGACAGGAAAGGAAGAAGATAAAATAAAACCTGTTATGAAAGTGCACTGTTGAATTGCTGGTGTTGGCAAAGAGAGCTAAACTTGGCAGGGACCCTGAGAGTAGTACCAAAACACACACACATACACAAAACAAAAAAAAAACCCAACGCAAACCATTTAATAGAATGCAGTGGGCCGGGCGCCGTGGCTCAAGCCTGTAATCCCAGCACTTTGGGAGGCTGAGACGGGCGGATCACGAGGTCAGGAGATCGAGACCATCCTGGCTAACAAGGTGAAACCCCATCTCTAGTAAAAATACAAAAAACTAGCCGGGCGAGGTGGCGGCGCCTGTAGTCCCAGCTACTCGGGAGGCTGAGGCAGGAGAATGGCGTGAACCCGGGAGGCAGAGCTTGCAGTGAGCTGAGATCCGGCCACTGCACTCCAGCCTGGGTGACAGAGCGAGACTCCGTCTCAAAAAAAAAAAAAAAAAAAAAAAAAAAGTGCAGTACAGCTGTCCTGCCCCAATAGAATCTGAGAGTAAAATTGATATTTACCATATCTCTCCTTTACCACCAGAGAAAATGAAAATAACCCAGAGCAGTCTGAGCTATATGAAATCTACAGGACCAGAGAGACAACAGTTGGGAACTTAGTCATGCAAATGTGTAACAGGCCTCCCTTTATGCTTGGGGGCAATTGTTTATTTTGTTTTTCTTTTTCTAGCTGCTCCATTCATTATCTTCATGTTTCTGGAATTTGTGATGCAAAACACAACATATGCCAGGTGCGGTGGCTCATGCCTAGCACTTTGGGAGGCTGAGGTGGGTGGATCTCAAGGTCAGGAGATCGAGATCATCCTGGCCAACATGGTAAAACCCCGTCTCTACTAAAAATACAAAAATTAACCGGGTATGGTGGTGGGCGCCTGTAATCCCAGCTACTCGGGAGGCTGAGGCAGGAGAATGGTGTGGCTGAGTTCATTGAGAATGAACTCAAGCCTGGGCAACAGAGTGAGACTCCATCTCAAATAAAATAAAACAAAACAAAAATCCAGAGAACAATGTATAGCCAATCAATAAGTTACATTATTTTAATGTAAATTCTGGGTAAACAACTAGGAACTGCCCTTTCTTCCCCCTCTCCCCAGTGCTCGCCATTTTTTTTTGAGAGAATCTCATCTGTCATGAAGGCTAGAGTGCAGTGGTGCAATCTCGGCTCACTGCAACCTCCGCCTCCCAGGTTCAAGTAGTACCTCCGCCTCCGCCTCAGCCTCCCGAGTAGCTGGAATTACAGGCGTATGCCACCACACCCAGCTAATTTTTGTATTTTTACTACAGTCAGGGTTTCACAATGTTGACCAGGCTGGTCTCGAACTCCTGGCTGAAGTGATCCGCCCACCTTGGTCTCCCAAAGTGCTGGGATTAGAGGAGTGAGCCACTGCACCCAGTCCCTTCTTGCCCTTTAAAAATTCACATGTTGGCATGGTGGCTCGCGCCTAAAGTCCCAGCACTTTGGACTGGGACTTCAGTCCAGAGGCTGAGGTGGGAAGATCAACTGCTTGAGGCCAGGAGTTTGGGAACAGCCTGGGCAACATAGCAAGATACGGTCTTTACAAAAAATAAAGTGCACTTGTAACTGTTGGTAATCAGAGTGTATATTCAGAGCAATTTAAATCTATGCTCCTGGGTTGCACTCCTCAAGCTTGGCCCAAATAAACTCCTCTACTTGTACTACTACTACTAATAATAACAATAATAATTTTTCCTTACATATGAAATTAAAGACTTGATTGACTAGGTCCAAAACAAAAAACAAAAACTGCTACTGGTAGGAATTGCATTCACATTATAGATCAATTCAGAGAACACTAACATCTTTGTCATATTGGGGCTTTCCACTTAGAAATACTTTCTCTTAATTTATAAAGTTATTTTATGCTTGTCACCAAAGTCTTCTAGTCTACTTAACACAGGTCTTTCACATTTCCTGTTAGGCATGCTTCATTCTTTTTGTTGCTGCTATTAATAAGATTCCCTCCCCACTCAATTTCCTCCCAGAGATTATACAAGAATGAAGTACAATTTTAGGTGTTGGCCTGGAGAGATCTGTCCACTTGCTGCTTATACCACCACCTCAGGCCCCCCACCCCAATCAGCTGTGGAAACACAGCTAACAAAGTCATCTTTGTAAAATATAAAGTCAGTCATATCACTTCCTTGCTTAAAACATTTCAAGGGCTTGTTCCCCATTGTCCTTAGAAAACATACAGGATCCTTAATATGGCCTGCACAGTGTGGCAGAATCTGGCATCTGCCCACCTCTCTGACCACATCACTTGCACCCTCAATTGTGTGCTCCAGGGGCAGTGACCTTCATTTACTTAAATCTACTGAGCTTTCTCCTCCCTCACAGCCTGGCCTTACGTAATAGCAAAATGAGGAGGAAAAAGAGAACTAGTGGAGCCTCTTGTTGCTCTGTGCTGAGCACTTTTTTATATGTCAACTGACAAAGACCCTTTCTTGACCAAACTTTAGTCAGGCTCTGAGCCCTGACTAAGCCTCTTCTGGACTAGATTTTGACTTTGGCCCCTATTCTCCCTGGGCCTACATAGCCCAGTTCTAGCAAGAATCCAGATAATTCAATGTAGTAAGAATCCCCCACCCTTGATATTTAATTGCTCTCGATACCTGATTAAATTTCTCATCTCCATCCTTGATGTCTGATCACACTGGCCTGCCTTCAGCAAGAATCCTCTTACCCTTGATGGCTCCTTTTAATAAGTTTCCATCCACTGACCCCCTCACTCTGCTGGTTGCTTATAAATCTACAGCTGTCTTTGCAATATTCAGAGTTCAGCCTGATCTGACTCCCCTATTGCAATAGTCTTGACACCTATTGGAATAATCCTGAATAAAGGCTTCCTTATCATTTTAACAAGTGTCCAAATAATTTTTTCTTTAACACAAATTATTTAGATAACATCTTCACAATATCTGTGGATCAGTTAGCTATGGGAAATGAGGGAAAGAGGAATTTAGGAAATTTATCGGATTTCTAGCTCAGACTTACAGGTAGATAATCTATCAGTTATTCAATGCTTAGTTACAGAGAACTGAGAAAATAAAATTTAGAAGCTGTTGGAACCTCCAAAATTGCCTTAAGCCTTGACAGAGATGTGACTGTGATCTGCATCACATATGCTTACAACTTCTGTTCTCAGATTATAGATTAGCTTGCTTTCTTATTTTTCTCATTCTGTATAATGACTAGAGATAAATAAATGGCATATGGGATAAAAACCTCCTTTCTTCTTAATTGATGACCCTTGGACTCTTACAGATTTAACTTCCCTTTTGTTCTAGTTTGTTTAGACCAAACGACAAACAACCAATGATTATTACACCCTCTGTTAAAAAATGTTAAATGTACCCTTCTCAAAAAGAAACGTGGCCTAAAGCCAATTAAATTGCTAGAAGAATGTGCCAGCCTTATATGAATAATAATGTTGAAATCCTGCTAAAAATTCCTCTGTTCTCGCCTATACAAATGAAATCTTTACTTCCCTACTTCTGAATGCCAACTCCATTCCTTTGGAGTTGGTGTTTCTTGGTGGTTCATCCTCGCACTTTGAATACAACTCAATTCTGACCCTTTTGATTATTTTAGATTGACAGAACGGAATCCACTCCAGCTAGCTTTAGAAGGAATTAACTAACTACAGAGTATCAAGTGGCTTACAGAATCCTTGTGAGAGCTGAAGAACTTGGTTCTTGGCTGAAATTCCTCGAACAACTGCTCTTGTCATGACCAGGAAGCTGCATGCTGGATGGAGAAGCCTCTCCTATAGCTGCTAACTCTAGAATTACACCATTTCAGCTCCAGTCTACACGGCAAAGGGATACCTCATGCCCTGTCTCAGTCTCCACCTAACTCACTGCTGAATTCAAGGCTCATGCAATCACATCTAATGAGCAGCGACTAAAGAACATGGAACCCCAGCAGCAAGGGAGTCCGGGAAGTGTAGTTGCCAGCCTCTGTTCTACAGGAGGACACAGTAGGAGGAGGAGAGATGGATGGATGCCTAGTGAGCCAATTTAGCATCCCCATGGACAGTGATGCAATTTGTTGAGGTGGGTGGACAGCCTAGGACTTGGGCAGATAAGCAAGCAAAGCTGCCTAACTCCTGAAGAAGTGGGAACATTCTGTGTCAGGGATGGAGCTCCTGAAATTAGATGATCACACTTCTCTACTCTCATGACATATCCATAAGCAACCCTGAAATATTGGTGAATTCTGTCACTGCAATTATGAAAACTGAGGTTGAGTGCCATTTGTCAAGGGGAGGCTAAATTGGCCTTTCAGGAAGGGCAAGAAAAGGGCTTGGAGTTAAATCTGCTCTGGCAACTGGCAAGCATTTCTCCCTGCTTTGCTAAAATTAGCCACAAAAACAACTTTCTCTTCCTTATCTATTAAACAGTGCCATCTGGTGGGAATCCACACTCTATCTTGTTCCCCAGTTCTCTACCTTTTGATCTGTTAATGCAGACCAAGTACCAAGATGCTAAGAAAAAAAAAATCTGAATCCATCTGGAAACATTTTGGTGACCAAAGGCTCCTCTGATGCCACAAGAAGTGAACCTTCTAAGGTTTCTAAATCCAAAATCTCCAGATTGGGGGCAAAGTTCATGTTTGCAACTGCATGTCTCCTACCCCTCTTAAAAATATTCCTTCTTAACCTTCCTTCCACCCTCCACGATTTGTCTTATATATGAGATGATGGAAGAAGCTGAACCGGGAGGGGACTGGGAAATGTAATAGACAAGGGACTTAATTTGATGTGTGGATATGAACAAGGAGGTGTGACAGGATGTCTCTCAGGGGAGCAGAAATGGCACTAGCTACTCAGTGCAGGGTTTGCTAAGAGGACATTGCTATTGGATGGCATGTCAGCCTGCCCTCTCCTCCCTTTTAAAGAAGTCTAGGGAGAGGTGGAGAGTTTGTCTTCTTGAGAGAGAAAGTTCTTGGGGGCTAGGGATTGGAATTTGGTTCTGCTCTCTATCAGAGGCATTCAGTGTAGTCTATAGCTTCAGAGGCTGTGAGCCTGACCCTGGGGCATGGAGTGAGGGCTCGCTTCTCACCAGGACTTATAGGCAGGCAGCTGGCACTGGTGGAAGTGCTCTGGGCAACATTGGCACGAAGAGCTGTGTGATATGCAAAGGACCAGAAAGCTCAGCTGGAAGCCTCCAGAAGCAAGTGGAAAAATAACTGCTTCTTTTTTGTTGAAGATGTGCTGGTTAGCAGAGGGGACAGTGGGCTTCCCTGGAGAGCCGCCCTATGGGAGCCAGGAGTACATTCCCTGAAAGGCTCGCAGTGTGTACCACAGGCAGGGAGATGGATAAGGGGCACATGGTGACCACTTTGACAGTTCACCATGTCATGATGCTAGCGAGGGGTCAGGGTGGGGGATGTTGCCTGAGAAGAAGCATCACATATATTGGGACAGCAGAAGCCTGGATCAGACAGCAAGCTTTACGGGAACAAACTACACAGACCTGATCAGCCCAAATCCCAGTGTGAGGCACAGAAGCAGGAATAACCAATAGCAAAGGAGTGGCCGCCACCTATTCTCACCGAGGCGCCGGTCTCTATGTGAGGAGAATACTTTCCTAGCATTCACCAAGGAGTCCTCCCATTGCAGACAGACAGAATCGAACATCCAGGAAGTATCTCAGGTATCATGGGACCCGGGATTTTTAACCTCACTGTGCATCAGGCTCACCTTGAGAGCCTTGAAAAAATATCAGTGCTTGAGTTCTGGCCCAGATCTATTAAAAAGTATCAGCAAGTATAAGATAAAATGTATTTTTACAGTTTTATTGAGTATGTTTGACATACAATAAATTGCATATATTTAAAGTATACAGTTGGTTAAGTTTTAAATACATGGCGGTGGGACCATTGCCACAATCAGATATTGGACATACCCATCACCCCCATTGTTTCTTCAGGACCTTTTGCAATCTCTCCCTTCCACCCTTCTCTCCCCTCCCTGCCCCCAGCCCTACCTTCCATTCCAGACAAGTACTGATCTGCTTTCTGTCACTACAGGTCAGTTTGCATTTTCTAGAATTGTATACAAATGCATCATATGACTTTTTTTTGGGCAGAGGCATGTCTGGTTTCTTTTACTCAGCATAATTATTTTGAGATTCATTCAGGTTGTACTGTGTATCCACAGTTTATTCCTGTTATTGCTGAGTAGTGCTCAGTGTGTGGAATTTGTTTATCTATTTACTAGTTGATGGATGTTTGGGTTGTTTCCAGTACTCCAGGGTTCAGTGGACGTAAGGTCCGATGAATAGATAAGATTAATGAGGAGACGATTATTATTTTTATGGGTCTTGGCATACCTTGCTGCTAGCACTCTTGTGGTATTATTGTCCCTTACTGTAGTTGTTTTTCTACAGTCAGTCTTTCTGTGTACCACCCTATCCCTTGAGGACAACAATAATATTGATATAGGACTTTTCTCAGTCACTTTTGCTGGCTGGAGACTTCCTGTCAGGAGACTTTCTGCCCAGCCTTGCTGGGACCTGGGATTGCTGCAGGAGATGCTCTGTCCCCTTGGCCCGCTGAGCTGCACCTGGCCAGCACTCTGGTGTGGATCCTGCGGCCACCATGACTACGTGCTTGGCCCCTGGTGGGAGGGGGTGTGTGAGCAAGCAAGTGTAGGGTCCGGCTGATTGTTCCAAGCACCAGCACAGGAGCAGGCTCTGTGCGGGGCTTGTGACTGTACCAGATGTGTTGCAAGCCACTCCCACAGTGGACTACAACATCTAAACAAGACCCAAAGTCCCAGAGAGGGTGTTACAGAATGCTAGTTAGCTCTTTTAGTCTTGCCATCCACAGCCTGACTGACAGCGGCATGTTGACAGTTCTATTAGCATCTTGCCCCACCCTGGCTGGCAGCTCTGGGACTGGATTGGCCCTGCTGCTGCTTCCTGTTGCATGGGGCAGCTGCCCTTCACTGGCAGAGGGCAGAGGGTCACAGTATTACAGCCTTCTGTGTACTCCCATTCCGTGGGTCTCGAGTTCTTGATCCGTCTCTGAGAAGAATAAAGTTGGGCTGACAATTCAAGGGTGAGGAGGGCGGAGAATAATTTTATTAAGCAATGAAACAGCTTTCAGTGGAGAGGGGATGTGAGGGTGGTCTCCCACCTGAAGTTGACGGTTTCTCTCTCAGCCTGGCTGAGTCCGGGGCTTTTATGGGCTCAGAATGAGGAGTGTGTGCTGACTGGTGTGAGTAGGCAAAAAAAAAAAAATAAAAGGCTAAAACAAAGGCACCACTCACAGGTGGGCATTGACAGTGTAAAAAAAAAAAACCAATTAGGGAAGGGTAGGTATATGTAAAATAGCTGAAGGGTGGGGATAAATCAGAGGAAAGTGCATCAAACAGGAGGAGAGGTTCTCAATCAGTCCATGGATTTATCCAAGACTAGTAGCTTGGCTTTCAGGCTTCAAACTCTCTTTGGTTTGAAGGTCAGGTTTCACCGGGGACTTGCCCCTGTCTGCCAAGGATTGGTCTGCCTCTATCAACATGTCTTCCACAGTTTTATATCACTTACGGTGTCACACATGGGAGGTTCTTGTTAACCTGAGGCTCCTGGCCTGTCTCTGCATCACCCACTAGCTTCCAGTTCTTTTTCTCCCCAGTCTCTTACTTATTTCCTCCAGTGTTCAGCCAAATTGAGATATATACTTTTCATTGTCTTATGAGGCCCTGAACTTCCCCTTTACCCTCTTTATGCTAAGACCACACTGTCTTCCCTGGAAATCCTCCCTCTCTCCTCTGTCAGCCACTTGGCACCCGGATTCCCCAGCTCTGCTTATCAACATTCTACAGTCAGCATGGTGCTGGTTTAAGAAAAGGCAAACAGATTGATGATGTAGGATTGATATCCTGATATAGATCCCATTCAGTGTAAAAATTTAATTTATGCTGGAGGAGACATGACAGATCAGGGAGAAAGAGAAGGATTTTCAATAAATAGCACAGTTAGAATTGATGAGTTCCTTGGGGAAAAATCAGTTTAGATAATTATCTCAGTCCTTCCAAAATTAATTCTAGATTTATTGATGAGGTAAGTTATTTAAAACCTAGAAGAAATTGAAAGTGCATATTTATCAAACCTTTGGTAGAAGGAGGACTGTCTCCCTTTTAGCTTAGATTTGAATAATGTTCATAACAGAAAAAGAATCAATAGTTAAACAAATTAAATTTTGTATGTCAAAAAAGTAACCTAAATTTAAAGGTACTCTTTGAACTTTAAAAAATACCGTGGCAAACACAGCTAGTGATGGCATAGTATATTTACTATATAAAGTACTTACACTTCATGACCAGCCTGGCTAACATGGTGAAATCCTGTTTCTACTAAAAATACAAAAAATTAATAGGACGTGGTGGTGCGTGCCTGTAATCCCAGCTACTGGGGAGGAGAATCACTTGAACCCGAGAGGCAGAGATTGTGGTGAACCAAGATTGAACCATTGCACTCCAGCCTGGGCAATAAGAGCGAAACTGTCAAAAAAAAAAAAAAAAAAAGTGCCCACACAAACCAATACAGATTTTGTAGAAAAATGGACAGAGGACTTGCATCCAAATAAGGAAATGCAATTGTTTGATGAACATAGAGATGAATGTTTAGTCTCAGTTTCTGCACTTGAATATGCATACAGTTTAAAAAAGGAGATACAATCCTTCATTGACTAAATTACTCAAGATTGGAGACCATCTGGACATTTAATGAATTACAGTATAGTTACCTATTCTTGATCATGACTTGTGTTTCTTTGTGTCTTGATGGGTCCTCTGCTTATAGCAGGAGGTCCCTGGGGGCTAATACAAGCCACTATTTTTAAAGCCTTGCTATAGATCAGATTATTTACACACAGTATCTCAAATCCTTATAACAACCCTGCCAGGTACATAGGACTGGTCTTGTTTCACACATGAGGAACATGAGGCTCAGAGAGGCACTACTAGGAAGTTTGAGAGTCAGGATTTGAACTCCACTTGGCCTAACTACACATCCTATTCTCTTGCCATGGGGGCCAGTCTACCTCTCTGAAATTCTCTTACACAGCAAAGAAAAAGTTAGCTTCTGCTGTTGCAGCCTGAATCTGCACTGCTCTTTCCTCTTCTACCTTCAGTCCTGAAGATATATGAACAAGTTATAAAAAAAAGGAACTGAGAAGAGAAAAGCAGAATTTAAAATCACAGAACAAAGAGTGCTGAGAAACACACATACACACAAACACACAAAACAAAACAAAACAAAAACAAAGAAACAAAACAAATAAAACAAAAAACCTAGCTGCTGGAAGAGGCGTATGGCTGCAACTCTCCTGATGCCCTCTCCCAGGTAAATGTTACTTGTCCCCATCAGGTAATCCAGCCTCCAAATTGACTACAATTAAGGCATTTTATGGCTGGATATTGAAGAGCCAGGCTCTATCACTTCGTGGAGCAACAGGACAGGTTGTCTGTCCCCTGAGAACCATTTATCTCTTCCCAGTCTTACTCCTTGTGGACAGTGGATGTTATATAACCTGTGTGGTAATTTACGTTAATATAATCTATTATAGACAGTGTGATGGGGTGACGGTGGCTAGCATTTGAGGGTCCCTTAATCAGGAATCCACACACTTAGGGATGATTAGTGACTCTGAAGTGCCCTAATCAAGAAGACACACTCCAGAAGTACGGATCTGAATACTGTTGTTGAAATCTAACAACACAGTGTTAGGGAATGATTGGATCCGTTAGTGAAATGCAAGTTGAAATTTGTGGCTGTACCAGCCCTGCTGCCCTCACACAAGCAAACCCAGCAAGCCCAGCCCAAGTCTTTGCAGCAGCACTTGACCTCTGGACATTCACTTGACCCTGTCTTCTCCCACTTCCTTGTGAACTCAGTCTCCTGACTGAACTTGAAAACTGACTAATTCTGTGGTTAGAATATCTTGTTCTTCCTTGGAGTGAAGCTCTCAGGCAAAGAAGTGTTGTAATGCCTGAAGAGAGAAGAGATCTTTCCCAAACTCACAAGAATGGACTATATGGTAATTTTTTTTTCTTTTCAGACAGAGTTTCGCTCTTGTTTTCCAGGCTGGAGTGCAGTGGTGTGATCTCAGCTCACCACAACCTCTGCCTCCCGGGTTCACGTGATTCTCCTGCCTCAGCCTCCTGAATAGGTGGGGTTACAGGCATGCACCGCCATGCCTGGATAGTTTTTTTTTGTAATTTTAGTAGATCAGGGTTTTTCCATGTTGGTCAGCTGGTCTTGAACTCCCGACCTCAGGTGATCTGCCCACTTTGGCCTCCCAAAGTGCTGGGATTATGGACGTGAGCCACCATGCCCGGCTGATAATTTTTAAATTAATACCTGCTTGTTAATAAATATTGGCAGAATGTGGTGTCAGATTCGCTTTCACTGTAATATACACAACCTGGTAGCAAGGTTGTCAGGGAGAGGACATATAGACCCTACGGTCTCTAATGCCAGAGGCTACCAGCATTTACAAAAATGACAACATAGAAAAACAAAATTCCCCAGCACTTGCTGCTACACACATTGACTTAGATGAGTTTTCAGTGTGGCCTAAGAACACATCTCCATTATGTCCTGAGAGCTTTTCCCTATATATATATGTGTGTGTGTGAAGCAAAGACGGAGATGCTAACTTCAGACGAGTGAAGCTAAAAAAGATTCTGCTCCCTTTTCTAGTCCCCATTTCTGCTCTGAGCAGGTTGATTGACAGAGGGAGAGAATTTATCATGGTGAGGTGCCTTCTAATTAGCAGCAATGACTGTGGCTGCCAGGGCCAGCTCTGCCAATGCCCCAAGGCTGCTGCTCTGCAGTGCAGGCAGGGCCCCTTAGGGCTGTGACTTTGGGGGCGGCAGGGAGTGGGGTAGTTGGGGAAGGGGTGGGGAAGCGGCACCTGCTCCTGCTGAACCTGATCCTGTTGTCTTTACAAGGACAAGACTTCCAACTGGCCCAAGTGAGAATTCTGCCAGCTTGTAGACAATGAGAACCAGGCCTCCAATCAGAGCCAACCTGGGCCATTTTCAATGTCACTGCCAACTTGACCTACTATTATGAAAATTGCTCCAATTACGTGCATACACATTTGCATGTGAAATGACAACTAAGTGCTTGCCTAAGAGTCGATTTTTGTAAATGAAGCCTGGGGTTTCTAAAATAGGGTGTTTTGTCCTTTGTTGGTACTATTTGTGACCCAATGAGATGACAGCCTTCCTCAAGCATTGCCTTGTGGCCTGTCATAAATTACTTGTCCCTCAAATGCTTTCTATGGTTTGCAGTCGAGCCCCTTGAAATAAATGGGCTTCAATTATCAGTTTCAACAATTCTCCTGTCTCCAAGTAATAAAACATCTGGAAAATTGGGCTAAATGGATAAAACAGTTCTCTGTAATAAGTATCTGGCATCCGTACAACTCTGTATAATGCATATTTTTAATGACCAGATGTGGTACTTCTGTGTTATAAAGAACAGAGGCATGTTTAGTCATGCTTTTTATTGCATTTAAAATGCAAGGTATATTTTCATAGCTCTCCAGAGAAATGCTCTTCCATTGACTGAGAATTGTTGATGTGTTGGTTTATAAACTTGAAAAGTAAGGGAACCACTCAGAAAATTGCAGGTCTAATTTAAACGGTCATTAAACTGGACACTCACAGGGAACTGGCTTAAAAAAAAGAATTCGGTATATAAATTTTCTTTCTCTCCTAGTGAATTTGTTCCACAGAGTCTTTGATCTTGCAGTTGTTTATGTTCTTATCTGTCTTCTGTAATATTTATAGCTTTCTGAAGATACGATTTCATCAAACTTGCTATTACTTCTTCCCAGTTTCTCATTAAGAAAGCTTAGCTGGTAACCCACCTGTGTAGTCTCTATTTTATAGTCCTTTGTAGGTTTCCAACAAGATGTTTTTAACATGTGTGTGTAGGAAAGCAGGGGCATGGGAGACGCCTAGAACACTGTCCATGGGGCTACTATTGCACAACTCTCCTCCTCCTACTTACACACACACACACACACACACACACACACACACATAGAAAAGCGTGCGTGGGCATGAGGCTGTGTATAGATATCCATATATATTTTTAGCAAGTTAGGAAAAGAAAGTACAAGAAAGAAAAATTTAAAAATCCTATGGAATTCTATTCAGTTATAACTGCTGTTTACTTATGTACTTTTCATTTTGTATAATTTCAGTTATGCTTCCTATATTGCTTTGTCACTTGCTTTTGTCACTTCAAACACCGAAAGTTTTTCCTTTAATAAAATATTCCCTTTTGTATGAGTCTGGATGGATTAATTTTTATTGAACCACTTTCTTATTTGGGGACATTTTAAATTTTCAGACATTTTCACTACCGTAGTCTGTGATAAATACCTTTATGTGAAAATCTTTTTGTAGACCTCTGATTCGTTCTTAAAAGTAGAGTTACTAGAGCAAAGGGCGTGAGCTCTTATTTTTGAGTCTGTTTTAGTATGCGCTGTCCCAAATGTGCTTCTCTAAGAGTGTAATGGGATATGTCGTACCCTCCCACGAGAGTGTGAGCATCCTGTTTTCCTGCAGTTGCTAGGTCCTCTCATTAGGAACAGTTCCATAGTAACGATATTCATCCTCTGCCTGCCCTATTAATTGCCGTTGTCTCCTTAGCTTGATACTTGCCTCTTAACTTGGACGATGAGCTGGAAAATTTTATTTGTTTTGACAGATTTTTTTCCCTCTCTCCGTCCTTCTGACCCTCTTTAGAAGTCTTAACCTTCTCTTCTGTAACCCTTTCTTTTATGGAGTCCTCTTCAGTTTTTAAGCCTTCCCAGCTTGAAATCAGATTATTGATTTTCACTTTTCTTAAATTTGTTTTTTTATAGTTCACTTTTATATTTAAAGTAAATCTATCCAGAACTGATTTTGGCATACTACATGAAATGGGAGAATGTAATTTATTCTTTTCTAAATGGTTAACAGCACCATTTATTCAGTATTCTCTCTCTCTCTCTCTTTTTAGAGATAGAGTCTTTCTCTATTGCCCAGGCTGGAGTGCAGTGGCATGATCATAGCTACTTCGACCTTCATCTCCTGGGTTCAAGTGATCCTCCCACCTCAGTCAGTGTACTGAGTAGCTGGGATTACAGGGGTGCACCACCACACCTGGCTAGTTTTTTAAATTTTTTTTTTTGAGATGGAGTTTCACTCTTGTTGTCCAGGCTGAAATGCAATGGCATGATCTCAGCTCACGGCAACCTCCACCTCCCAGGTACAAGCCATTCTCTTGTCTCAGCCTCCCAAGTAGCTCGGATTACAGACATGCACCACCAACCTGGCTAATTTTTTTTTTATTTAGTAGAGATGGGGGTTTCACCATGTTAGTCAGGCTGGTCACACACTCCTGACCTCAGGTGATCCACCTGCCTTGGCCTCCCAAAGTGCTGGGATTAGAGGCGTGTGCCACCACATCTGGCCTAAATTTTTTTTGTAGATACAGGATCTCACTATGTTGCCCAGGCTGGTCTTGAAATCCTGGGCTCAAGCAATCATCCTGTCTCGGCCTCCCAAGATGTTGGGATTACAGGCATGAGCTCCCACACCCGGCTCCAATATTCCATTTTTAAGTAATCCATCTTTTAAACGTTAAAAGTGTAGGTTATTTCTCTCTCTGGGTCTTTCTTAAATGTGTTTATTTTCACGGATAATTCACTAATTTCTTTCCCCTTGATCTATATGTAATGGATAGGATTGATCTATTTTTGCTGATTGCAAATCATAATTCTGCCTGATTTTGAAACCCTTGACTCCCAACAGTTCTGTTTAGAAACTAATTATTTTCCATTTTGCTCTTAGCTTGCCTGTTGTATTTCTACATCATATGAATCTCCATTGTGCAAGC
The DNA here is from genome assembly GCF_000951035.1 of Colobus angolensis palliatus. Taxonomy (NCBI): domain Eukaryota; kingdom Metazoa; phylum Chordata; class Mammalia; order Primates; family Cercopithecidae; genus Colobus; species Colobus angolensis. The sequence goes on from NW_012118376.1 coordinate 5,300,313, forward strand.
ATCTAAAGTCTTATGCCTAAGAGCAGTCAGGCAGCACATGATTAGAAAGAGGTCATCTTTTGCCAGGCACGGTGACTCATGCCTGTAATCCCAACACTTTGGGAGGCCTAGGCGGGCGGATCACTTGAGGTTAGGACATTGAGACCAGCCTGACCAACACGGCAAAACCCTGTCTCTACTAAAAATACAAAAATTAGCCAGGTGTGGTGGTGGGCGCCTGTACTCCTAGCTACTCAGGAGGCTGAGGCAGGAGAATCATTTGAGCTTGGGAGGCGGAGCTTGCAGTGAGCTGAGATCCAGCCCCTGCACTCCAGCCCGGGCGACAAGAGTGAAACTCTGGCCCTCCCCCGCCCCAGACCCCCCCTACTCCCCCAAAAAAAAAGAAAAAGAAAGAGGTCATCTTTGTAATCAGACACTGACTCTAGGTCTGTAGCAGATGCCCATGTGGGTTCTTGGGTCTTCGTTTACTCAGTTCTAAACTGGCAGAGAAGCTATGACTTGGAAGTGTGTATTTTAAAAAGTACTTATTTTGTTAAATCTTTCAGATAGGTTTGAAGAATTAAAAAATCCATATGATGGTGGTGGGGAGGGGAAATTACTTAGGTCAGCTTCAAAAAGCCTGAGTTGGATTCCTCAGTTAGCCAGTTTAGTAAATGTGTAGCCTTGGAGAAATGGTTTAAATTCCTCCAGGTTTTGTTTACTCAGCAGTAAAATGAGGTTTATTTCTGTTCTAGGACCACATCCTTTACCTAAAACAAAATTATAGCTGGTTAATACATTTCTGGAAAGGTATTCAAGCTCAGTGATAAAGCTATGCACATTGATATGGTAATAAAATATGATTTTTACCTACAAATAAGCAAATATTTCTTAAAATGCTTACTCCATGCTGGTGAGTGTGTGGTCAAAGGGATATTTTGAGAATATAGGTTTTTACAGTCATTTTGGGAAGCACTTTTGCAAACAGCACCTTAAAACATCTGTTCCTTTTGGACCAGTAGCTCCATCTCCAGTAATTTACTCTAAAAAAATTCACCTTAGATATAGAAAAAGAGTTATACATAAAGATGTTTATCAGAGAATAATTGGTAGGAAGCAAACCTCAACAATAGGGAGAATGAGTAGCTTGTTACATTTTGTAGCAGCATAAGTCATTTACATTTTTGCTCCAATGACACTGACAGAATAGCTCAAAACAAAATGGACAAAGAAGCATTTCAATTATTAGAAATAATTATGGAAATTATACTGTGCAATCATGAAAAATGACACTTAGTAAGAGTAGCTTAATATCCTGAGAAAATCTTCATGTTACAATGTTAGGCAAAAGAAGTCTGAAAATAAAATTGTCTAATGAGTATTATCATGTCTGTGCACAGCATGAAGACTGAAAAAAAGCTTAAAATCATGGTGGTTTTCTTTGGGGTATGCAGGATTTCTTTTTTTCATTCTACTTTTCTACAATGAACACATTAATTTAATCCTCAGCTAAAAGTAAGCCTGTTTTTTAAATGAATGTTTGTTCTTTGAACAAAAAACATTCTGGAAAGAGTATCTATTCCTCATAATCGTAGGGTTGTTATAAAGATCAAATAAGGTTGTCATGAGGACAAACAGGTTATTTTGTGAACCAAGAAGCACTTGTTATTGTGGCTACATGTGGCCAGGCTGCTCAAGACTCCTGCTTAATTCAGATCTTGGAGTAAATGTACTAGGAAAGCTCATTTTAAGAAACCCTGCAGTATGAAAAAATGAACTATCCACTTAAAAAGTTATTGATCTTTCAATTTGTTTTGTAGGTTTGGAATTTTATGTATTTGATTTCCTTTAAGTAGAACTCAGTTTCAAATATAAGTCATGCAGACCAGATGTTCTGACTTGCACCCTTAACCCCAGCACTTTGGGAGACCGAGGCGGGAGGATCCTTTGAGGCCAGGAGTTTGAGATCAGTCTAGGCAACATTGGCAAGATGAAAGACACACACACACACACACACACACACACAGAGGAGAAAGAGAGAAAATGAATTCATGACTTCTTCTTTATAACACCACTGTCTTTAATCAAAAGGTCCTAAAACAATAGAAAATATTATTTTTTAAAAAATATGAATCATGCTGTTCAGGACTAAAGGAGTAAAGATTTCTGAAGCTAGAGGAAGACATGGTCCCCAGCTGGCTTTCCTCCTCCTTTTCCTGGTTTTCCTTTCCATTTTTGTTGATTTCACCCCATTCTCGTTCTCAGTCAGAGGATAACTCTTGAGTTCAAGGACTGTGGATTTCGATGTATGTTCAGCTTCTGGAAGGCTAGAGGGATCTAATGAATGCTTATTAGAGAAGCAACTGGCCTCTGCTACAGCTCTGGGCTTGTCATCCCAAAAGCCAGAGAGGCAACTTCTCAGCAGCTCCCGACACCCACAGACATGTGGCTCACTGTGGCTCCAGCTGGTGCTGTCTGGAGTGAAGGGTGAAGGCCTCTCTCTCTCTCTTTCTCTCTCTCTCTCTCACTGACCCATGGATTTCTTGTTGCCATGTTCCCTCTACCAGTGAGATGCTGCTATACCCAGTGCCTTTTCCCTATATTTTTGCTTTCTTGAGTTGACCTTTTTCTTTCAGTCAATGCCTTGTCTTTCTTACTTGTCTGTAGTTGCTTCTCCGGCCTAGTTTGGTTCTTCTCCAACTGCAATTTGTGGATCCCCAGGGACCAGAGGCTTCTTTGATGAGATCTATGAGCACTAGAACATTTTTTATGGGTTTTTTTCCCAGTGGTAATCCAAAATATGATTTTACCAGTCATAAAGGCAATATTTTCTTAGAATATGAGTTTTGATTGGGGTTGCATTCAGCTGCTGCTAGGAAGAGCAGATACAACCAAGGGTAGCTTAGGCAAACAAGTTCTAATTTTTCTCATTGACTGGGAGTAGGAGCATCTGGAGTGGGAGCTGATGGCTCCATTTAGTGGCTTGATGATATTATGACTGGTGTCCCTGTGACTGTCTTGTTTTGTCCCTTATAGCTACAAGCTGGCTGCCGCAGCTTCAGACATCATGACCTGTGTTTGAAGCAGGAAGAGAGAAAGAGGTGGCATCAGCCATATCAGCCTCTTTTAACAGAAAGGCAAAAATTTTCCCAGACACTTCCTAGCAGGCTTCCTTTTACATTTCATTGGCACAAGCTGAGTCACACAGCTACTCTTCGTTAAAAGGGAGGCTGGGAAATCAACTGCCTGGTAACAGGAATAGGATTGCAATCATTGGCTTAGATCAGTCACAAGTCCATTATTTAGGGCTGAACATATCGTTTGGGATACAATTAGAGTTTGGCTATTAGGGAGGAATGGCTGTTGGGCATGAGACTCATGGGGCCAGCTAAGTTGAGGGTCTGTGCACCCCACTGTCCTCCTCTTTCTTCCTTTTCCAAATGTTCCTTTATTTATTTATTTACAAAGATTAGGGTCTCTCCTCTCCCTTTGCTTCTTGCTGAATAAATGTGGTGATGTCCTCTCTGTCTTTGGCTCCTCATCCTCTCCATTCCATCAGTTACAGACAGAGCATTTCCCCTCACCCTCCCCTTCTGCCCTTCATCCTCAAGGTGGGAAAGAACATTATTTCTATGCTAAAAGCTTGCTTTGACTTCAGAAGTACGATACTAAATTTCAGATATTTATCAAACTTTTAAGGTTTAAATTTCATTTATTCTCATCAAAATTCAAACTCCTGGGTTGAAGAAGAGCGCTTCATGTTCAGCTGACACTAAGGTAATATTAGTTTTTGCTAAAGTTAAGTGTTGGCTGATTGAAAAGATAAGGGAGAAAGAATTTAGCAAAATCCTTGGTTTTTCCCAGAGCAGGAATGAGCTGGGCTTATTCTCCAGCTCTCATGCTTACCCTTCTTCTATTGGAGACCCACTCCACCTTTTCTCCATATTCACATCTTCTAAGAAGCTTCCCATCCTTCTTTACATCTTTTATTTTTTCTTTCTACTTTCATGTCTGCGGCTGACTGGAACCTCATATTTCACTACCCTGTGATCACTTTGAGTTTAGAATCACCTGCAGCTTTCCCTCTATCACTTTTGTAATTTCCCTGAGGCAGACAAGTGGCCTTGTCTCCTCCAGGATCAGCCCTCCACCTGCCCTGCCCTGGGGATCGTGTGCTGTCCAGCATGTTCCAAGCTTAATGTGCTCCTGGCCCTAACCGTGGTCTGTAGGGCAGACTAGGAAATCAGGCACTGCATATTCTGTTCTTAGTTTTGCCATGAACACTGTGAGGTCTTAGGCAGGTGACTTGTGCTGAAAAATTTATACTTCTTTGGGAAATAATTTCAAAATTCAATATTCTCGAAATATGTTGGGATTACTGATGCAAATATCACATAAGTACCAAAGACAAGGTTTTTTTTTTCCAGTTTTTAAAGTCTCTTTCTCCCACAAAAGCTTTTAAATGTGATATAAATATATATTTAAATGAAAGTTAAGTTCAAGGAGAAAGCTACATATTGTACTGAATTGAAACATCTTGGAGCAGAAGCTCCAGTCTTCTCAGTGTGTGGGGATATACCCACAGTTAGCCAAACTTCGAGGCTCAAGGACATGGTACCCAAGATTGGCCTTACTTCTGACACCAACTGCAAGTTTAGGGGGTGGGTTCCCTAAATCATTCTCAGATTTGAGAATTCACTAGAAGGACTTCAGAACCCAACAAAAGCTATTACGCTCCTAGTTACGCTGTGTCACAGGAAAAGGATACAGATTAGGATACAGATTAAAGTCAGCCAAAGGAAGAGATGCAGAGGGCAGAGTTTCGGAAGATTCCAAAAGTGAATCTTCTGTCACCCCCAGGACACATTATTTCCCTGGTACCCAAGTGTGACAATACGTAAGTAGTATTACCACCCAGGGAAGGCTACCTGAGCCTTAGGGTTCAGGAGTTTTATTGGGGCCCTGAGACATATGCATGACCGACTGACTGATTGATTGCCCACCTATCTGATCTTAGCCTCTAGGTCAACTGATACCATGTAACCCAAAGCCTCTACTCTAAATTACATAAATGGCCTCTCTGGTGTGGCTGGCTCCACCCTAAGATCTGGTGGGCCTAGGCCCTGCCCTAAACAAAGAAAGCAGCTCAGGGCAAAGGCTGACCTGTCTTTGGGCAAGGCCAAATTCTTTACCTTGCAGGATGCTTTGCTTTTTAGTTATTATTGACATCAGTGGTGGTGCTTCTGGGAGAGTGCTCAGTGAGAGAGGCCATCAGGGACATTCTGGAGGCAGAAATGTGTTCATGGGTGCCAGCCTTCAAATGCAGTCACTTTGAGGCCCATTTTCCTTCTTGCCAGGAATGTCCTCCTAATGCTGGGAGGCACATGTGCTGAAGCCCCCAGTGCTGCTAGTTCCCAAAGCTCACAGACACCAGACATGCTGGCAAGGCAAGGGCTCTGGGGCCTTCAGTATTTCAAGATGCCAGGACACTAGGGATTCACAGGCAATTGACATTTCTGGAAGCTGATGACCTGCCATCAACTAGGTCACAGTCTGTGAACACTTGCAATGGAGATTCTTGGGAGCAAAGGCTTAGGGGATTCAAAGAGACCAAGTAGCTTGAATTGGAAACTGGACTGAAAAACCTGGACTTTATATAAAACAGAAGGGTGACACAGGCTGAGATCAGAAGACGCCACACGACATGTGAGGCACAGAGGCCACAACAGCAGCAAAAGGAGCATCTAGGACACAGAGATCATTAGAAACCATGTGACTACACAAATAACTAGCGTCAAGTGTTCAAAGGAAAACACATTCTTATTTAAGGGTTTTTTAGCTTTCTAATAAAATTTTGATGAATAGCTAACTATCCATTCATTTTATTTAACAAATTTTTTTTGTGCATGAGGAATCAGCTGAGAGCAAAGTAGACGAAGTTCTTCCCCTTGTGGAGCTTGCTTCCTCATGGGAGTTGTAAATAATAAACAAACAGACATTGTGAAGTGGTGATAAGTGCTCCGAAGGAAAATCCAGCAGGGTGAAGGGAAGGAGAGTGAGGAGGTTGCTATTTTAGACTAGGAGCTCAGAAACAGGCTTGCTAATAGGAGATATCTGAGCAGAGAGTTGAATGAAAGGAAAGACCTGGTCATGTGGTTATTTATGGTAAAACGTTCCAGGCAGAACAGTAAGTGCAAGGGTCCTGAGGCTGGACAGTGGGGGGTATCTGGGGACAAACAGGGCAGCCAGTGTGGCTGGAACAGAGATGAGACCGGATAAGTAGGGCCTTGTGGCTCATGGAAAGGAGATGGAAGCCACTGGAGGGTATAAGGACAACAAGAATTCACACACACCGCCCCTCCCCACCCACAGTCTGGGAGGTTCTGTGTTGCCTCCTGTTCTTGTCACTGTGTTGACCAGGGGTGACTGTGGAAGAGCCTTAGAGGGAGCTGAGAGGCTAAAGCAGTTCCTATCAGAAAGGTTATGGAATGACTGTGGAACGAAATGGAATCCAGAGGGCACAGCCAGCGAAGCAGCAGCAGGGGGGCTGCTACTGAGATGAGAGAGATTTTGGAAAAAAGTTTTAGAGGCTGGACGTGGTGGCTCACACTTATAATCCCAGCATTTTGGAAGGCCAAGGCGGGTGGATCACCTGAGGCCAGGAGTTCAAGACTAGCCCTGGCAACATGGCAAAACCCCGTCTCCACTAAAAATAAAAAAATTAGCTGGGCGTGGTGGTGTGCGCCTGTAATCCCAGCTCCTTGGGAGGCTGAGGCAGGAGAATTGCTTGAACCTTGAACCTGGGAGGTGGAGGTTGCAGTGAGCCAAGATCATTCCACTGCACTACAGCCTGGCAAAAGAGGGAGACTCCATCTCAAAACAAAAAGATTTTAGAATGTTCCACTGTGTGTCATGCAATGTGTGCGATGTGGTTCCTCATCTGCTTCTCCTAAGACTTTTTTCTTTGAGACAGAGTCTCACTCTGTCATCCAGACTCAAGTGCAGTGGTGTGATCTCAGCTCACTGCAACCTGTGCCTCCGGGGTTCAAGTGATTCCCATGCCTCAGCCTCCCAAGTTGCTGGGGTTACAGGTGCCCGCCACCATACCCAGCTAATTTCTGTATTTTTAGTAGAGACGGAGTTTCACCATGTTGGCCAGGCTGGTCTCGAACTGCTGACCTCAAGGGATCCACCCAGCTTGGCCTCCCAAAGTGCTGGGGTTCCAGGTGTGAGCCATCTCACCCAGCCTCCAAGAGACTTCTTATATTAAGTTGCAAGGCTTTTTTTGGAATGGGAGTCATGATTCTTTTGGACACAGTGCTCTGCTGAGACCAACCCCAAGGTGGCCCAGCTTTATTCAGGATTCATTTCTGTTTACAAAGTCCACGAAATGATTAATGAACTAGCTACTTAATAGCCTTTTCTAGTCAATTCTAAATATTTTCCTTTTCCCTGAAGAATTGTGTCACTTCAGAATATTTATGCAGCTGTCATCATGCAACAGGTAATCTCAGCAGGAATCTCAAATTTGCTACTGACAGCTGTATTATCTCAGGCATGTCACTTGATCATTCCAAGTGCCAGTATTCTTACCTATAAATGGAGATAATTTTTTCTAAAATTCTAGACAGAACTTTTGAGGATAAAAAGATATTGCGTATGTAAAAAGTACTGCAGATGACAATCATTATTTTAACTGATTTCTTTTAATCAGCAATTTGGAGAGTAACATGCTCACTAACTATATGTGGAGAAAATTTAAGAAATAATTAAAATGAATGATTCTGAGGCCAGGCATTGTGGCTCATGGCTATAATCCCAGCACTTTGGGAGGCTGAGGCAGGCGGATTACTTGAGGTCAGGAGTTTGAGACCAGCCTGGCCAACATGGTGAAGCCTTGTCTCTACTAAAATACATTTAATAAAAAGCAAACAAAAATACAACTTAGCCGGACATTGTGGTACAGGCCTGTAATCTCAGCTACTCAGGAGGCTGAGGCAGAAGAATCACTTGAATCTGGTAAATGGAGGTTGCAGTGGTAGAGATCACGCCACTGCTCTCCATCCTGGGTGACAGAGCAAGATCCTGTCTCAAAAAAAAAAAAAAAAAAACAACAGAAAACAAAAGTTTAACGTTTGAAGGGTTATTATCTCCATGTTTGTCCAGGTATTGGTTAGAACATTCTTGAAAGCTTGATGTTCTTATTGCAGCCCTTTTTAGTGCCTGGTATGAACAACCATGTCATTTTCTATCCCTTTCATAACAGATACTTGGTGCAGTTGCTAATGCGAAGGGGCACCCAGAACCAAAGAGCGACTAGTGTGGCTTTCCCAGTGCTGCACTCACCTCCACAATCTCTGGGAGCCTCTCTGTGGGGGCTCACCTGCTCCTGTGCCCGGGCCCCTGCTCCCGTGCCTGTGGGGTCCAGATCCGCCTGCAGGTCAAACACCAGCTTCAGGTCCCTGGACATTTCACCTCCCAGATTCAGCAGTCCTGAGCTCACCATCTCTCCACTCCCCTGCTGACCCAGTCAATGGTGTCATCTGCACATTGTGTGTGTCCTGCCTCCCGGCCTCTCTCTTTGTGTAGCCCCTCATCATCGCCTGTATTCGATTCACAGCTGCCCGGGGCTGGCCTAGCTCCCCTCTAGTGCACTCCCCACACAGCAGCCAGAGTGTTGCTCTAAAATACTCGAGTATGTCTGTCCAGTTTAATCTTTCAGAGGCTCCCTGTGGCTTTAGGCTCCATGTGCCTTGTGAGGCTCATTCCTCATTCCCCGTTTCCCCCTCTAGATCCACTGAACTATCATACCCAGCTCAGAAATCACCTCCTCCTGAAAGCCTTCCCTCATCTGCCCAGAAAGTCTCTCATTCTCCTACACTGTATGCAATGTATTTATTTATATATTGGACCCTCTTAACCAATGAGGGTTTACCTCACTTCCAAGGAGGCATCGTTCCAGGGAATTGGGGAGCTGTTAGTACATCTCGTGGGAATGTCCTTGTGTGATTCTGTGGTCACAGCCGTCTTCTGCAATCCTGCGTCTTGTCAGGCCTCTGGATTCGTGTGTTTTGCAGACCAGTAGCATTGGCATCACCTGGGAGCTTGTTAGAAATGCAAAATTTCTGCCCCCACCCCAGACCTCCTGAATCAGAATCTGCAGTTTAACAAGTTCCCCAAGTGATTCGTGTGCACATCAAGATTTGAGAAGCACCGGTGTAAATAAATACCTGCTGTCTTGGAGACAGATGCTTTCAGTCAGCCGCATTCCGGAGATGCACTGGCTCCTCACACTCAGGGGCACCTAGTGTGAGCTGGCTACACCTGGGCCCATAAGCATGATCTTGGGCAGGGCAAAGGGAGTGAGGGCAGCTTCACCAGGATAGAGCTGGGAAGACTCACTGTCTACACCATGGAGCCCCTCAAGCTGGTGTCTATAGGATAAGCGACATCTTGATCTTTTTTTTTTTGCATAGGAAATTGAAATGTTTGGCATGGGCATGGCCTTACCACTGATTTAGAAGCCTTCAACCAGACCACACCCCTACTAGTCTCTGAGCTCTTTGAAGACGTGACCTATCGACCTCTATAACCAGACACATAGTAGGCATTCATTAAATTTTTTTTGTTGAATTTTGGCTTATGTGCTATCTTTCCATTGTGCCTCTCATAACTCTCTGGTCAGCAGAGTGTACAGTCCACTAATTTTAACAGAAGGATTTCAGTCATGCCAGGTTTACAATTCCAGGAACTTTATCAGGGCTTGACAGGATCACTTTTGGCCAACAGTAACTACGACGTCAACATCACAACTCCTATGGAAGCATCCCTTAGCAGACTGTAAATCTATATTGTACATTCAAGCAAAGAGAGAGGATGTATTTAACGGTTTAAAGTTGAGATCCTGCCGGAATTGATCACAGAAGCCCTGAAACCATGGCCTAAAAGATTGACTTTTGGAGCTTGCTGACCCAATGGTTTCGTACACTTTGCTGGCTTCTGTTGTTTCAGGTGGGAGCGGAAAGTGGTTCCCTGTTACTTCATCTTGGCCAGAGGGGAAAGTTGCCCACCTATATTTTTTACATAGTATTTTTGTAGTGTTTTAATATTCACTGAATTATCCAGGAGTGGGATTATTGTTTAAATTGAGGGACAGCTACTTTTTTTAAACTTTAGCAAGAATTGATCATTTCGTAAAAATTACTTTAAAAAATTACTGATGTAATGTGAGTCATGGTACTTGAAGGGCTAATAGAGTACCCAGTTTCAGTCTGCATTTGCACACGCATATTCACAATGATCCTGCATGTGTGTGTAACCACCTGACTCCTTTTATAATGCCTCCTACTGTAGTCAAGCTAGACATTCACGTATTTGAGTACATATGATTTTATTATAATTTTCTATTGGGTCCTTCTTTACATTACAGTTAAGAAATGTTAAAGTTTCTTGAAGTTATATTCAATAGAGTATATTATCTATACATTCCATTTCAGTAAAGCGAAGAGGGCATTAAGAATGACTGGTATATAAAGGGATATGTGTCACTAGTGTAGACGTGTATGGTCACCCGAGAGGGAGGCTTTTCCCCCTTGCTCCTTATGGAATGGGCCTGGGATTGCAGTGAGACAAGACCGAGTAGCCACTATATTGGAGTTCAGAGAGGGTGATGGTTGTCTCAGAGCTGGTGCTGTGGGCGGATGTGGGAGGACCAGATGAGCCTCCATTCCTGATCTTTGGCTCCTCAGTAACAATTTGGAACTTGGACACAATCCTGGGGGTCGTGGGGGCAAGGGAGGGAATCCTTTACATGACTCAGATGAAGTTTCCACCAAACTAGCAGATTAGGGCCTTATAGTAAAAAGTTCTGTTCTAGAAAAATTAAGTTACATTTTCATACGGTCTGTTTGTCCTAACTATACCCAACTATAAGGACTCTTTTGAGTGTAAAACATTTTGCAAAACATCCCAACACATGGGAGCTGTTGCAATTTTCGTACCATTGATTGAGAAAATATATGAAGGCAAAAGGCTACTGTGTATTCAGGAGTAACTTGCTTGCTGGACACATGGGCCAGGAGGCCCATGCACTAGGAGAGCACAGTTCTGAAAAAGAAAGCAAGGGGTCTGGATTCTGCCATTTAATTACTGGATTCTTGGACAAGTTCAAATGCATCATTGCCCCTGTTTCCTCATGAGCAAAATGGAGATAATGATAGTATCTACCTCCCGGGATTGTTGAGAGGTAAACTGCTGTGACTCTAAATGGACGTTAATTATTATTTATGGGTGATCCATGCATATGTATTACCTACTCACATAAAAGAGTTCATCATTTTAATTTCCATGTTCATGCCAGAGTTGAGTATTAGACCAAGCAAAAGAATGCAGAGTCTGACTTTTTAGACACGTACTAGTTTGTCTGGCATAAGAGTAGTTTTACACAGAGCTGGCGAATAGTCTCACCTACCTGACCACAGGCCAGGAGGATTTGTGCTGGCATGTTCAAATTAATAACCCATTACTTATTGTGAACCTGGAGATATGCTCTGGTTTTCCATTACCTAAGTCTTATCATTTCTAGCACCAAGAAATACAGACCAATTAATCACCTAGGAGCAGAAATAAATTACCTCGGCCTTTGGGTGACTTGCTGTTTGGGTGATTTAACACTTCTTATCACGAGAGGAAAAGCACAGAGATGCTGGTTAGTTTATCCGTAGAATGGTTCATGCTTCAAAAGAGAGCCCGGTTATTTGCACAGGTTTATTCATCATATGTCAATGATTGTCCTTGCTCGGAGATTTGGGGAATCCTCTTTTAAGTGATGTCCCTGAATGTGGCCCTATTTCTTGAGGCATCCAATGAAACCGATTAAGCAAAATATTCTGGAAAGGAAGCTTTCTAGATAGCATAAGGCAAATCATTTGGGGTTAGTCCAAGGTGAAAATCTATTTGAAATGTTTTGTTAGACTTTCTTGCCTTAGCAAGTATAGAGCAAAGGGCATAATTTTGATATTTCTTTGTGAGGTAGTAGGAAGAGCCATTCATCCATTTATTAAATGTATTAAATTTATTCATGCTATAAATAGTTATTATGTTACTACTGTGTGCTGTGCTAAGGGTTAGACATACAGTAGTGAAGAGACAGAGGTAGTCTAATGGAGGCCAAGAGAATCCATGTTTTGGCTAAAATGCTACCATTTAGCAAATATGTGATCCTGGGCAAAGTATTTACTCTCTCCGACTCAGTTTCTCATCCATAAAATGGGGCCCAATAATTATAATATCCACCTTGCAGGGATACCTGAGCGTTACAAAGCATAAAAGCACTCTGAAACTGAAGATCTTTATGAATGCTCATATTACTGAATGGTTGAGAAACCTGCTTTATGAAAATTATCCCAAATCATCCAAACATTACATCATTGTAAGAGATAAAGCCATGAAGCCGTTTCTTCTATTGTATTAAAAAACATATTTCTTTTTGCAGTTAACTTTTTTTTTTTTTGAGATGGAGTCTCGCTCTGTCACCCAGGCTGGAGTGCAGTGGCGCAATCTTGGCTCGCTGCAAACTCCGCCTCCCGGGTTCACGCCATTCTCCTGCCTCAGCCTCCCAAGTAGCTGGGACTACAGGTGCCCGCCACCGTGCCCGGCTAATTTTTTTGTTGTTGTTGTATTTTTAGTAGAGATGGGGTTTCACTGTGTTAGCCAGGATGGTCTCGATCTCCTGACTTCGTGATCTGACCGCCTCGGTCTCCCAAAGTGCTGGGATTATAGGCGTAAGCCACCGCACCCGGCCTGCAGTTGACTTTTAAAACTTCTTAATATTCGTCAAAGTAGTAAGTACACTCAAATAGAGGCACACTCAAATAGTACTGAAGGACAAGAGGAAAGGCAGCAGCCCCTGACACCTCCAACCCCCTTCTCCAGCCCAATCTGCAGAGGGGGCGATGAAACAGTTGCTATTTTCCGTTCTTCAGCTTTACCCCACAATATTATTGCCCTTATACTGTTAATTCCTGTTTATCAAGTAAATCTTACTAATTTGTTGCTTAGGTAAACATCATTTACTTTTAAAAGAATGCTCCAACATGGATATGTTTTTGTGTGTTTAGCATCTGTCCTCTAAAAGTTCGGTATAGGAAAAATGTTTTATTAATAGTTCTAGTAAGTTGGCTTCTAGACAATTGAGGTTTTACTGTGTTTGGCTTCTTCAAGAAGTGAAAGGCATTGTAACATGCTCAAGGAGGTTCCGTGTCCACTCACTGACAGCATGCTTTGCATCTGTAAACCATTGTCGTGTATATAAAGACTTCAAGCTTCAGCTGAATCTGTGCATCATGGGTTTTTAAACATAATGGCACAGTCATTGGCTACAGCCAAGAAGTTAAACACTTCCTTCATTTTCCATTGCATTTTTGCTCCAGGTCCTTCCAGGAGGATACCCAGAGCTTGCCTGGGCATTTGGATTACATATTTCAAAGTGGGAAAAAGATGCTTCTCTCAATATTTGGGATTTGATCATAGTTGGGGATACAGTGCTTCATTCCATAGTTAAGGAACTATGTCCGATCTAAATTTAAAAGAGCAATTTGATTAGGACGTTCCTTTGCTTGTGAACTGATGTAACAATCTCTTGCGGGTACTGTGTGCCAGAAAGAAAGAATGATCTGGTAAGACATTCAGTCAACTATGGTAAAAGAGTAAAAGTGGATTAAAAACACATAAGTATATAATTTTAGTCAATTGATTCCAGCTTCTCATTTGTCACACCTTTATCAGGCCTGTCAACATGGAGCAAAGTATACCAAGAAATTCATTTCTTGTAAATCCACTGGGTATGTGCCAGGTGTTCAAAGCTGGCATTCCAGAGAACAGAAAAGAGTGGGCCTTAGATAATCAGGAAAATAGAGGAGGCAATGTAGTTCAGTGGTTAAGCACTCAGCTCTTGGCTTCACCCAAGTGAGACATTATTCTTTCAGGGTTGCTGTGGGGATTAAAGGAGGTAAGTGTAGAAAGTGCCTAGCACATAAGACCACGTAAATAAATGTCAGGGATTCCAGTCACTGTTACTAGCTCCAAGACCATCCCGTTGGACAAATGAGTCCCTGTCCAGGGGCCCTCAGGACAACTTATTATTGTGCACAGAGGGGGCAGTGGCACTGGGTCGGCTGGTTGGAAATTGCTCAGTCTCTGCTGAGAAAATAGATGACCCAGCTGTGCCCTCTGCTAGCCAGTCTAGGGAACACAGGAGCTCACGGCATTGTTGCAGGCTGGCTGGACCCCAGATTACATTTGGTATTGCTCATTTGAACGCAGAAACTTTAGGGCTACGACGGCAAGAGTGGCTGCTCAAACGGATCCACAAGGGTCGACACACAATGTTCATTGTTTTATTTTTCGTTAGGGTTGTTTTGAACATTATCAGACCCTTCTGTAGTTGGTTCTTCACTTTAGCCAGAAGAGGGCACTATTGCTTTACCCCAATTCTGTGCCGTGGTCTATGGAAACCGGCATTTGGGTTCTGTGCTACAGTGTTCCATTCCTGGTTTTGTTGAGGGTGGCAGTTTCATTCTTAGGTGACTAGCACAAGAAACAAACAAACAAGCAAAAAAAGCAAAACAAATTTTGTCCATAATAACGCACATACAAAAAATTGGGATGTGGAAAGTTGTTTATATTTTATTAAGCCATAGAAAATTATGTATGGAATTTAAAAAATGAACATGTATGCCGATGATATTGATCAAGATTCTGCCTGGAAAACCACTGTTTGGAAAATGAGAATGTACCTAGGTGTTCCTGTTCACTTTCAACAAAAGTCCCAGAAGAGGTGTAGAAGAAATTGTTGCAGTTTTGGAAAACCCTGGGATGTTTCCTCCCGCGGTTAAGACAGTATAAGGGCAATATTACTGTGGGGTAAAGCTGAAGAACGGAAAATAGCAACAGTCACATGGTTCTTTCGGCAGACTGGGCTGGAGAAGGGGATTGGAGGTGTCAGGGGGCTGCTGCCTTTCCTCTTGTCCTTCGGTACTATTTGAGTGTGCTTCCATGTGTATTTACTACTGTGACTAATATTAAGAATTTTAAAAAGTCAACTATAAAAGTAAATACGTTTTTTAATACAATAGTCAAAAGAAATGGTTTCATCTCTTAAATAATCTAATGTGGGGACCATTTGGGATACTTTTCTTAAAGCAATGCAAGTTTCTCAGGCATTAAATAAAAGCCCATTCACAGAGATCTTCAGTTTCAGAGTGCTTTCATGCTCTGTAATCCTCAAGTATCCCTGCAAACTAGATATTATAATTATTGGGCCCCATTTCACTGATGAGAAACTGAGTCTGAGAGAATAAATACTTTGCGCAGGATCACATATTTGCTAAATGGTGGCATTTCAGCCTAAACATGGGCTCTCTTGGCCTCCATTAGACTACTTTTAGAGTTGAAAGGAGATACCTTCCAAATGCAAGTACAAGTACACTGATGGCAGGCCAAGCCTAGACACCAAAAGGCTGGGAAAGAAGCCTAGTGAAACTGGGATATTCCTTAGCACCAAGTATTAACAAGATGCCTGTAAATAAATATTTGTTGAATGAATGGCTGTTTGATTGGCTAAATGAATGAAATCACAAATTCTCAGATAACTGTGGGTATGAAAACTGACATAACTATTTGAATATACATAATTTTAAAAAGTTACCATTTCCTCCTGATATTTCAGTATTTCCAAATATCCTCAGATGAAGAAATTGCAAGTCTTCCAACTTTATTTGGGATCTTATAGTGAATGCTTTCTAAAATTACTTATGAGGCTAAGGGAAATTTGAGGATGCTTGTATATATCCTTGTTCATGTTGTGTTTTCAAAATCATGAGGAGAAACACTTCTGGGGACTTTCTTTCTGACAACACACGCATCAGTGTCTCTATCTCCTTCTTCATTCTTTGTTCATTCTGCTAATGTTAACTTGCAGCTTCCTGATTTCAGACTCCTGCCCAAGCTGAGCTGTAAGCAGTGAGTAGCATCTGTGCTTGCAGAGTACCATAAAATCCTTTTAATATTCATTCAAAGGTGCAAGCCCTTGGACCACAAAGGTCCCTTCTTCTAGTCCCTTCTTCATGCCCAGACATGCTCAGAGACTTGGCATCGTGCCCTAGAAGCAGAGCATATAGGCCAAACAAAACCTTCATTTTCATTGCTTCAAACAACGGTCAATTGTTGAATGTAATTACTTAGAACAAATTAAGAGTTTGGATCCAGGAGCCTTGGGGTACTCAAAAGATTATGAAAAACAGGGAGAAAAATGGTTCAAGATTCCCCTGAGCTGTGCAAGGCCACACCCCACAGAGGCCTTGTGTGATTCTGATAGACCCGAGTGAGCTTTTACCAAGCACACTCTTCAAGATCTTCAGGGCAGGAAAAAGTAGGCGCCTATATTCCATATATGATGTGTTTTGGCAGGGCTACCTTCTCCTAAATATAACTGGCTATTTCTTTTTAAAATGTGTGATTTCTTTAATTCTTTTCCCTTTGCAGCAGCTTAGTTTTTTAAAGTAATGGAGAATGAAGAACGAATTGTTTCTTCATCGTCAACTTAAGACCAGTGGTCCCAGTACAAAACAAGAAGATAGTATCAGTAAGAGATGGGAAAAGGCAAAGGCAGACTCCATGAATTTGAGCTTTTGTTGTACAAGCTGTCTGCTTCTTGGGTGTGCAAGAAGAGCAGAGCCTCAAGTAGACTCTCCAAGAGATCTGTGAACACATACAAGACACCAGCATGTCCCTTAACCCAGTGCTACTGAACAGATGTGGAAATAAGAATTCGATAGAGATTCAAGTCACTTTTATTTAGGAGAGTTACTCGGAAGGAAATATCTACAGGTTTCAGGAATATCATTCTCCTTACGCAGTTTACTAAGGAATCATTACAAAAGCCAGCATTATATAGCCCTTCTCACATGCCAAGCACTGTTCTATGTACTTTACACATACTAGTTTATTTAATGCACAAAACAACCTTCCAGCCAGGTACTGTTACTATCCCAAACTACAAATTAGGAAATGAAGGCACTGAGAAATTATAATACATGCCCCTCAAACACCCAGCTACTACATATAAAAGCAGGGATTCAAGCTTGGTTTTATTTTTAACACAACTGTTAAAAATAAAATAGTATGCGGACATAGGAAGACTGGAACTTAAATGGAGATTAATGAATATCATTATCTCCAAGTGATAGGTTTGTGGCTCTTCTTTTGTTTTTCTCTGTTTTCTATATTTCTACCATACATTGCTTTGAGAAAATCATAAGTGCTGTTTTAAATCCTGACCCTAAAATCTATAACCTACAATAGGCTGTGAAGATAACTGTCTTGAAAGGCCCTGGAGTAGAAACAACATAAGCAGTCTAGATCACCTGATTTCCTAATGACCAAACTTTATAGAGTAACACAAGGAAAGTGACTCAAATATGTTTCTCTCCAGTCCTGTAAGCAGCCAATAAACTGTCTACTCCTTGAAATGTCACTTGGGGCTGTATAAGGTGAAGGAGTCTCAAAGGAAGAATGAATTTCCCATCTATAACAAGCCCTAATAGAGGAGCTCAATATGAACAGTGGCGCTTAGTACTTACAGGACAAACGCAGACTTTCACACAAAATTTTCCATTAAAAATCATAATACAAAAGTCAATTGTATCTATATGTAGCAGCAGTGAACAACTGGAATTTGAAGTTAAAAATCATACTATATGGAGCCAGGTACCATGGCACCCACTTGCAGCCCCAGCTACTTAGGAGGAAGAGGCAGGAGGATGGCTTGAGCCCAGGAGTCAGAGGCTGCCGTGAACCATGTTGGCCTGTGAATAGCCACTGCACTCCAGCCTGGCAACTTAGCACAGGCCCACCTCTAAAAAAATCATACTATATAATCCAGCTTAATTCACAAAATACACATAAGGTGACACACATAATGGATGTAGGAAGCAACTGAAATGTTAAAATATGATCAAACCAATTTGGATGCAATCTTAAGAATACTCCTAAGGAGGCCAGGAGTGGTGGCTCACACCTGTAATCCCAGCACTTTGGGAGGTCTACATGGGTGGATCACCTGAGGCAGGAGTTCGAGACCAGCTTGGTGAACATGAGGGAACCCCATCTCTACTAAAAATACAAAAATTAGCCAGATGTGGTGGCAGGAGCTTGTAATCCCAGCTACTTGGGAGGCTGAGGCAGGAGAATTGCTTGAATCTGGGAGGTGGAGGTTGTAGTGAGCCGAGATTGTACCACTGCACTCCAGCTTGGGCAACAGAGTGAGACTCTGTTTAAAAAAAAAGGAAAAAAAAAAAGAAGAATACTCTCAAGCTTTATCATGATATCATGATGGATGTTTAACAGAAACATAACTTTCTTTTAATGCACAAAGATAGAAGATGGCAAACCAAAATTTAGAAAACTATCGATTTAGACCACTTGTCTTCCCCAGACAAAAAAGTGATAACTGATTTATAAAATGCTGATAACTTCTTGTATTGATTGACCTGTCTTTTTCCTTATTCTTATTTCTTTAATAAACAGCCAGACTTTCCTCTCTCTCTCTTTTTAAAAATAAGAGGATTGCTGATGGAAGCTGAGGTCTCATTTTCCTAGGTTTATATATATATCTGTGTTCTCACTGTTCTGAGGTTCTCGGATCCTCCTTTGGGAATGGAGTGCTTATTCCTCTAGCCTTTGGGTGTGCTGGCAGCTCCCTCTGCAAAAGAGCGCCACCTTGCCCAAAGCCATGGTCCCTTCCCTGAGCAAGCCGCATTCAGCAACTGGGTGATGTAGCCCTATAAAAGTTTAGCCTTCTTGCCTTAAATGCGGACAACCCTGTGAGGCCATTTCGGCTCCAGAAGTCCCCATGGGGTCAGCCAAGCCTTGGCTGACACCACATTCCAGCTTAGCGTCTCCATCTGTCCACCCTGCTTCCCTCCCTTCCCCTTCAGGGGTGTTGATCGCAACATATGTGCTACTGGGAGGTGTGGTCCCTGGCTGGGCGTCCACTTCCCAACACGAACTTGACACTATGGAAGAGGAGCACAAATCTTTGGTGGGCAGTTGGCCTTTCTGTCACACTGTGTCTCCAGTACACGCTTTGAAGTCCATCTAGCAAATAACATGTGGAAGGAAAGCTGTGCTATCTTCCTTGCACAGATTCAGAAAGTGTTCTCACAAAACAAAGAGGGCACTTTTGGAATACCAGCAGGGAACATGTCTGAATTTGGGTGGGGCTTCAGGAGACCACAGGAGGCAGGATGGCAGCTGCTTAGCCTACTGTTTGTTCTAATCCCCTGAGCTGTCCTGTCCCTGGTACCATGATCGCACCGTGTTAATTAAATCATTCTCATTAATTCAGCCCAAGTGTAAATTAGGAAGGAATGAAGATAAATTAGGTTTGAAGGCAGCTAATACATTTAACCCCATGCTGCTTATTTTGCGGCCTAACAAAATAACATTGTTAAGGGAGATAACAAGCCCAAAGCCTTGGGCACAGCTTCTTAATAGCATTAAAAAATGAGACTTTGGTTTGATGTCACAAGACAGAGGCAAAGACCTGCTCCCAGGGGCCTACAGGACTGGCCTAATATCTTGTGTGAAGTGTTGGCTATTGTGTAATGTGGATACAGCGCAAGCAGCATTTCCTGACTTGTTTGTGACTCAGATATCTGCTATGTCTATGGCCGTCCAGTTTTGATGACAGCCCTGTTTAGAAGTTTCTTCCTGTACAGAATGAAGACTTGCTCAGCTTTTCTTTGTGTGAGTGGGGTGATAAGAGTTACCTTTAGGATTGGCTGAGAGATGCTGTGGGATTACACAGTTTGAGTTGCTATGATCATAAATTTGTTAACTTGCAAATCATTTTCAGCTGAGATAAACATTAAAAACTGCCCAACTGCCCAAAAACTAGTCATACATTGGCTCAAGCAAACCAGAGTACAGTTTGTAGTAGGTCATCGGTAGCACACATGATTTCCAAACTTGCAAGTTTAGTTCTTGTGACTTTCAGCAGGAAAATGTTTTCCAGATTTTAGAACTTACATAAGCTAACGTCTTTTCTCTTATGTTGCTTGCCTACCTGAGGCAGATGAAGCGAATGTATATGGTCACTCAATGCATTTCAAGATTTTCCAGTCTACAGCTTTGTTTCTTTCTTTTATTGAAGCATAGAAAGTGACAACATTAGGTAGAAAAGATACAGGAAAGTGGCACCAGTGGATGGTGATACAATGGCCAGAGAATTTCTTTCCTTTCTCAGCCCTGCCTGCTTGGCAAAGTTCTCCACAAAGAGATCTGAACTTTGCTGTTCCCTTGGTTAAGGACATCCCGCAGTTTCCAGGCGGTAAAGATACACACCTGTCCCTAGTTCGGTCGCTTCCAGTGGCAAAATCTCCAACCAAGCAGCTGAGCTATGTAGAGTCCATTTCTAGGCAAGGGCATCTAGGTGCCGTTTTAGGTAGATTTGACTCACAAAGGAGGCAGACAGAGCAGGTCTAGGAGATGTCTAAAAGGTGCGTTGGTGGCTGCCTTGATGAGCTCCCCCACACCTTGCCACAGGCTACAGAAACATGTTTTAAAAAGACATATGTGCAATAGTTACACATTTCCACCTCCCATCTTTTCAGCACCTATCTCTGGAGTCTACAGAGTTTCCATCTGTCTGGTCTTCGCCTCAGAACCTGGGTGCTGCTTGCCCGCCCTCTGTAACCTCGCAGCCCCCCTGACTCTCCATCCGCGGTTCTTGCCGTGAATTGATCCGGGCTGTGTCTGTGAAGCAGCCTCAAGCCGAGACTGACTCTGCATTAAAAATATATATATTGAAAGGTTCGTGGTGAGGCTGCCGAGTTAATGCTAACAAAGGACTTCAGAGGGCACTGTCTTTCTTTGTTTGCAAGGAGCGAAATTTCTCGGCACAAATACCAGGAGGGAACAAGGGTAAAGGAAAGTGAAATTAGAGTGAAGAACTGACAGTCTTGGTTTCAGCAGTCTAGACTCTGGAAGCGCCACGGTGGGTCCTCCTTAGCCAGTTTAAACCGCTCCTGCACCTAGTGTTTTAAAGCAAGCTGGGAGGCGAAGCGCGGGCGCTCGGGGACGCTGGGACCCGGGGACGGAATTAACTCTGTCGTGGGGCCCTCACTCTCGAGCTGCAGAGCTGGGACATTGTTGCTAAGTGACTACGAGCCAGGTAACTCACATCTCTCTGGGCCTCGGTTTCCCACCTGTAAAACAAGGGGGCTGGACCGGTCATCTATCCCGTTCCTTTATAGACTTAATTCCAAACACCGAATAAAAAACAGACATTTTAGCTCCCAGTGGAAAGACAAGTCTCTAGTTGCAAAGATAAATGGGATTCGTGAAAGTGATCACCACGCGAGATTATTTTTCGAATCGCCTTCCTTTCTCCTGGCACGCCGGGCTATTAAACGTGTGTGTGTGCTGGGCCATTTCTTTACTGAACTCCAAACTAACACCACCGAGCGATAAAAAACAGGAGAGGGTGATGGAGGCTTTATCGCTAGGAGAGGAGGCGGCGTGGCTGCTGCTTTGAGGAGTTCACTTTGAATCAAGCGGCCGCGGCGATTGGCTGAAAAGCACGTGGTGCGCGCCCCGCAGGACTGCACCCCGGCTGCCGCTGCAGTCGCCAGGCTTAGGGCAGAGTCCAGCCGGGGGTGCCGCACCCTCTGGGGAATGAGGAGGGAGGACACATGGGAAATGCCTGGGGCTGGAGTCTCTTTGGCTCTCTGCCAGCAAGAAACTTAAAAGTCCTGGCTTGCTCAACCCAAGTGTCCCCAAAGCTTTCAGACTTTTGCCCTTCCATTGCCACTATCTCTCCCCACTCTGGGCGTCTTACCCAAGGAGCTATCTATGCGTGCCCAGGGCCTGTCCTGTGGATATCCAGCTCGCCCCTTGCTGCCCTTTTTAGAGCATCTCGCGGGCTCCGGCATCACCGAGCGCACAACCCCGGGCTGCACTCCCCTAAGGTGCGTCCCTCAGATCCGGGACTGTCCATTAACCAGGCTGGCTCAAAGAGGCGCAGACACACTCGAACCCGGGAAAACTTATTTTATTCTCGGTTCCCGGGGTTGCAGCTGCCAGCGGCTGAGACAGCGCGTTCGCTTTGTCTCTCTGCAGTCCCCGCAGCCCCCCTCTCCCGCTTCCTCTCCCGATTAACTCCCCCGACACGCTCTTCCCCAGCTCCTCTCCTCCTCCTCCCACTCCTTCTCCTCCTCTTCCTCCTCCTACACCACCGGCCGCTCTAATGCGCTTCCTCCCTCCCCCGGTGTCGGTCTCGTTGCATACGCGCCCCCTCCCCTCCCCGCCGCGCCACTTATAGCGGGGCGCACCGCGGCGGGGCGCAGACTGCTCTGGCAGCCGGAGAGGAGGCGGTGCGGCGGCGGCGCTGCGGAGACCGGGTCCAGACGCCTGGCGGCCGCCGGCGCACAAGGCGCTTTCTAGCTCCCTCCCCCGAGCGCACAGCCCGCCTCCTTCCGCGGCGCCTGCAGTGGCAGGCTTGCTCTCCCCTCCGGTGACGCGCTCCGGTAGACGCTCTGCGGGTCCTGGACGCCGGGTCCGCGGCGTGGGGACAAGAGGCAGAGGCGAACGCCAGCGGTAGCCAGTCCGCGAGCCATCGTTCGGGGCGCAGTCCTCTCCCTGGCTGGCGCTCCTTTCTCCGGGGCATTCGCCACCGCTTCCCGGGGCTGAGACGACCAGTTCGTCGCCTCCTTGCCCGTGACCGACGCTAGAACTCAGTTGTGCGTTGCGGCCAGTCGCCACTGCTGTAAGTTTCCCCCACTGCCCCGGACCTGTTGCAGGCGCTGCGGGATTCAGGGGCTGCTTCGGCTGCAGGGGTGTGTTCGCGAGGGGTGAGCGTGCTCCGGGCAGCCGGCAGCTTCCACTTGAGGTCAAGGGGAGCTCTTCTAGGTGCGGAGACCACGGTGCCCGCCGCTGCCCTCCCACAGCAGGCAGGAGCTGGGCATCGCCAGAGAGGTCGACCGGCGGTGCAATGGCCGGGGCGAGCCGCTGGGGAAGCGAGGAGCAGAGCTAAGGATACAGTCAGCCTCTCTCCTCCGCGGAAAGCAGCGCTTTCCTGGGGGTGATTGTCGCGCTGCGTCGCTCCCCGCAGCCTCCAGGGCGGAGCGCGCGGAATCGTTGGCCCACGTTGCATCCTTCCCGGCTCAGAGGAAAGTTGGGGCCACGCACAGACACGCTGAAAGCGGGCATGTTCACTGCGGCGGAAATGTCTATAGAGAATGAATGAAAACTGCTTTGTGAAAAACTAGTTTCTTAATCTGTCGTGTTAACATTATTAGTTACAAAGGATAGGAATTGGTGGGCGGGAAGATGAAACACTGAATTTATCCACATGCAGTTTGGTGTCACACAGGCATGGCCAGCTTGTTAAATAGCGTTGCAAGTGTTAATAAAAAGACTCTGGCAAGAAGCTACTTTTGTTAACAAGATCTTTATAATGTTCTATTGTTACCGGTAATATAAATGCCCAGAAAAAAATCTGCCTAGTTTCTCTTTTGATTGGATTGAGATCAGGTTCAAAACCTGGAGAAGCGTGCGGGACGCTAAGCATTGGAGGCAGAGAGCCTGAATGAGGAGCGTGAAGTGAACTGAAGTTACTGTAACTGAAGCCCTTTTGATGTTCACAGTAATAGCAGCCTTTTTCTCTGCCTTCTTTGTAGACGCAGGTTAAGTATAAGTGTGCATTTTCTTGGCCACTTACTTGGTATGCAAATGTGATTTCTCTGGGGGCTTAAAAATGCTGGAAAGATGATTCATTTTATGTTGAAGGTGTGTTCAGTGACTTGTATACATGGTTTCTGCTGATATTTTGAGGTTTGTACACTTTTAAACCGGAAAGCAAGTATTTCCCCTTGGGTTTCCAAGTTTACTTTTTATTTTAATCAAACATTGTTGCAAGAATGTTGATTGTGATTTTGGCTGTGATGTGCTTTTCCATCTGGATGGTATCCAAGATGACAGGCTAGGCTCTTCCTTCTGGCTTGTTGGGCCAGCCTGGAACATACAGGAGCATAAACACAGGATGCGGAGAGATGTAGATCCTATATCCTAAGGTCTTCTAAACAAATTGTTTTCTTAGGTGTAGGTCTGGTTGTGAATGTTGTTTTGCACCATCCTGAATCTAATGTTCAGGGAAATGTGTTCTGGGCCCAGCATGATTCCAGCTCAATGTGTAAGCATTTTGGTGCCTGTGCACCTAGTTTCAGGGAACCTCATTCTTCCTTCAGTCAGGGCAGCATTTGCTCCTAGCCCGAGAGGCAGTAGCTTCATAGGAGTATGTAGACAGTCTATCCAGGTTTAGACTTAAAGTCTTCCTTCAAATACTTCAGACTGAATGTACTAATTAAAATAACAACTGCAGTGGTGGAGCATTGAGAATGCTAATGGATGTTTTAACCCTTTGGAAACCTGATGCATTCCCCTAGGTTCACATGGTCATTTTCCAGAACACTGGGCATTGGTTAGAATGGAATAGACAGTAGACACTTAGCTTGAGGTGGGAGTGAGGCTGGCTCCTCACCATTTTTTATATCCCAAGTCACTGTGGAGATTACTGGGTGTTTTGTAAAGTCTTCCTAACACTGGAGCTCTAGGACTTTGTTGCTTCCTTTCTTCCACTAAGCCATGTTTACTCATCATAAAAAATTACATTCCAAAAAGGAAAGAAAACTAGTTGCATCACCTAATGGCATGAGGTATATGTGTCCTGCCCCTGCCTTTGTGGTTTTCTGTGCAGTCTCACAGTGGGGCTCACATCTGGTTGGGGAGGTGCAGGTTAGAATTTTTGCCCATGAATCTGTGGCAAATCATTCATGTGCATTTATTAATAATTCTTAGAATGTAAATTTAAAAATATCTGAATGGTTAAAGGAAACAGAGTTTCAGCTGCGCTTTCAGGACTGGCTGTTCTGTGTCTGGAACAGATACTGTAACCAGCCACACAGTTTACCCTCTGGGGATAAACAACGGGATAAACAGCTTCCTTAGGAATCCTTGGACAGGCAGGTTCTTGAGGACTCCATTCCTTTGAAGTAACAGAGGGGTGGTATAAAAGAAAAGGATGAAGGCATGTGATTCAGTTTTTGAAGATGGATGACAAGCATTTCCTATGTCTCTACCCTACTGTTTTCTTACTGAAGAAAGCCAAAAGACAGCATTAGATTCTACTATAATTTCAATTTAGATACTGAGGAAAGCACTGTAGTCAGCAAATAAATTCTGGGGTGGCCCTAAATTAACAACAGCTGGCAAAATACACACACACACATACAAATATTTTTTGATTTAAATAAAACAGTGTTTGCATTTTGAACTCCCTCTATGCAGGTGCCAGCATTTGCAGGTATAGAGAAACAGTCCTGGTGATGCACTATTTAATCAAAAGACAGGGGTGGATCTTCTGTTCTTGAAACTGGTTTTCCAAGAATTGATATAAAGCGGGAAGAACAGAAAACAGCAGTCATGAGTATGCTACTAAAAATTTTCTTCTTTTTATGTGCCAAATCCTCACATTGGAAGCTGTCCAGAGCAAGACAGGTAGTTGGTGATTATGGCCAGAATTTATTCCGTACTTTGACTAAAGGCTTGCTGATCAATATATGGTTATTCAAATTGGGGTGCTTTTAGGACTCCTCAGTG
This sequence comes from Colobus angolensis palliatus, assembly GCF_000951035.1. Taxonomy (NCBI): domain Eukaryota; kingdom Metazoa; phylum Chordata; class Mammalia; order Primates; family Cercopithecidae; genus Colobus; species Colobus angolensis. The sequence continues at coordinate 5,326,008 of NW_012118376.1, forward strand.
GTAGAGCTGTGTGGTTAGAAATTAATCTTTAAGTTGGGATGCTGAGGTGGGAGGAGCAGGAGTTTGAGACCCTGTCTCTACAAAAAATACAAAAAATTATCTAGGTTTGGTGGTGCACACTTTTAGTGCCAGCTACTCGGAAGGCCAAGGCAGGAGGATCACTTGAGTCCAGGAGTTCGAGGCTGCAGTGAACTGTGATTGCACCACTGCGCTCAAGCCTGGGTGACAGAGCAAGACTTGGCCTCAAAAATATGTATAAAATGAAATACATTATCTGTAACATTTAAATAAAGGTCTGATCGTTGCAGAAGTTGGCCTTACATTTCCCATTTACTGTATGTGCCGGGAGATTGGGTCTTACCAAAGGAATTCTTAATGGAATTAATTATTAGGTGTTTGTTTTACACATGGCTTTATGTTGCATGAGGCATGAAAGCCAGTGCCCATCCTGGCATTATGAGAGCAGGAGACCTGGCATTTTAAGTGGCCCGCAGTGAATCAGCTGGACTACGACAGGGAGCTGTGAGAATGAGACCTCACTCCTCTTGGCTTTTGCTGACTTACATTCTAAAAGACTTCAATGGCCTGAAAGTTGGCAATCAGGTTTTCCAAGATGAACCTGCTTTTTATGCAGTGATTTTTTTTTTTTTAATGGTGCAGAGTTCAAATAGCTCAACAGTATTACAGTGAATATCTTTCCTTCTGGGTAGTTGTCTCTGGCTTTGTCCTGGAATGGCCATACACTATTCTAGAATAGTAGGTGGCATGGTCAACTACAAAGTGTTCTGTTTTTTGTCCCAAACCATTGTTGCTTTCGTTCTGCTGTTCTGAACATCAGGAGCATCATTTTCAATTTATTATTATTATTATTTTTAGGAGTGGAAACAAAATGTCAGTCAGCGTGCATGAGAACCGCAAGTCCAGGGCCAGCAGCGGCTCCATTAACATCTATCTGTTTCACAAGTCCTCGTACGCTGACAGCGTCCTTACTCACCTGAATCTTTTACGCCAGCAGCGTCTCTTCACTGATGTCCTTCTCCATGCCGGAAATAGGACCTTCCCTTGCCACCGGGCAGTGCTGGCTGCGTGCAGTCGCTACTTTGAGGCCATGTTCAGTGGCGGCCTGAAAGAGAGCCAGGACAGTGAGGTCAACTTCGACAATTCCATCCACCCAGAAGTCTTGGAGCTGCTGCTTGACTATGCATACTCCTCCCGGGTCATCATCAATGAAGAAAATGCAGAATCGCTCCTGGAAGCTGGTGACATGCTGGAGTTTCAAGACATCCGGGATGCATGTGCAGAGTTCCTGGAAAAGAACCTGCATCCCACCAACTGCCTGGGCATGCTGCTGCTGTCTGACGCGCACCAGTGCACCAAGCTGTATGAACTATCTTGGAGAATGTGTCTCAGCAACTTCCAAACCATCAGGAAGAATGAAGATTTCCTCCAGCTGCCCCAGGACATGGTAGTGCAACTCTTGTCCAGTGAAGAGCTGGAGACAGAAGATGAAAGGCTTGTGTACGAGTCTGCAATTAACTGGATCAGCTATGACCTGAAGAAGCGCTATTGCTACCTCCCAGAACTGTTGCAGACAGTAAGGCTGGCACTTCTGCCAGCCATCTATCTCATGGAGAATGTGGCCATGGAGGAACTCATCACCAAGCAGAGAAAGAGTAAGGAAATTGTGGAAGAGGCCATCAGGTGCAAACTGAAAATCCTGCAGAATGATGGTGTGGTAACCAGCCTCTGTGCCCGACCTCGGAAAACAGGCCATGCCCTCTTCCTTCTGGGAGGACAGACTTTCATGTGTGACAAGTTGTATCTGGTAGACCAGAAGGCCAAAGAAATCATTCCCAAGGCTGACATTCCCAGCCCAAGAAAAGAGTTTAGTGCATGTGCGATTGGCTGCAAAGTGTACATTACTGGGGGGCGGGGGTCTGAAAATGGGGTCTCGAAAGATGTCTGGGTTTATGATACCCTGCACGAGGAGTGGTCCAAAGCTGCCCCCATGCTGGTGGCCAGGTTTGGCCATGGCTCTGCTGAACTGAAGCACTGCCTATATGTAGTTGGGGGGCACACGGCCGCAACTGGCTGCCTCCCGGCCTCCCCCTCAGTCTCTCTAAAGCAGGTAGAACATTATGACCCCACAACCAACAAATGGACCATGGTGGCCCCACTCCGAGAAGGCGTTAGCAACGCCGCAGTAGTGAGTGCCAAACTCAAGTTGTTTGCTTTTGGAGGTACCAGTGTCAGTCATGACAAGCTCCCCAAAGTTCAGTGTTACGATCAGTGTGAAAACAGGTGGACTGTACCGGCCACCTGTCCCCAGCCCTGGCGTTACACGGCAGCAGCTGTGCTGGGGAACCAGATTTTTATTATGGGGGGTGATACAGAATTCTCTGCCTGCTCTGCTTATAAATTCAACAGTGAGACTTACCAGTGGACCAAGGTGGGAGATGTGACGGCAAAGCGCATGAGCTGCCACGCTGTGGCGTCCGGAAACAAACTCTACGTGGTTGGAGGATACTTTGGCATTCAGCGATGCAAGACTTTGGACTGCTACGATCCAACATTAGATGTGTGGAACAGCATCACCACCGTCCCGTACTCGCTGATTCCTACTGCATTTGTCAGCACCTGGAAACATCTGCCTTCTTAAATGCAGTACATTCTAAAGAGAGTGAGCACGAGGTAAGAAGTTTAGCTATCGATGTAAGTCTGCATATAATTAGGCTATTGCGTAAGTTCAGTACATGGGGTGAGATTTGATCCACAGAGACTGTACTGCAGAGGTACTACCAAAGCTGTAAAAATAAGAGAGCTGGTGCCCCTAGAACCTACCAACTTGTGTTGACCACAGCCTCAGCCCCCCATGGCATTAGCCAGTGGTTCTCAGCTTTTACTGAGCCTCAGAATCTCCTGAAGAGCTTTTTATTTATTTTATTATTATTATTTTTTGAGACAGAGTCTCGCTTTGTCGCCCAGGCTGGAGTGCACTGGCATGATTTTGGCTCACTGCAAGCTCCGCCTCCCGGGTTCACGCCGTTCTCCTGCCTCAGCCTCCCGAGTAGCTGGGATACAGGTGCCCATCACCATGCCCAGATCATTTTTTGTATTTTTAGTAGAGACGGGGTTTCACCATGTTAGCCAGGATGGTCTTGATCTCCTGACCTCATGATCTGCCCACCCCGGCCTCTCAAAGTGCTAGGATTACAGGCGTTAGCCACCGCGCCCAACCCTGAAGAGCTTTTTAAAAACTGCCCATCCCAGAGACTTAGTTTCATTTGGTCTGGGGTGGGGTCCAAGCATCAGTATTTTTAGAAAGTTTCCGGATGATTCCAATGAACAACCAGGTTGAGAACCCCTGACCTCTGTTGAGAATGCCAGCTAATGTTGATTGAGACTTCACTGTGTGCTTGTAGCGGTGCCACGTGGTTTCCCAAGATCGTCTCATTCTATCCTCACAACAACTCTGTGGGGAATTATTACTAGCTTCGTTTTACAGATGAAAAAACTTCATGCATTAAGGAGGCTAAGCTGCCGAGTGAGCAGAGCTTAGTAAGTGGTGGAGCTGGTCAGGAAGTCAATGCAGGGGTCTGGCTCCAGGCATCAGTGCTGGAGCATCGTGTTGCACTGCCACTGAATAAACTTAAGCTTCACATCCATGACACCAATGTCATCCCAGGTGATACTTCATTTCTATTCAAATTTTGCTTCCTCAAACCCTTTGTGGAATGAAGAGGGTTTAAAAAATGTATTGCCCAAATTCATTCCTAGTTTATTCTCTCCAAAATTGTTAGCTTATTTTAAATATTTTCCTTAAAAAGTAGCACCCGTTAGGGCATTTATTACCTTTAAAGATAAATCTATATCTATCTTTGTAAAAGGCTGCATGTACGTAGCAGAAATTTGTGCAGATAACACTGAGCCACCTAAACTTCCCAAACTATGGCCTTTCAGACTTAATCAGTCAGGCTGCCCCTATTGTCAAGGCTATTGTCAAAGTTGTGTTTCTGCATCATATATCTGAGTACATAATAGTTGTCTGTGTATTTAAGAGTATATAATACTCTTGGCTCAGATAATTAATAGGCCTACACAGTTCAGAGTTCGCAAAGCTCATGGCTGCTTTGCTGCTAAGCATTCTTAGGGTTGGCCCCAGGAATTGCTTAGGCGTGTGGAGGTATAACCCAGCGCACACAGAATGTGTTGATTTGTTTTGGTGATTCATGGGCTTATTACTAATAATAAGAGAAGAAAGTAACTGCTTTGGAGGAACTACAATGAAAACAAACTCATTTACTTGGGAACTTTTGGCTCTGTTTTCCCTTGTACATTTCACACCTTTGAAGGGGACTTCAAAGGGAGAAAAGGAGATCTAGGCCTAGTGGCAAGCTAAGCACAGAGGGGTTTCATCTCATTGGTCTTTTCTTTCCCCATCCCTTACAACTCATTTAGAAACATCATTAAACTTGGCCTTACTCTCACATTTCAGCTTGCTATTTGTTTTTTTTTTTGTTTTTTTTTGAGACAGAGTCTTATTCTATTGCCCATACTGGGGTGCAATGGCGAGATCTCAGCTTGCTGCAACCTCCGCCTCCTGGGTTCAAGGGATTCTCCTGCCTCAGCCTTCCAAGTAGCTGGGATTGCAGCGCCCACCACCACACCTGGCTTTTTTGTATTTTTAGTAGAGATGGGGTTTCACCGTGTTGGTAAAGCTGGTCTTCAACTCCTGACCTCAAGTGATCCACCCACCTCAGCCTCCCAAAGTGCTGGGATTACAGGCGTAAGCCACCATGCACAGCCTTCAGCTTGCTATTTTTTTCATTTCTTCAGTTACCTCTTCCACCCTTCATACAATTATCAGAGTTCTGAGTTATGTCATGCTTTCCTGGAATGAAACTCCTTCAAAACAGCAGGAACGGTCAGACACCTCCTCTGGGGAGCAACTGGGCTAATAACGTCCCACACCAAACTGGTTTTTTGTAGCCTTGCTGGCATCTCAGTAATCTTGAATAAACAAATGCTCTGAAAGTGGTTATTTCATTTGAGATATGAATGCATGACTCACCTCTAAAGCAGGTTTAAAGAACCTCCTAGGCAAAAGCATCAATTAACAGCACACTTAGTTGGGTGTTAGTCCAGAACTGACTATATTTGCACAGAAGAGCCATAAAAGTTGCTACCAGGGTGGTGGTACATAACGACAATGGGCAGGCTGGCTGGCATCCTTGGAACAAGATAAGGAAATTGAGGCAGAAAGAGGAGAGAAGCCACATGTGTATTCTGGCCCTAGTTTTAAGTTCTAGACCTTTCTGAGTTTTAGATTGCTTCTGTGTCAAATGAGTGGTTTGATCTATAATTCCCCTGTGATCTGTCCCAACTCAGACTTGGGTCAATTGATAGGGGAATTAAAAGAGGTGAAAATACCTAGCCCAGTGATTGGCATGTAGTAAGTGATCAATATTCAGTTCAGACCCTAACTTACTGTGAGATAATGGCAGTAGAATTAGCTTTGTGTGTGGTAGGAAAATGAGATTTCTTTGGCTTTTATCTGCTTGTTATCTTTAGACTTCATTTTTGGTTCCTCCTTTTTCAGCCCAGAGTGAACATGTTGGCAAACACTTGACTTCACCCTACCCTGGGTGTTTGAACTGAATCATACCCTTCCGGTCCCTGGGAAACAGAGCAAGTAAAGTGTTAATTTATACGTGAAATAACATCCTCTTCATCCTTGGTGCTACCAGTGAGAGAGTCAAACACATAAAAACTAAATTTGACAGGGCCAAGTTTGCTGCTTTTAAAGGGCAGCGTGAGCGCCTGATCAAAGCCACTCTTTGAATTTCCGACAGGGAGAATGTTGGCTAAAATTTCTAAAGTTTACTACACAAGATAGTGCTAAAACATTTAAGAGGGGGTTGGAGTGCCCTAAAGTGCTGGGTAGGTAGGTCTCAGTCCCAAACTGCAAATTCCTCTGCCCTCCAAATGTAGGTGTTAACTGAGTTAATACAGTGTTTAACAGAAAGTTTCCCTAGGTCTTAAAGCTCATCCACCAAGGAGGTTTTATCTGCCTCCTGCTGCTCTGTCAGTGGGTGGGAAGGGCAGAGAGGAAATTACTTTGATTATCCTCTGTTTTCATGGTGCCCTTGTGGCCTCAACCTAACTTAGGCTTTGGTTTGCTCTGTTTCTTCTCTAGATTTTTTTTTTTTTTTTGGTGTGTGTCCTTTTTTATTTTCCTGTTTGAATATGCAATTTTGGGGGGTGGTGTGTATTCCTTTTTTCCTGTTTGAATATGCAATGTCTTGAAATTTTATATTATTACAAGATACATTCTTTTGGCCTAATGTTGACATATAGGTTACAAGGAAGTGGAGGTGGGGCAATGACACCATAGTCTAAGGAATGCCTTGAAAGCTTGAATCACTGTTAGGAAACAGCCAAAAGAAACAACTCATGAAATGAATCAGGCTTCTGAACACACAAAAGCGAAGTGGGAAGAATTCGATGCAAGTCATGAGTGGCTCTTCCAGAATTCCCTTTGTCTGTACTTAGAGTTACAGCAATAAGGATACAAAAGCCCTCTGCAGAATTTCCCCAGATGAAATGAGAAATAAATAAATGGGAAGGGTGAGCAGTGTGAGGAAATGCAAGCTCTATGAAATGTGCAGGCTTTGTGGTTATGGCACTTTGAACTGATATTTACACTTGATGTAGGTAGATTCTGTAGCACTGGTATGCCGTAACTGCTGGCATCTAAGTGTGGGCTGATGAACTTTGAGGATAAACTCCAACCTTGGGCTGTTGAGGCCTGATACATTGTCATGTGAAAGGAAGCGAGACTGATTTCTGCCATAATGGATAGCAGAGATGCGTTTAAATACGAGGATTAGTATGTCTGCCTCCGAGATGGTAAAGTTAATTTGGAATCTTTCATGGTACATGGGCCAAGGAGGGTTTGCAGAGGAATCTCCCTTCTTTTCACCCTTTAGTAATCACTTTACAGCGGCTCTGTTTAACCACAGAAAGAAATTTTATGAATGTTGGAAGCAGAAGATGGCAAGTCATAATAGCATCTAGACATATAGGTTTGGATTTGAACGTATATATACACTTAGGAAAGAAGTGAAGGTCCTTCTTTAGACACCACTGTTTTTGTCAGGCCAGCCATCTGCATGGATGCGTACATGCACACTTGTGCATTTAAGGCAAGCACTTTAAATATCTTTGCACAGTTCCTACTGAACATGTAAGACCTTCGGAAGCAATATTGTCCAGCTCCATACCTAGTTTAATTTTTAAAATTTTGTGGCTAAAAAGCAAAATCTTAACTATGGCATCATACAAATCCTTCATGCTTTTTTGTTTTGTTTATTTCATCTGTTTCAGCTCACTCCATCACTCGATGCGATAATACGAGATTTCTACTTTGGAGAGGCCAAGTTTAATGAAGAGAAAAAAAGGAAAAGAAGTTAAAAGAAGTTGCAAGACACGAATAAAATCTGCTGCACCTTGTAAATGCTCTAACTGGACATGAGGGAAGGGGGCGGGCGGGGGTGGGATTTTTGGTGCAAGTAGCACATGGTTTAAATATGAATGAACAAACCTGTGATCTAGTCCTTGTCTTGTAATTGTGGATTAATGTCAACGTTAATCAGCCCCCTCAAAGGGAGAGAAAAGCTGGACCTTTTCCCTTGCTGTACCATATTCAGCATTTGATTTCCATGGACTCCACCATTTATGTGTAAAATTTGAAATGGTTGTCACCTCTCTGAGGAGAGAGCTTGAAGCCTCCACACCAGCTGCTGCTGGAGAGTCAAAGCCCAGCTGTGGGTCCAAGAGGGAAGCTGGCTGGGCTGGCTGAAGAATGAGGACCACTGGACTCTCCGTTAATCTCTAAGGGGTCTGCTCCCCAGGAACGTTTCCGAACAATGGGGACTTTGTTGGTAGCCATTTGGTAGATGTTCTTTTCTATTTATAAGTGACTTTAAACTTTTCCTTGGCTGTTAAGAAGTTTGTTATAGATTTAGCTATTTATTGTTCGATGCCTGCATGCTGAAACAATGCCTACAGCTGTCTTCACATGTATGGACGTGTGTGAATGGTTGTATGTTTTGCACATTTTGTGGCTGTTGAGATGTGCTTTGCTGCACAAACATGAAAACTTTTGAGTTACAATTTGGAGTATAACTGGAGGGTGGGTTGGGGAGGGGTGGATTTTAAAAATGTCAAGACAGGGAAGGATGACAAAATGGAAATTTAAATGACATCCTAGAGGTAGAAAAACTGTGGAGATCACTTTTCTTAGACTCACCAAATTTTAATGGGATTTCATGGGGTTTGGTTGTGCTGATGGGGTAAGGGGAGGCTTCTTTCTGCCCTTCTCCCCACTCCCATCTGATTTACCTAATTCAGTCTCAGCTGCTGAAATTTGGAAAGGACCAAATTGCTTTACAGTTTTTTTCTTTGTGTAATATCTTGAAATCCTGGAAAATTCTATGGGATAGTTCTGTATATAGGACACAGGTAAAGGCATTGTCCAAAGTTTATTTATTTATTTATTACCTTATGAGAATGCTTTGCCACAACCACAGTTAATGGGAAAAACGGAAGTATCACAGATGGAAATTAACTCACCAGATTTCTTGACCCGAACTCCTTCTTTTCTTGCTATATGATTTAGCAAGTTCTAGAAGGTCTCCAAGACAATAATTACATTGGCACAATGTATACTTCAGTGCTCACCCTTAGGCAAATCTCTTTTTAAAAAACTCTTTGGTGCACAAGTAACACATTTGGCCACAAAACACCAAAGAATTGTAAGCAGTGGCCCCTATTGAGAAATTTTCCGGCAGAGTTGGAAATCAGTTGTGAATACATTCTTTGCTAGTTGGAGTGCTCGTTTACTAAGCATGTGCCATCGTAGGTATTAGTGCTAGTCTCAAATAGGTGCTTCCCCCGAGGTGCGGGGGAAGACCAAAGTTTGCAACTTGAACTGCTTTCGTCCACGTTTCTCACCTTGCTGTATTTTAGAAAATAGGGGTTAAGACTGATAACAACCTTTTACATTGTGACCGTGTTTGCATTGTCTAATGACAGATAAATCCTTAACATTTCTCTCCACCTTAGTACTTTAGACTAATTGTGCTTGTCCGTCCATCCCATGAATGAGTGGGCTGTAGTTGGGCCAAAATAAATGAGCTGTTGGAAGAAAAGAATCACAGTACTTTCCAGTAGTCAGTCCCTGGTTCCTAGATGTGTTCTAAGCAATGCAAATGTCTAATTGTCCCCCAGTGGGCATAGTCAGTGTCGTTTATATTGTAGCAGTTACAGCTCTGTAGTTTATGATGCAAATCTGCCAAGAGAGATGTATGTGTCACTGCATGGCTTCTGAAAGCAGGATGAATTTTCTGCAGCTGTTTCAAAGTTGGGGTCTGTCCTTGAATCCTCTATTAATTACTGTGTGTGAGCCAGAGGGAGCTGTGGTAAGGGTTGGGACCCCAGCCTGCAGGGAACTTTCTGGACTCCTGCTCTTTGAATTGATATAGGCATTTGGTCTCACTACTTGACCATTCTCACCCTGTGAAACGTCCCGCACTTTGAAGCAAATACAATTCACAGCACAGTACACACAAAAACCTTGGCAGAAGACAGAGAAGGTTCTTCTTATTTTGTGGGCTGGTTGCTGTAGAAACACATAACAAAGGGCAGCCCTCCACTTCTGGTATAATTGTGTAGCCGCTTTTCTCTGGGCTTGACACCTGTCTTGAATAAGAGTGATTAGAGCTGCATAATGTCCCTCTCTTGGCTATTGACCATGTGGTTCACGTACAAAACTGTGTAAGTTGAAGGAAAATGTTCATGTTCATATGTACTTGTTTGCTATGACTACATTTTGAGGTTTTGTAAAACTGTTATTTTTTTTTTCACAATGTGAAACTGAAGGTCAATAAATTATTAGAGATTTTCTCTTCATTATGTGTGTGGGTCTTTATTTGAATAAGACACAATTTGAGGCATTGTAAACTTGTGCCTTTTCTCGTTTGTCCAAAGAAGGATCGTTTCAGATATTCTGAACATGTTTTATTTCACCATTTAGTGATATTTACAAAGGTAATTTTGCATACTAAGTAAAACTTTTGTTGACCATTAGAGTATCTCTTTAAGCAAAACAAAATCCCTCATTTATGGGTTATTCGCAGCTGGGAATATAAGAAGTCACATGCCATGCGATATTAAGACAGAGTACTTTATATTAGAATGAATTTAGTTTTTTGAAATCCTCACGTGGGTTATATTTTGACAGAAAGCTGTTAGAGAAGGAGCTGGAGTTCAATCCTCTTTTCATCTGCTGACATCTGCTTTAGAAATCATTTAAAGTGGAAATATATGTATATTATTTCTGTACTGCAACAGAAAAGCACAAGTTTAACCCCTCATGGACACCTAGCTTCTTCCAAGCTGATGGCTGTCCTAGCTGGCTCTGCAAAAGGCCAGTTGAAGCCTCCTGCCCCCATCTCATGATGGCTTCATGTCACACTGAGATGCTCCTTTATTGCTCGGGTTGGAACCCTTATTGTTTCAGTGTGCAGAGCAAGGTTGGGCATAACCTTTTCTGGGTAGAAAATAAATATTACCTAATTGGGAACTCTAGGAGAGCTCACAAGTAGGCATAATGCAATTACAGCCTTTGGACTTTGACCAAGATGCCAGAGCAGATGCCTTGGGTTTGACAGGAGGATCATTCGGTTCTGTGCCGTGTGAAGCCGGTCTAGAGCCAAGCCTTTGGGGACCAGTGTCAGCCCTCAGATTCCAAGTGCATGATGTTGAAGACCCCTGGAAACCCTGTTGATGACACCATATGGATGATACTAAATGACAGGGAAGAAAGGCAGGTTAGTTAGGAGTTGACGGATGAGATTTAGGCTCAGGAAAAAGTCTTGATGTTAATCCCTAGAGGGGTTGAGAGTGGTTCCTATAGAAATGATCGTGAACAGACATTTCGTTCTCTAGAGTTGTTTCTCTTTATCATCTCAGTTGGAACATGTAGACAGATTAAAAAGATACTTCAAATTCTTAATTTTCATTCATTTGGAAATTTGATTTCATTTAGATAGATCACACCAAACAGTGGCTATGGTAATAAAAATCTGGCCACAATAGGGAAACGGGTTGGAGGTCAGCAGTCCAGGGCCAGGACAGCACCCCCACGAGGCCATCAGGCCTCATGCTTGCAGGATGGCAGCTGCACCTTATGGCATCACATCTGCTTTTCAGGCAGCAAAAGTGAGGGCAGACAAAGGGGAAAGGGCTCAGGCCAGAGGACATTCTCCCTTTTTCTTGGAATAGTAATAGTTTACCCAAAAGGCTCACCAGGAGACTTACACTTACCTCTCAGTGGCCAGAACTGGGACACGTGAACTTGCCAAGATAAAAGAGAGCCTGGGGAGGGCAGTACTTTTATCTGGCACACTGCCACCCCATAGCAATGTGATTTAATTAGTAAGGAACAAAGGGAGAGCAGACGTTGGAGGGGGAACTACACAGATTATTCTCTGTAGTAGGTAGGCTTATCTATTACAGCAATAGTTCCCAGCCTTTTTGGCACCAGGGACCGGTTTTGTGGAAGACAGCTTTTCCATGGATGGGGACTGGGCCCAGAGGCGGCAGGGATGTTTTTGGGATGAAACTGTTTCACCTCAGATCATCAGGCATCAGATCAAGCGTGTCCAACCTGCCACCCAGGACGACTTTGAATGCAGTCCAATACAAATTAATACACTTTCTTAAATTATTTGTGATTTGTTTTAGCTCATTAGCTATTATTACTGTATTTTATGTGTGGCCCAAGACAATTCTTCTTCCACTGTAGCCCAGGGAAACCAAAAGATTGGACATTCCTACATTAGATTTTCATAAGGCGTACGAAACCTAGATCCCTCACATGTGCCGCTCACAATAGGGTTCGAGCTCCTGTGAATCTACTGCCCCCGCTTCCTCAGCTCCGCTGATCTGACAGGAGGCGGAGCTCAGGCAGTAATGCTCACTCGCCCAAGGCTCACTCCTGCTGTGCCGCCCACTTCCTAACAGACCACGGGCACTGGTCCATGGCCCAGGGGCTAGGGACCCCTGTACTACAGGGAATCATCAAAGAGTCATTGTAAACTATAGCCGCATTCATTGAGTGATGAGCTGAGATTGTGCTAAGGACCTGCTTTACAGTTATCTCATTTAATCCTCATGACAAATTGAGGTGAATATAGGGAGATTTCTTAACATCTCTGAGCCATAGATCCTCTGCCTGTAAAATAAGCATGACTAACATTCCTTCTAATAGAAAAATTTAATAATATAAGAAATTTAAGAGCAAGTACCACATTCAGTGCCTGGCACATAGTAGGTCTTCAGTAATTTTTAGTTGTCATTTAAAAACTTTATGGAGAGAGATACACACATAAAAATCTGAGTGCTTATGCTGTTCCAGGGACTGTGTTAAGGGTTTGCATGCCTCTCCTCTTGCTCATCCCGCTGGCAACCCTGTGAGAGCAGGTGCTATTATTACTCTCATTTTGGAGATGAAGAAACAAATCTTGAGAGATTATATAACTTGCCCAAGGGAGTGGTGGAGGTGGAGTTCAAGGCACACTCTGACCTGCTCCTCCAGGTCCAGGAATGTAGAGGAAGGTGATTCACAGGGCTGAGCCTGACTGTGAGAAACCCAGGGCTGCCCTGCGTTCCACTGTGTTGGGAACACTGACTCTGTGAGGTGGTCTGAGGAGACCTGCATCTGGTGAGCCCTGCCCTGGACATGAGGACTGAAGAAGCCAATGGAAAGAGTTGATTGAGACTCAAAATGTTCCTTGACAGCCAGTTTCAGAAGATAAGGTTGTAGAGAATTTAAAAATAAATGGGGGCTCTTGGGTGGTTGTTACACTTGATCACTCATTGAGCTGTACATGGATGCTTTTTGTGTTCTTCTGTTTGTAAAATGTTTATTGATTGAGTGATTGAATACACCTGTGGATCATGGCCAGACCATGTATAAAAATGGAACTTTGACCCCCAGTCTGCAGCAACCAGCCTAGGAAACCCATACATTGTCCACAGTGATCAGCCCAGGAAGCCAGCCTGCTCTCTGTAAGTCAGACCTGTAGGAAGTGAGACCACTATCTCTGGCAACTGGTTTAGAAAGCCAGATCATAACCCCTGTATTATTTGCAGTCAGCCCCAAATGGCCAGGACTTGATTAATAACTGACTACTTCCTTGATTTTCATCCTTGCTTCTAACTAAGGACCAGCCAGAGAAAGCCAAACATGCACCCCTACCCAGACACCACAGGATGCCCACTTCTGGTTGGCCCACTTGCAGCTTCCTCATGCCAACAGGCTCCAATCAAACCTGAAGACATCCCTTTCTTCCCCACAATGAAACTTTTCCTTTTCTCTGTCTTCCTTTGAGTCTCTGCCAAAATGCAAGTGACAGTGGCTGACTCCCTTGCTATATAGCAAGCTCTGAATAAACAGCCTTTGCTTGTTCACATTTGGCTGGTCATTGTTTATTTCCACAGACAAATGTTTGCTCAATAAAATAATTAAATGTTTCAATAAAAAGGCTCACAAAAATGAAGTGGGGACCAACATTCTGGGTTCTAGGCAAGCTGGATTTTCAGAAGGTTGCTGTTATCCTCCTGACTGAGTAAACGAAATGTACACATGCATATAGCATGAGAAAAATGGATTTTGAGTTAATGGAGTTGAGATTAGGGCGTCTGGTTTGCAAAAGGAGAACAGTCGCTTTGTTTGGGAATATTTTGAATAAAGTGAGAACACTTAAATAAGTTTTATAGCCATATTCATGGTGCGCATGAATGTACGAATAAATGCAAAAACTTAGCAGTTAATTCCTGGTCTTGCCTGTCACAAATCTTAAGTGCTTTGCCTGTCTGACACATACTCAGACTAAGCCATCTGTCCTGAATTTGGATTTAATCGTAGACAATGAATTTTAAGGCTCTGTTACATGTCAGACATTGGACAACTAGGTGCAAGACCTAACTTTCAGAGGGAAAAAAATGTACATTGAGGCATGACGATGAATTAAAAGCTATTTGACTAAATAAATTATAAATCTACCATAATCTTGTCTAGCTCTACTTACAGCCCAGCTCTCTTTGTGAGTCCTGGGGAAACCAAATGAGACAAAGTTTCTGTCTTTCTCTCTCTCTGGTCCTGTTTCCGTGGCAACCATAATCTTTATCTCTGCAAAGATGGGGGACTGCAGCAAGAAAAGGCAGTTGGAATTTCAGCAAAGACTCTCACTAACCCTTTTCTTGTGTTATCAGATGATTCGTTTTGTTATGAAAAGTTATTTTACACCCGCTTTTTGGATAACGTGGACAGTGTTTATTGGATATTCTAGAAAGGCTGTGAGGATTTTTTTGTCCATGAGATATGCTAATATTGTATCCACAAAGAAGATGAAATCAGCCCCGTGGTAGACACAAACTAGGCACCTGCAGAGTAGGAACTAAAATCTCTCTCTCTCTCCGAGGCTCTAACGAACACATATGAAAGCTCTAAATTGCAAATACACCTGCCCCACTCACCCACCCACATACATTCTGGCCAAGGCATTGCTGCCAGGGGAACCATTTGCAGAGAACAAATTTTGTAATTTTGAAATAATCTCTATACTCTGAGGGGAATGAAAGGAGAAAGGAAAAGCAGAAGATAACCTTGTGGGGATGTTTCTGGTAGTGGTGGCCTCTTCACAGCCCTTTCTGGTACTTCCAGAGGGTCCACCTATTCGAGAGACAGGGGTGCCAATCAGCACCCTTTTTCAAAACGGGAATACCTCAACTGCATTTTGAGGGCTGTTAGTCATTCACACATTTGTATGAATCAGGTCCATCTGAAGGCTGGGTGGGCGGCTGGGAGTGGGGCTCAGACCTAGGGGAATACCAGGAATTAGGAGGCTTGTAGGTGTGGGAGAAGAATGAGAAAGGCAATTTTTTTACTTCAAAGTGTTATATCTAGAGAGAGGAAGAAATGAATAGGCAGAGCACAGTGGCTTTTTAGGGCAGTGAAACTATTCTTACGATACTATAATGAGGAATACCTGTCATTAAACATTTGTCAAAACCCGTAGAATGTGCAACACCAAGACTGAACCCTAATTAAATTGCAGACTTTGGGTGATAATGATGTGTCAGTAGGAGCCTAAGAAATGCAGGTTGTAACAAAGGTACCACTCTGGGCTGGGGTGTTGATAGGAGAGGGAGGTTGTGCCTGTGTGGAGCTATGAGGTATCTGGGAACTCTGAACTTTTTGCTGAATTTTGCTGTGAACCTAAAACTACTCTTAAAAGATAAAGCCTATAATGCTCTCCTCTCCCCTAAACACCCTACAAAAACAATGGAAACAAAAGGAGTCTTTTAGGGTTGTCAGATAAATTGTTTAATAAAGCATAGGGTGTATTTTTTTTTAATGTTATCTTGAATGAACTCCATGTACTGGAAAGAGAGAAAACTTTTTCTCTCTGCAATATTGTCAAATATACATTTGGTCCCCTTCTTCTTACATACAGCTCCTAAAACCCTTGGAATTGGTAGAGCGACAGGCGTCTTTTGTATACTAATAAGAAGACCGGTGGCTGGGGGCCCCTAGGTAGCTTCAGGGTGAGAGCTGCATGGGCATGATTAGAGGGCTGAGATTTTTAGTCCCTCCAACTCTGTGGGAGGCCAGGACTGAAAGTTAAGTTGATTACCAATGATTAAGGATGTAATCAATCATGCTTACGTAATGAAGCTTCCATAAAAACCCAAAAAGGGTTGGACTTGAGAGTTTCTGGGTAGCTGACCACATGGAGGTTTCTGGAGGGTGATGCATCCAGGGAGGGGATAGAAGCTCCTTGTCTCTTCCCACGTATCTCACCCTATGCTTCTCTTCATCTGTATCCTTCCTAATGTACTTACAATAAACCAGTAAACATAAGCATTTCTGCGTTCTGTGAGAAGCTATAAGTAACAAGTACCAAACTCAAGTAGGAAGCTGTGGAACCCTGATTTTTAGTAAGTTGGACAGTGGCGACAGGCATCTGAAGCAAGGACAGTCTTCTGGGACTGCACACTCAGCCTTTGGGATCTGACACTATTGGTACTGACAGGAGACAGAAATACTGAGTGGAAGAGGGCAATTACCCGACAAAGGCCCCACCCTCAAGCCTGGAAACCCA
Organism: Colobus angolensis palliatus; assembly: GCF_000951035.1. Classification (NCBI taxonomy): domain Eukaryota; kingdom Metazoa; phylum Chordata; class Mammalia; order Primates; family Cercopithecidae; genus Colobus; species Colobus angolensis. The sequence continues at coordinate 5,342,240 of NW_012118376.1, forward strand.
TGGCCCTAAATGGAAGCAGGCATTCCTCTTTTTTGCACTGGAATGTTGCCTTTTGGCCTGCCACATCCCCCTATCCTGTACCCATATAAACTCCAAACCCCAGGCTCCACAAACAGATGAGCAGATGAACAGAAGAGCAGAGGAGCAGAAGAGTGGCATAGCAGAGGAGAGAAGAGAAGGAACGCCTGAACATCAAGAGGAGTTTGGCTGGGGACAGCTGGAGAGGAGATCAGCCACAGAATGGCCAGATTCCAGGGGAAGATCATCTTGCTACTCCATCCTCTTTCCAGCTCCCCATCCATCCCGCTGAAAGCCACCTCCACTACTCACTAAAATCTCCTGCATTTACCATCCTTCAGTTTGTCCATGTGACCGGATTCTTCCTGGACGTGGGACAAGAACCCAGCTACCAAGAGGGCACTGAGCTGGTTAACACTTAAGCCGTCTGTGGATGGCAGAACTAAAAGAGCACTGTAGCATGCCCACTAGGGCTTTGGGAGTTGCAGGCCCTCACCTCCAGATGCTACTATGGGGCTGGAGCCCAAAAGCACTTGCCCCAGCTCCTGCACTTGCCTGTCTGCATGCTACCCCTCCCATAAGGGGTTTGAGCACTTGGCAGTGGGAACAGATGAGCCATACCCCTGTCACACATCTTGCGGGGTGCGCGGGGCTGGGGGGAGTGGTCAGGCAACTCACGCGTCTCACTATCTCCATGTAGATAGTGTCAGATTGAATTGTATTAGTGGACATCCCACTGGTGTCTGCTGCAGAATCCGCAGAATTGCTTGGTTGATGTGTGGGAACCCTCACCCCTACTCTGCGTCTCGTGTTGAAAGTATTGAGTGACTGAATTAGTGTGGGAAAAACCCTATTCAGTTTTTTCCCATCTCTAACACTTTCATTCCTGCCTTCCTTGTTCCAGGACCCAGAATCAGGCCAGCACCAGTAGAAGCTCAGAGAATGGAGTCCTGAAGCCTGACCCAGAACACAGCCACCAATTATAACATCACTTCTAGGAGGATATGAATCCTACATTCTCAGCAACCAGCTCTCAACTCACTTATAAGTTAATGCTAGTCTGTATTTTGGCAAATACCTATACATAGTTATACCACTCCCAGTACAAATACTGAATCAGAAATTTGTATTTCTGTAATATTTTACTTCTTAGAATACTTAGTGTTCAAAATTTAATTACTGCAGTATATTTTTATTTTCCTTTTCAGGTGTTTCCTTGGGGCAGAAAGTTAAATGTCCATATGACTAGAAATTTATTTCTTCATTCATTTATTTCTGGGGAAAAAAACAACCATGAAAAGGGTAATACTCACTGACGGAAATGTGGAAATGTTCAAAGAGATAAACCAAACCATTTGGGAAGAACAATGGCCCTTTCAAAGAGTTGCACTAGAGCTGATTAGAGATAGCTGGAGGGAGGCAGAGCCTTCCTCTTGCATGGCAGTAGGTTGGTCTTGCTGGCCCGTGCTAGGGCAGGATTCCTGAAACTTCCTGTGAAGAGGCGGCCTTGGGACCCTTGGGGTAGAGGAGGCATGGGGTAGGGCGCAGAGACACGATGAGGTTGTATAGATGCTGCTGGGTGCCCTTTGCACCCAGCAAACTGGACAGAAGTCTGTGAGGAGGATGAGTCTAGGGCAGTGACTGCTGGCATAAACTCTGGAATGGCACTCACAGGTTCTCCTGCTTTCCAAGAACCAGGACCAAAGGCAGAGAACCCAGGAGTCCCAAGGTCCCTGGGTGGGCACTGCTTGTGCTTAGTCATATAACATTCAGTGAATTACAGAAGGCTGGGTGGTGAGCTGTCATTAGCAGATGTCTTCCTACCTCTGAGAACAAGGGATAGGCATTACTCCTCCCTTTGTCTCTAAGGATGCTGATACATGCTGTCTCAGAACCAGAGGGGAGAGGAGGTGCCTTGGAAGGGGCTGCTGGAATTGCACCTGGACACCAGGGGCCAGGCATTAGCCCTCCACGAGGAGCAGAAAGAAAGGGAGACAGAGAGAGGAGACCATCTGTCCATCCTCCTCTCTCCAGGCTTAGCCTACATACACAAACTCCTACTCACAGGTGGGCCTAGAAAGATATCAGGGTCTACAATGGGCACAGCACTAGTCTCTGTGAACTATGGTTACTGGTAGAACCTACAAGAAAAGTAAAGTAAGACAGGTAAAGGAGAGGAGCAGCTTGTGCCCAGCACAGGAGCCCCACTACCCACTACCAAATGGGAAACATCAGGGTTTAGAGAAAATGTTTTCTTGTTTGTTTGTTTTTTTTGAGACAGGGTCTCACTTTGTTTCCCAGGCTGGAGTGCAGCAGCGCGATAACGGTTCACTGCAGCCTCCATCTCCCTAGCTCAAGCAATCCTCCCACCTCAGCCTCCCTATTAGCTGGGACTATGGTAGTCACCACACCCGGCTAATTTCTGGGTGTGTGTGTGTGTGTTTTTTTGGTAGAGATGGTGGTTTCCCTATGTTGCCCAGGCTGGTCTCAAACTCCTGGGCTCAAGCGATCCACTGCCTCAGCCCTACAGAGTGATGAGATTACAGGTGTGAACCACCACACCGTTTCGAAAAATGTTTTCTATCCTTTGCTTTCCTTCACTGGGGTCTGGCCTGGGTTGTGATCTGGAAGTGCTCCCTACCTTCTCCGGCTCTCCCCGCTTTATTTCTTCACTAGAGTTTCTCCCTATAAATCTCTTGCTCACTGAATCCTGCCTTTTGTCTGCTTCTTGGAGGACCCAAACTAAATCAGGAGGGTTACAACTACAGACAAGGACTGAAATCATTCCTACCTATCACTCGTTTCTATGGCCCTATGATTTCCTGTGTGGGTAGGGCAGGTGTGGGGGCAGGTGAGGGAAAGACTTTAGAGGGTATGAGTTTGCCCCAGTGACCCATCTTTGGGCAGCTCACTTCCAGAGGGACTGTTTCTTCCCTTTCTTTTTATATTTTGGGAGATGACTAAATGGTTTTGAAAACTTCTCAGCGTTTGGCATAATCTGCCTAAGCACAGTGATATGACTGCTCTGTTCACAACTACGCTGCAATTTTGGACAAAATTTTCAGAGCATCTGAGCACCTAACAACGCATAAAAACTTGGTGGTAATTTCAAGATACATAACATCTGCTTATTTCATTTTGTTACAAGACACCTGGGCAAAAACTCTTCCTAACTCTGCCCCATAAATGAGCTAATATCCAATTAGAGCATTCTGCTTACCAGCAGTAGCAATTATCCTGTGGCAAGCTATAAAAAAAGCCTTAAAGGTATGTCGCTTCCTCATGATAACAAAACAAAACCATTATTTTTCTTTGTAGCTCGGATGGGCTATTTGCTAATGTCTTACCAGTTCTAACAGCTTATTTTCTGAGAAGGAAATAGTCATGGTTTCTTTGAGAAAAACTAGTCCTCCCATCTTGGGGTTTTAAATAAAAGGATTTGGGAGCCATTTAAGGTGCACTGTAAAATAATGTGGTTCTACAATAGCGTTATGGCCCCGCACTTTCCAATCATTTTAAAAGCATGCCCATTATATCTCTTCAAGATTTTCTGGTGGAGACCTTTGAGCATTGTTATGAAATAGATGCCAAGGACACTGAGTTCCACAGTGATTTCTCCTCCCATTTTTTTTTTTTTTTGAAACTGCTAGAATGTAATTCAGGAAAAAAATAGGTTGATTGAATACATCTGCAAGGACCCTGTGGCTTTGGAAGCAGGAGAAGCCCACCCTGGTCACTTTCAGTTTATTATATATCCTGACCGCTCCTCGGCACGTGTCTTTCTTCAGGTCAGTTTTCTGTTTCTTCTGTATGGTTTTGGAAGATGCCTAAAGAATAATGCCTTGGAAAAGATCACAAGTTGACATCACTATTTTAAGGTATATGGGTGTACTTGGGTCAAGAATTAGGCTGCGGCAGACATCCAGGCCTGCCTGAGTCAGTTGGATTGTTGCGCAGGCGCACACCTCCACTTGTTCTATAACCTGTTTGTGTAAGCTCCTTCTTGGCTCAGAATTTACTTACTATGGTCTGTAAAAGGTATAACTGCCCTGCTGACACTGTACGGGCACTCTTGGGCTCAGCTTGACGTGGCTTGGGGGTGCGCTGGTGCCCAGAGAAAGAGAACCAGAGCTGTCTGTCTTGCAGATGGACAAACAGGAGCCAGGGCACGGCACCGCTCACCGCTCGACGTGGCTTGCGCTGGTGGCCAGAGGGAAAGAGTTAAGCTGTTGACCCTGAAGGCAAGGGACAGCCTGCCGTGCAGCTGTGTGTGGGAGCAGCCGAGCTGCAGAGCCGGAGCAGACAGCCGAGATAAAGGCGGACGGTGCAGTAGAGCTGCCGATGAGAGAACTGTTGAATAAAACTACGTTTCACCTGCTTAGAGCCCCCCGAGTGTTCTTTCAGCTATTCGCCTATCCACCCACTGCCCTCGGACCTCAGTATGGGCCCGAACCTGACCCTGCACCTGACAATTGGCGTAGTTGTGGACCTAACAACTGTCTTGATGCCATCTGCCAGGACCTGAGAAGAGTTTGGGCCCCTTAGTGGGGCAAGCATTGCAGGCTGTAATCCTCATCTAGCACCCCTTGGCCAAACTCTTAAGAGTGTAGGAAACGACTGATAGTAGTCTGAATGGGTAGAATCCTGTCTGTAGCAACTTAGCTTTCTGTGCTCCAAGCAAGTTTTCTCTGAACCCTCTCTCTACCCCGAAGACAAAGCTCTCACACCAGCGTGGGATCAGAACTGGTTACCAGGCTGGGTTTTACAGCTGATCTTGAATCCTGATTCTCAGCCTATGCTTAATTTTCTGTGGTGACAATTAAAGCTCATTAAAAAGCTGACACATTGTTTCCACTTGTCTCTGTGATTTAATTAAAAGTCTTAAGGAAGGAGGAGCAGAAACCGTATTAGTCACAGAAAAAAAAAGTCTGGGGCCTCCCTTTTTATCTCATGAAGTTATTTATAATTTGAGAGTTATTCAGCGACTTCCACGAAGAGCCCCTTCTGTTGAAACGTTAAAAGAAGATGAAGTTAAACCTAATCAGTATGTTGTCCTTCATCCAGAGGAAATATTGACAAGCTAAAATAGAATCACTGACAGCCACCTGCCTTCTTGTAAATTCATCTTAGAATTTAAACTGAAGGAGAAATGACAGATAATGAAGAACAAGTTTTTTCAATGCAGAAAAGGTTGACTGGAGACCTTATGCTTCAGCCTGATAAATATAATTTCAATCTTCTTTTTACCCAAATTAAAATATCTAAGTAACTCGGGCTGTTGCTTTTATAGTGTGGTGCATAAAACTGTATTGATTTAAACAGTAATAAGTACTCAACTTGCTATTTAACCTGATTGTCATAGTTCCTGGTAGGAATATCTTCCAGGGAATTAGAAGAAATGGTTTTGGAGGTGAGGTTTGGGTCTTTATGTCCCACCTATTTTGGAATGGTGCCCAAAAATGCACCAAGAGCCCAACTGAAAAATGATGACATACTAGCTTGCTATTGGAAGGTAGTTTTTAAAATAACGCAGCTTTTAAAAAATTAAGAATCAAGGTAAATCCTTGGCTAAGTCTTTAATGAATTTTTGAAAGACTGTATACTCCTGAGAAGTACTAGGTGCATTTAACTGCTTGAAAATATTAATTAGCTCGTTGCTATAGGAAGCACCCTGTTTCATTGAAGGCCATGGGTCAGCAACAAATAGCAGGCTAATGGGGCTAGACCAGATTGGTGACCTGTTTAACCAGTGGTTCTCAATATCTGAAGGTGCTCAACCTTTCATCTCTATTAGACTCACCCAAAGGACTTTGACGACTAATGGCCGGGCGCCGTGTCTCACGCAATTACATAACCCTAGCATTTTGGGAGGCCGAGGCAGGTGGATTGCCTGAGCTCAGGAGTTTGAGACCAGCCTGGGCAACATGGTGAAACCCCATCTCTACTAAAAATACAAAAAAAAAAAAAAAAAAAAAAATTAGCCAGGCCTGGTGGCGTTCCTGTAGTCCCAGTTACTCAGGAGGCTGAGGCATGAGAATGATTGAACCCAGGAGGCAGAGGTTGCTGATCTTGCTGAGCTGAGATTGTGCCACTGCACTCCAGCCTGGGGGGACAGAGCGTACTTGTACTTCACTTCTAACTTCCTTCTTTGGTTCCCTTACCAGTTTAGACCAGGGACTCCAAGCATGTTTGAATGGATGGAATCAGTAGTGTATTCTCAGTGGCTTGGTGAGGGACAGGATTTCTCAATCTTCCATAGCATTATTTTACAGAAGTGGTCTGTTGGCAAACAGCTCAGACTGGCCAACCACTTTTTTTGACAGTGTCTTGATCTGTCAACCAGGATGGAGTGCAGTGGCATGGTCATAGCTCATTGCAAAAGCCTCAAACTCCTAGGCTCAGGTGATCCTCCCACCTCAGCCTCCCAAGTAGCTCAGACTACAGGTGTACACCACCATGCCTGGCTAATTAAAAACATTATTTTAGAAACAGGGTCTCACTTTGTTGCCCAAGCTGGTTTTGAACTCCTGGCCTCAAGCAATCCTCCTGTCTTGGCCTCCCAAAGTGATGCGATTACAGGTGTAAGCCACCACACCCAGCCTTTCAAACCATTTTTCTTATTATCTTTGTAATGCATTTGATATTCCCATTGTGGTTTGTAGACTTGGCATGGCTGAACTTCTCACAGTGATGTGCCAGGATCTACAGTAATCAACACTGCCTTGGGATGTAAGAGCTGATGCACTGAGCAGCAGAGCAGGTGTGTGACAGGATATTATGCTAATTATATGTGGGGGAGAAGGTGACCTGTTTATCTCAGAAAGAAAATGAACATGCAAAGCATTTACTCAGGTTGACTGAGGTACCTTACACAGCCTTCCTGTCTTTAGAAGCAACAGTAATATCTTTATAAAAGCTCTGAGTACAAATGACATGATGGAGTAGTAAATGTGCCATTTATTAATAACTTGATTTTTAGCCTTGAACTGACTGTGGAATAGAATTGTACATATTTGTGTATTAATTAAATGAAAGTTCAGTGAATGAGAGCATTTCTTTCTTAAACCAACATCCTCTTTCTTGGAAATTAGTGCTTTTTAGAAAAATGTTGAGGCGGGCACCACATCACGAAAGTAAGGCAAATAGTATCACGGCTGCAGTAGGAACACCTGGTCTAACCTTATTTTCCTAACTTGCAATTACATAAACCTATGTCATTGGAAGCAGAATGCGTTCGGTTACGTAGTGTCTTTAATCTGGAATATCTCTGTAGTTGAAAAACATTATTGCTTTAATCATCCCCACACCCCTAAGAAGAATTAAAGGTGGGAACTCTGACCAGCATCTCAGTATTACAGGTAAAGGAATTAAGAAAGAGACGCTGAGTGACTGAACAGCCTCTGCAATACCTGGACAGCCTGGGGGCAGCAGGCTAGCACTGAGGAGGTGGGGCTAAGCTTTCAGACTCTGATCTGTGTTGAACGTCAGATGACCAAGAAAGTTGATGACCTAGTGGCACTTAGGTCTTAGATTAGACTTAGATTAACAATTGATTTGATAGGAGTCACAGTACCAGGTAAATAGCCCTCATTCGGCTTGAGTATAAAAGAACACTTTTCTGGCATGAGAAGAAACTAAGTGCTTTCAAGGGGTTTTGCATCCTGAAATGCAGCCTGGTCAGAAAGTAAGAACTTAGTATTAATTGGTCTCACTTTTGGATTCTCCTCCCCTACTGTCCCTTAGGCCAGGAAGCACTCGCTCACACACAGACACACAGAACATACATATACACACATACCACACACACACTCAAACACATGCACACACACTCCTCAGCTGCACTCTGGCTCTGTGAATCTTTTTTAGCTGATGGTTCAAAGAGAATTACAACATTAGGCTATTAAGAATAAAATTAAAACTCTATGTCATCTGAAACTTTTCAAAGAACAGGCTAGGCACAGTGGCTCACGCCTGTAATCCCAGCACTTTGGGAGACCGAGGCAGGTTGAGAGCTGACTGACCAACACGGAGAAATCCCATCTCTACTAAAAATGCAAAAATTAGCCGGGCGTAGTGGTGCATGCCTGTAAATCACACCAGCTACTCAGGAGACTGAGGCAGGAGAATAGCTTGAATCTGCGAGGTGGAGGTTGTGGTGAGCTGAGATTGCGCCACTGCACTCCAGCCTGGGCAACAAGAGCGAAACTCTGTCTCAAAAAAAAGAAAAAAAAGAGAAAGAAAAAAATTTCAAAGAGCAAAGTGATGTTATCGAGCCAATTTGTTATCTTCTTGGATACCTAGTGTCTCTCAGAGAGAGCTAAATATGCCCACGGCCACTTTGCTGTGAGGCCTGAGTAATGTAGTCGGTGGTATAGACACACTGCTCTGCTGGAACACACGCCTTGGGCTTTGCTGGCTGCATTACATATAGCAATTACTCCCCCAGGGATACATCGAATGGTGGGTGGATAATCTAGAAAAAAAAGCGCTGATGTGCAATGATGCTGTACAGGACCACTTATTCTATTCAAGTGGGCGCAAAACAGTTACATAAAGTATTATTTTGAGTCTTGGTTAATTTCAGGATCTAGAAAAAGCAGTGTTCCTACCCAAAAGGGGAAGATCTTAAGGTCGAGGGACCCTGAAGATATCACCTGGTGCAGTGGTTCTCAACCCCACGAAATCTGGTGCCTCTCATTTATTGCAAATATTTTTTCATTTCCCCCTTTACTATCCCAAATTAAAATTGCTATATAATGTAATGCCCAGTGTCCAAAATCAATTATAATGCTTTCACTGTGCCACAGGTCAGGTTCCCCAGGAAAAAGAACTTGAGATGGTGTTTGGGGACATACTCTTGGAATCAACAGTTGTGGGAGGGAGATGGAAGCAGGGTTGGGCAGAGGGAAAAGTTGGGTCAAGCTGCCATGCAATTCCATAAATTACCCAGCAGATCCCACAGGGAGATCTGGAGCAGAGTGATCTTGTAGAATGGTGCCTAACTGGGGCCTTATTATTCCCCAGTGACCAGTAAGTGGATGAGGGCTCCTCCTATGGAGGAGTCATGGGTCAGGACCTTGGAAGAGGCAGTCCTTTTAAGATAGGAGCAATTGTGGGGAGGTGGTGGTGACCCTAAGCCCTGGCTGCTCATGGTCAATACTCTAGGCTGCTGGGGAGGTCCTGAAGTGGGGATCTCAGTGGTGCCCGCAGGGTCCAGCACAAACTAATAGAAAGGAAAAATAAAAGGAAAGTAATTTATAATAAAAGTGTGTGTATTTTTGGCATGGCCAAACTAAAAGATAGTTCTAAGTCTGATACAACTATTTGTAATGAATGAGTTTGAGCTTCAGAGAAATAAGACAATACTCAACTGAATATTTTCAACACTTTTTCTTTATATTTGACATTTTGAAATAAAGGCAAGGTAAGTACATTTGTATCGATACACAAAATGTGACAGTTACTTATGCAGACCCATGCCTTGTCCTCAGAGATTTACCCAAAGGCTGGTCAATTTCAAACAAAACGAAGTATTTACACACAATGGTTGCATTCTTGAAAATGTCAGTGTATTAAAACTGTTAAAAATACCTTGCATGTATATGTTAAATGGAGTTAGATATTAGGCTCAGATAATTATATCATGTGGTTTTTCACTTGCATGATTGGACATTTTAAATTTGGGCAGAAGTTAGGGAAATTTGTCATGGGGACCATATCCCACACATTGCAGGATGTTTACTGCCTCTGGCCCCACCCACTAAATGCTAGTGGTACCTCCCCATCAGTGTGAAAATCAAATACTCCCACAGATTTCCATATGGTTCCAGGGGTATACCCCTTCATTTGAGAATTGAGTTAGTCAATCCTCTGCTTCTCAAGAATTTTTAAAGCAAACTTTTTTAGGCAACCTTCATAGGTCCCCATTTCAACAAAGTGGTCCAAAGTAAGGAGGCTACACGGCGGCCACATGACCACATAGTGCAGACCAAACTCACACCTGGGTTCCTGCAGTCTTGAGTGTTGGCTTCTCTGGCCTTCCCATAAGTCCTGGGTTCGTTGCTCTCAAGTGTTTGAGCCCCAAGTACGTTATCAAATTCACAGCTGGATTTGTCAATGACTGACTCATTCACTGACTAACATTTGGGAAGGGCTGTGTGCATCTTGAGATCCTTTACTTGGTAGGGTTTTTCTTGTCCACTATGTCTGCCCTCTTGCTTCTTGCTGTGACAAAGCTTACTCAGCTTACCCTTGGTGAGAATTTGCATTTAGAAGAGATGGATGTATTTTATCTGTGCGCCTGAATAACATACAGACAGATGAGTCACACATGGTCAAATTTCAGGAGAAGACAGAGGACTCCTGGGGGAAATAAATCTATCATACCTGTGTAAATATAAGCAGGGAAAATGGTTTCTTGTGAGCTTGATTTGAACCACATTAGTCTGGTGAATTCCATATATTCCTTCCCCCCACCCCAATCTCTGTGGGCTCCAGCAAACATAGCAGATGTAACCCACCTGACAGGAATGATGAGGAATGTCAGACTGAGAACCAAGGAAACGAATTAGAGAAGGGGAAAGATTTCTAAACTGATCTGAAATACAAGACAATAGCAATGCCAATTCAAAAATTGACAAAGAGAACCTCTAATGTGAATGATTTTTATACAGAATGTTTTATGCTAATTCAGAGGTTAGGGTTTCATCTTAAAGTGCTTATGCAGGCAAAACTGACACCAATGATGGTTCAGACTGCATAAGAGATTTCAAGACTCTGGAAATGACTGCCTGAGCCTTGGAGTCATTTGCATTCAGAAGAGTTGCTGAAGATGGATGTGCTTTATCTCTGCACCTGAATAACATACAGACAAGTGTTAGTCTTTGTTTATGAATATTTTCCATTACCCTTCATTTTCCAACATATGGCAAACATTTCTTATTGTTTTGCTCCATCCCCTCTTCAACACACTGCCAGAAACAGCTGGCACATATCTTTTAATGTTTTTACTGATGACTTTTCTGATGCACTGGGTTTCTTCTTATGATTAGAGTGAAAAAATTATTGATCTACCAAAGACATTAGTTCATGGTTGCTGAGATGCCTGAGTGTATTTTAAATGAATAATCAATCACATTGCTGATTTCACCTCAGAAAATGGGCATCTTAGGAATTTTCAGAATTAATATTGACATAAGCACCATTCCATACTCAAAGGATCGCCACATGATAATGTTCTAAATTGTGGTATTATAACGTTGTAGACTTCACTTATCCATATTTCATCAGAAAATGTGATGCTCAAAATCGTGGGTACACAGGTCATTTAAGAAAACCTTGTTAAATCTGATATAGTGAAGCCTTACTAATAAAGGAGTGAAGGACATGCCATCCCAAAATATGCTGCATTGTTACATTCATTATTCTGAGTTGAAAATATTGGGGAAATTATAGTTTCAGAAAGGGCTGGCTGACCTGTCTGTTGTTGCATGCAGCCAGCCAGAAAGATCACTCCAGGGGGGAGGCCTTTCCTGTACCAGAGCGAGAAAATAGACCTTATCACCAGAAGACTGGGAATTAGGGCTACAATGGACCCGAATAAACAAACTTCCCAAAGTAACCCTTATCATCTACTGCTTTTATACTCCCCCATATATCTCCTAGGGACTCCTCTAGAATTTATGTCCCTGGCCAGTTCCCCTTTGTCCTGTCATTTCTTCACAAATTTATTGTTCTTTGTCTAAAAAGTATAAAAGCATCGTGCTTTGGCCAATTCTTTGGACTTCACTCTTAAAGTGGAGACGCCAGGTACATGTAAAACTAATGAAACTTGGGCTGGTTGTGGCTGGCTCATGCCCATAATCCCAGCTACTTGTGAGGCCAAGACAGGAGGATTGTTTGATTGCAGGAGTTTGAGACCAGCCTGGGCAATATAGTGAGACTCTAAAAACAAAAACAGACAAGCAAAAAACCCCTGCAAAACAAAAACGTATATGCTTTACTCTTGCTAATCTGCCTTATGTCAGTTTAGTTCCTAGACACAGTCAAAGAGTTCACATGAGAGCTAAGAGGGAGTGGGGGCAATGGACATGGAGGTGGTCTCTCTCTCTCTCCTACACTAATTTCAGTTTAATTTTGATTTTACACAACTTTTCTGAGGTTTTGGAAAATAAAAGCAAATCTGAGTAAGGACTCAAGATTTTCAAGGATTTTTCAAGTGCACATTGAAGAAGCAGGGCCATCACATTTGGTGGTACAGGTTATGCATGATACACTTGCTGATGTGATGGGGCGGTCCACTGAAACCAACATATGCAGATGAACCTGGACTCCTTGGAAGTCAGCACCTTCAAATGTCTTACATTCGTATTCTAAAACCTCCTACTGGCCGGGTGCGGTGGCTCACGCCTGTAATCCCAGCACTTTGGGAAGCTGAGGCGGGTGGATCACCTGAGGTCAGGAGTTCAAGACCAGCCTGACCAACATGGTGAAACCCAGTCTGCACTAAAAATACAAAATTAGCCGGGCGTGGTGGCTCATGCCTGTAATCCCAGCTACTCCGGAGGCTGAGGGAGAAGAATTGCTTGCACCAGGAAGGCGGAGTTTGCAGGTAGTGCCATTGCACTCCAGTCTGAGCAACTAGAGTGAAACTCTGTCTAAATAAATAAATAAATAAATAAATAATTAAAACCTCCTCCTTACCTCTGTTAGATTCTCGGGAATACATACTAATGTGGACAGATACATTGTGGCAATTCTCTAGTACTTCACATGAGAGAAACGTTACTATTGGAATCCTCCCAAAGTAGGTTAAATCGAAATAAATGAATAAAAATCATAGTCAACCAGAGTAATATTTGGAATAAAAGTAAAGGAGACTCAGAAACTAATTTTGAAGGTAATTGCAAATGAGGACTCTAAGAAAATGTTTTCAGTGAAATCAATGTACAACTTTCCAAGTAGTTATTTAAAAAAAAAAAAAAAACCCACATGCCTGCTTTTTTTTTTTTCCTTTGAGATGGAGTTTTGTCCTTGTTGCCCAGGTTGGAGTACAATGGCGCGTATCAGCTCATTGCAACCTCTGCCTCCCGGGTTCAAGAGATTCTCTTGCCTCAGCCTCCCAAGTAGCTGGGGTTACAGGCATGTGCCACCATGCCCAGCTAATTTTTTTGTATTTTTAGTAGAGATAGGGTTTCATCATGTTGGTCAGGCTGGTCTTGAACTTCTGACCTCAGGTGATCCACCCGCCTTGGCCTCCCAAAGGGCTGGGATTGCAGGTTTAAGCCACCACGCCCGGATCCATGCCTGCCTTTTTTTTTTTTTTTTTTAATAAAATGTTCTCATTACTTAATATTTTTATTTTTAATTTTCTATGCTTCTATGGATGAGAATATTTGACATCTATATGTATAATTGACACCTATAACTTAGTCAAATACTTTCTTGGGCTGGTGATTAAACCAAAGAGAATAAATTCAATTTTATCTCTTCTTTTGCCTCTGCTTGCACATTGTGTATGCATGTATGTGCTCATAGGTACACACACACACACACACACACACACACACACATATATATATACACACACACGTATGTCTCCTTTATATACATGTGTATGAATAGGAGTATATAAACAAAGGTATATACATGTGTATTATGATTGTATATGTATTTTTATATACACCATCATGCATCACTTAACAATGGAAATACTTTCTGAGAAATGTGTTGTTGGGTGATTTTGTCATTGTGCAAACATCATAGAGAGTATTTGCACAAACCTGAATGGTATACCCTATTACATACCTAGGGTGTATGGTATAGCCAATTGTTCCTAGGCTACAAGCCTGTATATCATGTTACTGCAGGCAAAATTGTAACACGATTTGAGTATCTAAACATAAAAAAGGTATAGTAAAAATACAGTATTACAATCTTATATGACCAACATTGTATAGGCAGTCTGTTGCTGACTGAAACATCAACATGCAGTGTATGACTGTACATAAAACACATACATATAGAAAAGAAAGGAGGCAAGCTATAAGAACATAAGCAAGAAAAGACTGTATGTCCAGTAAAAGGGTACGTTGTGGTCAGTTTTAGAGTGGTTGAGTTAATTTGAGATAAAAATGAGTTATATTTAAAGAAGTATCTGAAATGAAAGTTGTATTATTTGTGTTATGGTCACAGGTCAGAATTAATATAAATGGTTCTATATGTTAAAACATTTTAAAGCAAAAACTGAATTTCTTTTTTTCTTTTTCTTTTTTAGATGGAGTTTCGCTCTTGTCACCCATGCTGGAGTGCAATGGCATGATCTCAGCTCACTGCAAGCTCTGCCTCCTGGTTTCCAGTAATTCTCCTGCCTCAGCCTCCCAAGTAGGTGGTAATACAGGCGTGCACCACCACACCCGGCTAATTTTTATATTGTTAATAGAAACAGGGTTTTGCTATGTAGGCCAGGTTGGTCTCAAACTTGTGACCTCAGATGATTTACCCTCCTTAGCCTCCCGAAGTGCTGGGATTACAGGTGTGAGCCACTGCGCCTGGCTGAAATTTTTTTTTAAATGATAAAAGTGGGCTCATTGAAAATAAAAAAGAACATGAAATATTAAAGAGAAAATCAATCTAATAAAACATGTGAAAATTGTCAGTTTCACAGAAATGTAAATTAAAATACTATCCTTTCTTGTTTTTCATTTTTGAAACGTTTTCTTTTTTTTTGAGATGGAGTTTTGCTCTTGTTGCCCAGGCTGGAATGCAATGGTGTGGTCTTGGCTCATTACAACATCCACCTCCCTGGTTCAAGTGATTCTTCTGCCTCAGCCTCCTGAGTAGCTGGGATTACAGGTGTCCGCCACCACACCTGGATTTTTTTTTTGTATTTTTAGTAGAGAGGGGGTCTCACCACGTTGGCCATGCTAGTCTCAAACTTCTGACCTCCGCCTGCCTCAGCCTCCCAAAGTGTTGGCGTTACAAGCGTGAGCCATTGCGCCCAGCCTTATTTTGTTTTTAATTGACACATTATAATCGTACATATTTATGGGGTACATTGTGGTATTTTGATGCATATATACACTGATAAGATGATCAATCAGGGTAATTAGCATATCCATTAGTCTCAAAAGCTTGTTATTTCTTTCTGGTGGGAACATTCAAAATCCTCTCTTCTAGGTATTTTGAAAATATGCAATACATTATTATTTACTTTAGTCACCCTACTGTGCAATATCACACGAGAACTTATTTCTCATATCTAACTGTAAATTTGTACCTTTTCACTATCCTCCCCTCATCTCCCTTCTTTTCTCTCCCCAACCTCTGGTAACCACTATTCTACTCTCTACTTTTTTTTTTTTGAGACACAGTCTCTGTCATCCAGGCTGGAGTGCAATGGTTCGATCTCGTCTCACTGTAATTCTATCTCTTGGGTTCAAATTATTCTCCTGCCTCGGCCTCCCCAGTAGCTGGGATTACAGGTGCCTGCTGCCATACCTGGCTGATTTTTGTATTTTTAGTAGAGACGGGGTTTCACCATGTTTGCTCAGGCTGGTCTGGAGCTCTTGACCTCAGGTGATCCACCTGCCTCGGCCTCCCAAAGTGCTGGGATTACATGCATGAGCCACCATGCCCAGCCTGTACTCCCTACTTCTATGAGATCAACTTTTTAAGATTCCACATAAGTGAAATAGTGTGGTATTTGTTCTGTGCTTGGCTTATTTTACATAACTTAATGTCTTCTACATTTATGCATGTTGTCTCAAATAAAGGATTTCATTCTTTTTACAGCTGAAGAGTATTCTGTTGTACATATATACCACAATTTTTTAACACATTCATCCACTGATGGACACTTAGGTTGATTCCGTATCTTGGCTATTGTGATTAGTGCTGCAATAAACATGGGAATGTAGATACCTCTTCCACACACTGATTTCCTTTTCTTTTGATATATAGCCAGTGGTGGGATTCTTGGTTCATATGATGGTTTTATTTTTAATTTATTGAGGAACTCTATACTGTTGTCTGTAATGGCTATATAAATTTACATTCCCACCACAGTGTACGAGTTCCCGTTTATCCACATCCTCGTGACATTTGTTTATTTTTTTTCTTTTTGATAGTAGCCATTCTAACTGGGGTTAGATGTGGTTTTGGTTTACATTTCCCCGACGCTTAGTGATATTGAGTACTTTTTCATAACCTGTTGGCCATTTGTATAACTTCTTTTGAGAAATGTCAGTCTTTTGTCCATTTTAAAATCAGATTTTTTTTTCGCTATTGAGTTGTTTGAATTTCTTACATATTCTGGATAGCAATCTCTTGTTAGGTGCATAGTTTGTGAATATTTTCTCCCATTCTGTTGCTTGCCTTTCCACTCTATGGCTTGTTTCCTTTGCTGTGCAGAAGTTTTTCGGTTTGATGTAATCCTGTGTGTCTATTTCACTTTTGTCGCCTGTGCTTTTGAGGTCTTATTAAAAAAATTATTGCCCAGACCAACGTCATGAAGTATTTCCCCTATGTTTTCTTTTAGGTAGTTTCATAGTTTGAGGTCTTATTTTAAGTCTTTAATCTGTTTTGATTTGATTTTTGTAAGTGATAAGAAATT
Source organism: Colobus angolensis palliatus (assembly GCF_000951035.1). Lineage (NCBI taxonomy): Eukaryota > Metazoa > Chordata > Mammalia > Primates > Cercopithecidae > Colobus > Colobus angolensis. Next base: position 5,358,870 of record NW_012118376.1, read on the forward strand.
GGGGTCTAGTTTCATTGTGCATGTGGATATCCAGTTTTCCCAGTACCATTTATTGAAGACACTTCTTTCCTTAGTGTGTTTTCTTGGTGCCTTTGTGAAAACTCAGATAGCTTTAAATGAATGAATTGATATCTGGGTCATCTATTCTGTTGCATTGGTCTGTGTCTGTTTTTCTGCCAATATCGTGCTGTTTTGCCTACTACTGTTTTGTGGTATATTTTAAAGTCAGTTCGTGTTTCGCCTTCAGTTATGTTGTTTTGCTCAAGAATGCCTTGGCTGTTTGGGATATTTTGTGGTTCCATACAAATTTTAGGATTGTTTTTTCTATTTCAGTGAAAAATGTCATTGGCGTTTTGATAGAGATTGCATTAAATCGGTAGACAGTTTTGGATAGTTTGGACATTTTAACATTAATTCTTCTAATCCATGAACTCAGGACATCTTTCCATTTATTAGTGTCCTGTTCAATTTTTTAAAAATCAGTGTTTTATAGTTTTCATTGTAGAAAAATTAGACAACTTTCTTGGTTAAATTTATTCCTATGCATTTTATTATTTTTGTAGCTATTATAAATGGGATTGCTTTCTGATTTCTTTTACAGATAGTTCGCTGTTGGCATATTAAAATGCTACTAATTTTTCCCTGTTCTCCTTGCTTCTCAACAGATGCCACAGAATTTTAACATAAACATAATATTTACAAAAGCTGTGTCACAATGGGGAAAATGTTTATGATGGGATGTTAAATAAAAATAAAATAGTACTGGGAGTTATACGTCTAGTGTTGTCCTGCAACTTTACTGAATTCATTTGCTGGTTCTAACAGGCGTTTGGTGGAGTTTTCAGGGTTTTCTATATATAAAATCATGTTGCCTGCAAACAGGAATAATTTGACTTCCTCCTTTTCAATGTGGATGCCCCTTATTTTTTTCTTTTGCCTAATTTCTCTGGCTAAGACTTCTAGTACTGTGTTAAATAGAAGTGGGGAAAGTGGACATCTGTGTCTTGCTCCTGATCTTTGAGGAAAAGCTTTCAACTTTTCTTTACTCAGTACGATGTTAGCTATGGGTTTGTTGCATATGTGTTCATTGTGTTGAGATATGTTCCTTCTACACATATTTAGGGTTTTTATCATGAAGGGATGTTGAATTTTATTAAACACTTTTTCTGTATTTATTGAGATAATCATATGTGGTTTATCTCTCATTTTGAATGTGATGTATTCAGTTATTGACTTACGTTGAACCACCCTTGTATCCCTGGGATGAATCCCACTTTATCGTGGTGAATGATCTTTTTAACATGCTGTTGGATTTAGTTTGCTATTATTTTGTGGAGGATTTTTGCATCTATGTCCATCAGGGATATTGGCCTACAGTTTTCTTTTTTTTGTTGTGTACTTGTCTGCTTTTGGTATCAGGGTAATGTTGGCCTTGTAAGGTACAAACTAAGACAAAATATCATCCTTTCTTTTTTTTTTTGTCCAAGAAATTAGTAAAAGTTACGCTTAGTAAATGTTGAGAGAGAGTGAGAGAGAGAGAGAGAGAGAGAGAGAGAGAGAGAGCTGACAAGGGTGGGTGCTTTCATACATTGTCAAGGGGAGTACACATTGATATTCTGTTTGAAAACACAATTTGAACTATATACATTTTAGGAATCTTTAAAAGTTTTATGCGTTTGACCCAATTTTGCAACATCTAAGAGTCCTTACTATGAAAGTAATCCCACTGATTAAAAAAACTTCTAGTTAAGGCCGGGCATGGTGGCTCATGCCTGTAATCCTTGCACTTGGGGAGGCTGAGGCAGGTGAATCACCTGAGTATGGGGGTTTGAGACCAGCCTGGTCAAAATGGTGAAACCCCGTCTCTACTAAAAATAAAGAAACTAGCTGGGTATGATGGTGTGTGCCTGTAGTTCCAGTTACCTGGGAGGCTGAGGCAGGAGAATTGCTTGAACCCGGAGGTGGAGGTTGCAGTGAGCCAGATGGCACCACTATACTCCAGCCTGGGCGACAGAGTGAGACTCTGTCTCAAAAAGCAAAACCAAACCAAACCAAGCCAAACTAAAACAAAACAAAACACATTTCTAGTTAAAAGGAATGTTAATGGGAGCCCTAAATGTCCCACCACAGAAGACTGGTGAGGCAAACAATGACATATTCACTTCATGAAATATTGTACAATTATTTAACATAATGTTTACAAAAGGCATGTCACAATGGGCAAAATGTTTATGATGGCAAGTTAAGTAAAAATAAAATGTCACTCAGTTGTATGTGGAGTGTGAAATCAGTCATATTAAAAAGAAGAAAAAGTAAAACCCAAAAATAATGTGTAAAAAAGGCTGAAAAGAATTATATCCAACGATAGGCTATGATTTTATTTGGATAATGATGTACCTCTTTTTTTCTTACTTTTCTAATTTTCTTTATAAAACAAAACCTACTTCTAAAATCACAATTCATTTATTAGTTCTTTTTGGTGGAGTCTTCAGGCTTTTCTATATATAAAGTCATGCTGCCTGCAAACAGGAATGATTCGACTTTCTCCTTTTCAGTGTAGATGCCCCTTATTTTTTTCTCTTGCATAATTTCTCTGGCTAAGACTTCTAGTACTGTGTAAAATAGAAGTGGTAAAAGCGGACATCCGTGTCTTGGTCCTGATCTTTGAGGAAAAGCTTTCAATTTTACTCAGTACGATGTTAGCTATGGGTCTGTCGCATATGTGTTTATTATGTTGAGATTATGTTCCTTCTACACATATTTAGGGTTTTTATCATGAAGGGATGTTGAATTTTATTAAACATTTTTTTCTGCGTTTATTGAGATAATCATACGAGTTTAAAACCTACCCAATAATAACATACTAAGTAGGCTAAGATAAGTGAATGGTGAAGCTCCTATTCTGATGTCAGATGAAAAATCCTACCTTTAAGGGAAATGGGTGAATTTTCCAAAAACTTTCAACATTGATATGGTTTAAGCTGAGTCATTACAATTAAATATGAGGTGTAAAATGGACAATTATCTAGTTGTGTTTGTCACTTTGTATCCTTTTTGGTTGCCTGAGATGGTTCTGTTTACCAACCACCAGTGAGCCGCCATTTACCCCATGTTGTGTGAGTAAGCCAGACTCCTGGATACCTGCAGAAACTGGATTCTCAAGCCACTCCTAGACCATTCTGAGAATTAATTTCTAGAAACTCATTATTGCCTGTCTTCCTAAGGGCCCAATTTCATCAAATCTGATATTTCCTGTTCTCTTAAAATTATGCCTACAGCTATCAGTAACATCGGAAGTTACAGCTAGAAAAATTAAAGAGATCTTAGCTACAATGAGCAAACTAGTCTGAGGATCTTCAAGGATGAGAGGAGAAAGGCATTACCAGACAATAGTTTTGGAAACTCCTTTTGCATTGCTTGGTTGGAGAAAGGCCTGGCTTTGCCCTTTTCCCCTTCTCCTGGCTAGTGCCTACTCATCCTTAGGTCAAATTATACATTGTCACTTTCTCATTGATGCTTTCCTTGACTCCCAAACTAGGATAGACCTTTACACTTTTTACAGCACCCTGTCCTTCTTCTTCCTAGGACTTGTAATTAGTACTTATTTTATTTATTTATTCAGACAGGCTCTTGCTCTGTTGCCCAGGCTGGAGTGCAGTGGTTCAATCATGGCTCAGTGTACCCTCGACCTCCTGGACTCAAGGGGTCCTCCCACTTCCGCCTCTGGAGTAGCTGGGACCACAGGCACGTTCCACCACACCCGGCCCAATACTTACTTTTAAACCTTTCTGCCTGCTGGACTCTGAGCTCAAAGAGAGCAGAGATCTTAATCTAGATTTTTAAATCGTGTCCCCAGTACCAAGAACAAGAGCCTGGTATGCCCTAGGTGCTGAGTAAATATTTGTTTAATGAATGAGTTTTCCGGTATGATCTGCTAAGTCTACTAAAGAATTACTAAGATCTACCAAAGAACTGTTGGCACAAAATGAAGTAGGGGTGGAGCTGGAACTATAACTACTAAAAGCTTTATTATTTTTCTTTCTTCTTTAACATTTTTGTTGTTTTTATTCCACGTGTGTGTGTGTGTGTGTGTGTGTGTATAATATTATTTCTCTGGCACTGAGTTGAAGAAGATTGGACTTGGCTTTTTGTGCTTGAGGTTGTTGGAAATATACTTTGGTGGTTTCCTCTACTATGAGAATAGCAGACATTTGGAACCCTTCCCAAAGTACAATCTAAATACTCCTTAGACAACTTCATCCACTTGTGCGGTGCTTTTATGTAAAGTTTAGCACAACCTAAGAAATGCACGTGAAGGCATTGTATGATTTGGCCTGTCTGTGAATCCTGAGACCCCAAAGTCTCTCTTTCCTAAAGTTCACAATAAACCACTTCACTTAGCACATCTGTTATTCTGCCACCTCCACTTCCTGGCCTTTTTAGAAGCAAAATTCTTGGAATTTATCTTACAGGCACAAATTACCTTGTAATTCTTTGCACTTACTTAGTAGCTATTGAACATGTAACTACAGAGCTTAACAATTACCATATACTGTAATCATGCAAAGATTTTAATCTTTCAAATTAGATCTCACCTCCACACTGGGGAAGAAAAGGGAATTTACAGGATAATTAGCTCATGGGCCAGTTGGCACTTCCAGTCATTGTCAGGAAGTCCTCTGCATGAATGGTCTTAAGGTACCATTTATTTTTTATTAAGAGCCATTTCTTAAAACTATTTTGCATGCTTCAAATAAAAGAAACTAGAGCAAATGCTTTCCACAAGCTGAGCAGCCTTTTTCCTGTAATGAACATTGGGCAGTGGTGGATAAATAATTGATCCTCCACATATAACAAGAGACCCAAGTCAAAATGTAAAAGTAATGGCTGGACACGGTGGTTCATGCCTGTAATCCCAGTGCTTTGGAAGGCCAAAGTGGGAGGATAGCTTGTGGCCAGGAGTTTGAGATCAGCCTGGGCAAAAACATAGCAAGACCTTATATTTGAAAAAAAAACAAAAAACAACCCCATGAAAAATTAACCAGGCGTAGTGGTGCATGCCTGTAAGTTGTAGCTACTCAGGAGGCTGAGGCATGAGGACTGCTTGAGGCTAGGAGTTCCAGGCTGCAGTGAGCTGTGATTGCACCACTGCACTCCAGTCTGGGCAATAGAACAAGACTGTTTCTAAAAAAAAAAAAAAAAAAAAAAAAAATTAAAGTAAGATGCCCCACTGTGCTCTGCTGTGCCCCCTACACCCACTCAAAGCAGCCAGATCTGTATGTATTCTTTATGAATTGGTTTCACAGAACTTTGGGGAAAGAGAGCTTTGAGTTGCAGAGCTACCTACTCTTACTCCAAACCAGAGGCGCTCCACCCTGCTGACGGGAGTGGATTGTGCCTATCTCACTCTGCATTCAGTGACCATGTTTGTAACTTGAAATTGACCATGGTCGGGTGCAGTGGCTCATGCCTATGATCCCAGCACTTTGGGAGGCCAAAGCGGGCAGATCACTTGAGGTCAGGAGTTCGACACCAGCCTAGGTGATATGACACAACCCCATATCTACAAAAAGTACAAACATTAGCCAGGGGTGATGGCATGTGCCACTCCAGAGTGAAACCTTGTCTTGAAGAAAAAAAAAAAAAGAAATTAGTCACAGCAGCACTAATTACACCTTGAAAATCTGGCTTGTTATATATTTCCAGCACATCCATCTTAAACCAGTTCTAAACTTAGCTTTAGCAGAGAGAAAGAGAGACAGGAAAGTACAAAAAGAATAAGAAAGGGAGGAGAGAGATAGTCGTGAAGACACACACGCACACACATCCAGTAAAACAACCTAGTAGAGGAGTCCCTGGCCCAGAGCAGGTGCTTAACAAGTATGAATTTCTCCTTTTCTTTGACAGCAGAGATAAGGAATGAGGACCAAGAAGCTACTACAGCAGTGAGTGGCTGTGGGGGGTCTTTATGCCTTTTGAGTCAATTGTCTCTGATAAATGTGGCATTTTCAGGGTTTGACCTACAAAAGTGAGGAGGCCAAGAGGAATGTGATCAGGAAAGGTGGGCGAGTTAGAAAGACAGGTGGTGCTGTTCTGCATCGGCTCCCATGGCAGGAGACTAGCCAGAGCAGGGAAATATGCAGGAAATTCAGCTATAAGTGCACAGGGATTGCTGGGGACTGCCTTCAGGGCTTTGGGAAGGCTCAGAGCAACTCTTTCCTAGAGATATAATTGAACTTAGTGATTTTTCAACTTTGCAATCTTATTAGAAGACATAAACCATTCTTTATTCACTATGATAAAGAGAATCATCAGGAAGAAATTATATCGCCAATCAAAAAGTGTTCTTGTGAGCTTATTATGTGGCTTGTCCTCAAGCTGGTACTGCAGAGTGCAGGAGTAAGATAGAGCCTCTCTGAGCTTCCATGTTTGCTAATGTAATTCTTTATATTATTATGAGCTCCATTGCCATCATCAGTAAAATTATAGTACTGCTAATAGAGATCCACAATAATAAATTCTCTGCTATGATTTTACACTTATTCATCCTTAGAGCTGGACTCCATGGGTCTTGTTTCCGTGTGTCTCATCAGGGCAAAGCTAATCCACAGAAAATGGTAAGACAGTAATTAATCGCTGGGTAGTTTGATAGTCACGAAAAAGTCCAGTATGTAGAGAAGGGAGGTAGCACTGTGGGCAGGTAATTTTTTTCTTTTTCTTTTTTGACAGAGTCTCGCTCTGTCGCCCAGGCTGGAGTGCAGTGGCGCGATCTCGGCTCACTGCAAGCTCTGCCTCCTGGGTTCACGCCATTCTCCTGCCTCAGCCTCCCAAGTAGCTGGGACTACAGGCACCCACCACCACGCCCGGCTAATTTTTTGTATTTTCAGTTGAGACGGGGTTTCACTGTGTTAGCCAGGATGGTCTCAATCTCCTGACCTCATGATCCGCCTGCCTCGGCCTCCCAAAATGCTGGGATTACAGGCCTGAGCCACCGCGCCCAGCCAGGTAACTCTTATTTTAAAATTGATTATTAATTTATTATTATTATTGTACAAATAGGATCTTGCTATGTTGCCCGGGCTGGTCTTGAACTCCTGGCCTCAAGGAATCCTCCCATCTCAGCCTCCCAAAGTGCTGAGATTACAGGTGTGAGCCACTGAACCCAGCCCAGGTAATTCTTAAAGACCATGTAATAGAATCTTTCTGAGCTTCCATGTTTGCTAACGCATTTCTTTATATTATTATGAGCTCCATTACCATCATCAGTAAAGTGATAGTACTGCTACAATAATAAATTCTTTGCTATGGTTATAGACTCATTCATCCTTAGAGCTGCACTCCAAAGCACAACATATGCGAGGTATTTTAAATCCCTGCTTTCTACTCCCTGAGTCAAGTTCAGTACCTTGTCTTCAACTTTTTATCCTATCAGTAGCAGAGCCAGTGGAAAAACAAAACAAAATAAAACACAAGCCTCTACTTGTGATCACTGGCTCAAATGAAATAATTTGAAGACCAATATCAGATTTGAGGATAGAAGTTAGCACAGGGAAGTTCCAAAATGCCAGAGGAGAAGAGAACAACCAAGAAAGTTATATATATATACACTAATTGATGTGGAACGGATTTCCTCTGTGGACCTTCAGACAATAGGGAGGTATGAGGACCATATATGGGAAAATTGGAAGTCAAGATAAGTTGAGATTAAGGTGAGCACATGGATTTCGGTCTCAGCAAGGAGCAATTCTGGGAATGTTTTAGAGATAGCGCCAGGCAGGCCAGCTGAGGAAGTGGCTGTGGGAACTCGGTATAAGTTCAAGGGTCAAAGACAGCTTTTAGATTTGAGGCCTTGGGAACAAATTACAGGAAAGAAATAAAGGAAACAAAAAAGATATTTTTATTTTCCAAAGAAGAAATTTAACTGGAACAATATCAGAAAATAAAGACAGGAAGGATGAGTGTGTTTTAAAAGTGTCAGAGAAGATGAACAGGGCAGAAATGTCAATTTAAAAGCAGTCATCATCATCAGAAAAATTAAGTATTTAGCATTTTGGAAAATAGGAAACTTAAATATCAAAGTATAAAAGAAAATCTAAACCTAGAATAGCTCCAAAACTGCATGGGCAATACGTTTTAGTCAAACTATTCAGAGAATATAGGGCAGAGCAAATTTCTAAGACAGAAATATATCAGTTGTTTCCTATCACACTGCTGTGCAGACAGGTCATGACAACTAGTTTGACCAAAAGATACTGTTAAAATGGTTCTTGGATGGACCAGATCACTGTGTCCAGGAGAAGATAGGGATTCAAGTCCTGAATCCATTCATTCCATTTTTCTTTCACTCATTTAACACATACTTACTGACTGCCTACTTCGTGTCCGTCTCTATGCCGTTGAGGATATGAAGATAAGACACACACAATCCTTGCCCTTGGAGGGCTCTCTGTCAAGCAGAAGAAACAGATGGCTTGGAAAATATGTAATTACAAAATAATGTAATGATGTGTTGTAATAAAAGAAAGTTCATAGGCAATTGCATTGCCTTTTAAAAAGAGACTCCCGTTTCATTTCTGAAATTATATGTTGCTTACCCTACATAAGAGAATTACCCAATTTCTTTACATTGCTCTGTGGGGACTCTGAGGGCAAAGGAAGGCTAAGTTAGAATCACTCGTCATCACGCAGAGAAAGCACAGATGTGACAGCGAGATACAAAGCTTGCCTCTGAAGGACATTTTTTGTTGGAGAAGCTTTCATTTTTATAGCATTCAACATAGTTCAATATTGAGCATCAGTGCTCTAAGAATACCAGCATTCTTCTTTATCTAGCAGAGCAGTTCTTGCCAGATGGCCTTTCCCTTTCGCACAATGACATATGTCATTGGCAAACACAAAGGCAAAATGCTCAATTGAAAAGTCAAAGATTCAGTCAATCAATAGGTCATCTTGTTAAATTGCAATCAAATAATAAATTTTATTAATTTTGGAATTGAAAAGATATATTTTGTTTTTCCAGAGAATTAATTAAATGAGAGGTGTTTTAGGGGTATTGTTTGGCCAACCAAACATACTTTTAGAATCGTGTTCAAGAAGGGCAAAGACAATACTTGTAAGCATTCTGGGTTGCGTTGGGGAGGTATACCATGTGATATATACATAGGGGATAGGATTTGATCTGTAGCATGAATTGATGATACAGGAAGAAGTTCTTTATCACAGGGTTTGTCTCAACTTCTGCCTCATGCCTTTAGCTGACTGGCTTCTTTCTATACACTTTATGGTGTGAAGAATATGCCATTTGTAAAGCCCAAATCAGAAATGATCTATGAACAGAAGCTGTGTGTATTCATACAAAATGATATTGAGAAACATTGGCCAGGCACCGCGGCTCATGCCTGTAATCCCAGCACTTTCAGAGGCTGAGGTGGGCAGATCACAAGGTCAGGAGTTCGAGACCAGGCTGGCCAACACCTTGAAACCCCGTCTCTACTAAAAATACAAAAAATTAGCTGGGCATGGTGGCACACAGCTGTAATCTCAGATACCCAGGAGGTTGAGGCACAAAAATTGCTTGAATCTGGGAGGCGGAGGTTGCAGTGAGCCGAGATGGTACCACGGCACTCCAGCCTGGGTGACAGAGTGACTCCGTCTCAAACAAACAAACAAACAAACGAAAAAGAAATGTTGCTTCAGGCCGAGCGCAGTGGCTCACGCCTGTAATCCCAGCACTTTGGAGGCTGAGGCAGGTGGATCACCTGAGGTCAGGAGTTTGAGACCAGCTGGCCAACATGGGGAAACCCTATCTCTACTAAAAATACAAAAATTAGCTGGCTGTGGTGGTAATGCACCTGTAATCCCAGCTGCTTGGGAGGCTGAGGCACGAGAATTGCTTGAGCCCAGGAGGTGCTGGTTGCAGTGAGGCGAGATTGCGCCACTGCACTCCAGCCTGGGAGGCAGAGCAAGACTCCGTCTAAAACAACAACAACAACAACAAAAAATGTTGCTCCAGAACTTTTTTCCCAGGAGACATTTTGATTGTCAATTGTGCCTAAATTGGTGTGAGTCTGTATGAGAGGCTCCAGCACACCACTGCTTGAAGCTCATGTTTATAGTAAGATGCTGTACTTAGTTTATTTTCATAGGGAGTGGTTGTAGCAAATGAAGATTATTGAGGGGAGGTATAAGACACTCTCAAGTTACCCCTTGGTGCTGCCCTTCTCCTATGGTCAGAACTCAGGAGAAACTGAATAGCATAAATCCCCCTCTTGAAATAATCTTAATGTCTATGAGCATCTTAAGGGATCCAAGTTCTGTTCAACTTAAACGTAGCATTTCTCAAATTTAAGTTACTACCAAAACCTGCCCCACCACCCTTCTGCCTTGTTGTTTCCCTGCCAAAGTCCTACTGACATTCCAAGGAAATTGTGTTTCTTAAAACAAGTCTGTGTGGGTACTCCCAAAAGAATTTTCAAAATCTACGTGTTCCCCTGTGAATATTTAAGTTAACAACTAAAATTTTTCATCATGGATTTAAAGAAGTTCACTCTCTGTTAATAGAAGATAGAAAACATTAAGCATATTATAATTTGAAATAAGATTAGAGCTGACTGTAGTGGAAATAAATATGATAGATTTGATAAAATAGATTTTAAGTATCTTTCTGAAACACCGAATCAGAATGAATTCAAATATAATTTTTACCTATGGGTTTTATTTTTAGAAGTTGGTCATTGTAGGAAACATTCCAGGAACATTAAATAATCAATGCCACAAATCTGTATGGCAGTTGATTATTTTGAATTCATTACCTTCAAAAAAGATCAAGGCTCATCCTAACAGAAAGAGCCAAGATGACGGGGAAAGACAGGAAGTCTGTGGGGTTAAGGGACCTTGATGAATCATTACCCTGCTACAGAAAGATATGGGATAGGTTAAGGGTATGGCTTTTTTTTTTCAAGTGTGATTATGGTTATTAGGCAGTTTTAGAAAAGACACCATACAGAAGTTGAGGATCTAGATATCGATTCCCTTAGAATGATCCACTTAGCGTATGGCCTTCCGTAAGTCTTTGTGGACCCCAGGGATGTGAATAGCTCTCTTTGAAGATGTCTGCCTTAGAGTTCACTTCTGGGTGCTGCTGCTGTCAGAAGCTCTCTTTGAAGACGTCTGCCTTCGAGTTCACTTCTGGGTGCTGCTGCTGTCAGAAGCTCTCTTTGAAGACGTCTGCCTTCGAGTTCACTTCTGGGTGCTGCTTCTCTCAGAGGCATGTGAACCAGAGCAACTCCATCTTGAATGGGTAAAATGAAGCTGAGACCTACCGGGCTGCATTCCCAGATGGTTAAGGCATTCTAAGTCACAGGATGAGACAGGAGGTTGGCACAAAATACAGGTCATAAAGACCTTGCTGATAAAACAGTTTGCAGTAAAGAAACTGGCCAAAACCCACCAAAACCAAGATGACGATGAGAGTGACCTCTGGTTGTCCTCACTGCTACACTCCCACCAGCACCCTGACAGTTTACAAATGCCATGGAAACATCAGGATGTTCCCTATATGGTCTAAAAAGGGGCAGCATGAATAATCCACCAGTTGTTGAGCATATTATCATGAAATAACCATAAAAATGGGCAACAAGCAGCCCTCGGGGCTGCTCTGCCTATGGAGTAGCCATTCTGTCATTCCTTTACTTTCTTTTTCTTCTTCTCCTTTTTTTTTTTTTAAAACCCATTTCAAATATGAGAGCAAGACAGAGTCTTGCTCTGTCACCCAGGCTGGAGTGCAGTGGCATGACCTCAGCTCACTGCAACCTCCGCCTCCTGGGTTCAAGTGATTCTCTTGCCTCAGTCACCTGAGTCGCTGGGATTACAGGCGCACCCCACCACACTCGGCTAAATTTTTATATTTTTGGTAGAGACGGGGTTCTACCATGTTGGCCAGGCTGGTCTCGAACTCTTGACCTCAAATGATCCTCCCTCCTCAGCCTCCCAAAGTGCTGGGATTACAGGTGTGAGCCACCATGCCCAGCCTATTCCTTTACTCTCTTAAAAAACTTGCTTTCACTTTACTGTAGGGACTCGCCCTGAATTCATTCTTGCACAAGATCCAAGAACCCTCTCTTGGGGTCCGGATTGGGACCCCTTTTCTATAACACGGTCACAGCATTGAGCAGTGACATCTGAATTGGTCTTTTGCCTAAGTCGCTTTTTGGTCCCCAGCCGTTTAGTTCCATAGCTCCCAAACTTTTTTCTGTATTATGAAGCAAACTTCACAGCTGATGGGAAGGTCCCTCCACAACACGGCCTTTGCTGAACTTTTCTTCCCCTCTTCTCAACCCCTTTCCCCAAGAGCACTTTGCTCCAGCTTCAGGGATCTACAGACTCTTTCCACTGCGCCTTTGTTCTCTGTCTGGGAATATTATTCTGCAGCTATCTGCTTCTTCCACCTATTGAGGAACAGTTTGACTCACCCCTCTGGGATGGCTTCTTGTTCAGAGTCTCTCTCCCTGTCCCCCTGTCCTTTGTTTCTACTTCCTGTGTCTCTTCTATATCTGTGTGCCTTGAATTATCATTGCCTGAACATGTATTGTGTCTCCTTCATTAGGTTCATGTCCAGAGCAGCAAGGACTACATTGTATTCACCTGTATGCCCTCCTGGCACCTAGCACAGGACTGGATAAATGTTGGTTGGCAGTCTTACCTAGTTTAAAACCATTTCGAATATTAGATGCACATGAATCTCCAGGAGGAATGTTGCTCATCCTTGTGCCTGGGGGACCTCTGCCTAAGGTGTTCGGCTCTTTGGCACTACCCATAGCTTGGGAAACCAGAGGAATAAAACATCTGTTTTCCCAACCTACCCTAACTGAAATGGCAGTGGTATGTGGGTGACTCACAATCTGGCTTATATTTGTGGAAAAGCTGTGAAATTTGCAGGGCTACCCTCAGCAACACAAAAGCAAATGAGTATCTCCTTTTATTAAGACAAAAAAAAAAAAAAAAAAATCTTCAAGCCCAAAGCATTGTAAGGAAAAGAAGACCTTAGTTTCCCCTAAAGGGTTTAACAAAGAATTTCCGTTTCTGTTGTCTATAGTATCCGTGTGGCAGGTCCCTAATCTTTTCTTTTTAAAATTTCTTTCAAAGGATGGTTAAAGAGTCTTTAATTAACTATTAAAACGAATGTTCTAACATGGAGGACAAGATTGAGAAAATCCCTTTAATTACTGGAACCAGATTTTCTCCTGATTTGTAAATACCAGTTTACTCCCCAACCAAATTTGGTTTTAATTAAACTGGTGGGAGGCATGATGAGTGCTGGAAAGTGCCTTAATTTGCATCGACCCCAGTTTCAATGAAGGTGGCTTAGGGGCAGAGATGAGAGGACCCTACAGTTTACTGTTTAAACTGGAAAATCAAGCAAAATGAGATTTGCTTTCCAAACCAGGAGCTCAAGGAAATGAGACACACCCTCGCCACCTCCAATTGATTCAAATACCACTGCTGCAGGATTACCACAGGGTCCTTCAGTGGTATGAGTTTATGAAGGAGCCATGCTTTTTTATTTATTTATTTATTTTTAAACATCTCTCTAGATACATTAGTGCGGCAAAACTAGGCTTATGGTTCTAATGGCAAAGAAAGAAAAACCAGAGTTTGCTCTACCCCTCTCTCAATTTAATGTTTAACATTCAATATGGTGCACAGTTTGTTGAGAAAATAAGGTACATGTTTTGTCATTCCCCTTATGGATTTCAGTCAACACATGGAGGTGTTTGAAATGATCTGCTAATCCAGTTTTCTTTCCTTGAACCATCTGGTTCAAATTCTGTCTACCTGCTTGGAGTGCACCAGTCTCGTCTGCATGTACATATAAGGAAGTCACAACTCATTAACAGTTTAGGGAAAATCCCTGTGGAAATATACAACTTTACTATTGTGGTAGGTTTCCTCTTGGGAGCAAATTAGATAGGACTTTGATATAAACCAAAGAAACTTGAGGGTTTTTGGAAGACATGAGTGGTCCTGAAAAAAAAATTAAACTAATTTAAAAGCTTTTATTTTAAATGGGAACAAGGTTATTGCCTAAAGTTATTGCTTAACATTAACTCACTCACACCATAGCTCAGCTGTATGTGGTCGAGTGCAGTGAGTGATGTACATAATGTAGCCTTACTAATTTCATCATGGCGCCCCTGACCTAATTTCAGGGATGATCATCCCAAAATAATAATTCCGTGGCAGATGTTTATTATTGACCAAGTCATCAGATCTACTCAATCTTCTTGTTGCCTCCATTTTACAGGCTGGAAAAGCTCAATACCCTCTTTTTCAGCCTCTCTTGAAGCCAGGCATATCCATGTCACATGATTTTGGCTAAAGAATTACAAGTCAAAACTTGCTGGAGGCTTCTGAAAAATATTTATTTCCTGATGAAAAGGAAAGGCAACACTGGATCTACCCTCCCCTTCCTAAACCCAAGAAGAAAGATTCAATGTAGATGTGATATCTACAACTCAGATAATCATCTTATCACTAAAAGGGAAAAGCTATAGAAATTGCAGACATCAGTCTGCCTTTGGTGAAGTACTGAACAGAAGTCAACCTCCTTCTAGATTTCTTCCTATTTAAGTCACTTTATTGATTAATTGCAGCTGAGAGCAATCCTAACTGATACAAACCCTTTACACTTGTATGTGCGCCTGAGAAAGAGCTTCCTGAGCATAATAACTTGTCAACTTTCCTTCTTCCACTAGGACATCTCCAGTGCTTGGGTTATCCGGGCAGTCCTGGGAAAAGGCATTTGGGCCTGAGCACTTGCTGGATGATATGGGAGAAGTTGAAGGAACAAGTCAAAGACCTCAGGAGAAAGATTAAGGATTATTCCCTGCCTCCACTACACCTATGCAAGAAGCGATCCAATTAGAATGTTCCAGTCTAACTAATTTATATGTTATGAGTGAAAATGAAAAGTCAGTTATTCGTATAATGACACCCTTCTCCTCCATCACAGGCCCAGTCTCTGATTCACTGACACACTTCTCTCCCACTACTTCTCTCTGCCTACTTCTCCAGCTGTTAGAAATCTCCTAATAAAGTCCATGCAATGGTTGATTTGCTTACTTATTTGTTTGTCATAGGTGAAGCTCGATGCCAATCAATACTCACTTCCTCCTTCCCTCCACCTTCCCATTTTTCCTAAGCACTTTGCCTCAGCACCACAGGTCTCATCTTACAGAGTTACTTCAAAGGTGCAACATCATCATCAGAAGTTATAGTGCATGCAGATTTATAGTATCTGACATGCTAGCCAAAAAAGAAAATCTTTGGTGATGAGGAAATAAAAAGAGAATCCTTAAGAGCAGTTGCAGATGTTGTATTTCCTGATTTAAAATAGGATATAATATCTCAAAGAAATATGCTGTCACAAACATTTTTACTCTTCCTGAATGGGATTTTGTTGGGGGTGGGGAGGAAAAAGAAAAAGTACTTCCTATTGACCTTACAGAATAGAATAGAAAATAAGGCTACAAAAATCTGACTGTGTTCATTTTGGGGTTTTCCCTAGAGGTGCGCTGCTCAAGGACAAAGAACTTTTCTAAGAGGAGGTTTTCCTCTGCCTGGCAAAAAAATTCCAAAGACAGACCCCCAATTCAGCAGGTCAAAGGTCCACTCCACCAAAACCTCCTTTGGGCCCAGAGGCGCTGCTTGGGCAGGAAATGGTAGATTTCCTCTTCAACAGGAAAACTGAGCAGGTTTGGGGAAGGGAGGCAGCTGTTTTTGACCACTCAAATTCAGAATGTAAATTGGGAGAGATCACCCAGAGCTGAGATCCCATCCCCAGGTCTGTGGGGAAGGGATAATGTGCCGCCTCTTTTTACAAATACCACGTTAGCCCTACTAGAAATGCCTAGTGGGAGGCGCTGGTTACATTCTGCAGAGCTTAGTGGCCGAATGCCCTGGGGACAGTGTTCCCCAAAATGCATTTTGGTGTTTCATAAGACCTTAATAAGAACTCCACAAAAAGACATTTCCTTAGCCAAATAAATGTGGGGGAAACACTGACTTAAAGGTAAACAATTTCCTTCACTATTGTGATCCTCTGAGTGGATTTAGCATCCAACATTCTCCAAATTTACTTGATGGCAAACTTTTTTTTATTTTTCTTTTTTATGAGTAGCAAAATGCTCTTCAAACAGTAGCAAACAGTTCTGACAGACAATGAAGGGAAATGACACAGTGAGAAATCTGTTGCTGGCATCCATCTTCCCTCCCCTCCTCAATCTTCCTCAGCTATGTCAGTAATAACAGCTAACTGTATTTGGTCACTTGTATCTCATACGTTCCTAACCCAGTTCTTCAGGGTAGATAGGAGTAACCATTCATTGAATATCTGAAATTTCTTGTAAAGAGCATGGTTTTACCCAGAAAGGATTTGGAGGCTGAGTACATTGTTCTGCCCCTACTTATTGGCAATGCAAAGTTTACCTTTTTGAAGGGGGAAAGCTTCAGAGAATATGGTACTGTTTACACAGGCACAAGAAATTATTGGCAAAACTGCAGCTGTATTTTTCAGAGCCTCATGAATTACCCATTGCATTCACGGAGAAAGCTGATTACTTTCCTCTTTTTGTTTGGTCTTGAAACAAAACCTTGGCTAGTTCCTTTGTTGGGAGAGAAAATAATTTGAAAATGATTCTTCATTTTTTAAAAAGAAATTACTTTTTCCTTCTCCTTTTTTGCCAGCTGGGATGATTCACAATAAAGATATCTATTCTTTTTAATATCCCTACAATAGTACATATGCTGACAGCTAGCAAATCTACCTCCCGACCCCAGAACTTTCTTTTTGAGCTCCAAACCAATTGACACAACCCATTGAACAGCCATTTCAGGATGTTCCAGAGGCCCCACAGATTGATCACTGTTCACTCAGATCCTGCTCTACTCTTTCTGCAATTTCCACCCTAATTTCCATGACCCCAGCCCCAAACCTGGGAGTCATCCTTATCTTTCTCTCTCCCTGTCTGATTTTTTGTATCCAATTGTCAAGTCTACTTTAAAATAGCTCTCAAAAATGTCTCCTTGCCTCCATTTCTGTGGCTTAATTTGGTCAGTCTTTGCCTTGCTTGCCATGAGCTAGGCATCCCCCTCACTAAGTCCCTACCTTCTCTGCATACCAACCTCCAAACCAGCCTTTCCATATTAATTACCAGAGCAACCCTTTAAAAACAAATTAGGCCAGGCACAGTGGTTCACTCCTGTAATCTCAGCACTTTGGGAAGACAAGGTGGGATGATCGTTTGGGGCCAGGAGTTTGAGACCAGTCAGGGTAATCTTGAATAGGAGCTGGGTAAAATGAGGCTGAGACCTACTGGGCTGCATTCCCAGATTGTTAAGGCATTCTAAATCACAGGATGAGATGGGAAGTCAGCACAAAATACAGGTCATAAAGAACTTGCTGATAAAACAGCTTGCAGTAAAGAAGCTGGCCAAAACCCACTGAAACCAAGATGGCGATGAGGGTGACCTCTGGTTGTCCTCACTGCTACACTCCCACCAGCACCATGACAATTTACAGATGCCATGGCAACATCAGAAAGTTACCCTATATGGTCTATAAAGGGGAGGTATGAATAAGCCACCCCTTGTTTAACATATCATCAAGAAATAACCATAAAAAGGGGCAACCAGCAGCCCTCAGGGCTGCTGGGTCTATGAAGTAGCCATTCTTTTATTCCTTTACTTTTCTAATAAACTTGCTTTCACTTTACTCTACAGACTCACCCTGAATTCTTTCTTGTGTGAGATTCAAGAATCCTTTCTTGGTGTCTGGATTGGAACCTCTTTCCTATAACATATAGTCCCAACTACCCAGGAGACTCAGGCAGGAGAATAACTTGAGCCCGGGAGTTTGAGACTGCAGTAAGCTATGAAAGCACCACTGCACTCCAGCCTGGGTCACAGAGCAAGACCCATCTCAAAACAAAAACAAAAACAAAAATGAACACACACACACACACAAACATGAAACAAAACAACAGAAACCCCCAAATTAGATTTGTTGGCTCCCTTGCTTAAAGTCCTTCACCAGCTCCCTACTGCGGATGGGATAGAGTTCAGGTTTGTCTGTATAGCCTACCATCCTTCAAGGTCTGATGACAACCTTTCCGTTGTCATCTCCTATTGGCCCCCACCTCACCCTAGGCTGTACTTGCGTTGGTTTCCTGGGCATTTATCAATGCTGTTGTTTCACACTGCTCTGCACGTTACCTGCTACTTCCTTTTCTTCAGTCACCTTGGTTCCTTTTTTTGCCTGATAAACTTCTTTTTTCCTTTGAGACAAAGTCTCACTCTGTCTCCCAGGCTGGAGTGCAATGCTGTAATCTCGGCTCACTGCGACTTCCGCCTCCTGTGTTCAAGTGATTCTCCTGCCTCAGCCTCCCGAGTGCTGGGATTATAGGCACCCACCACCACCCCTGGCTAATTTTTGTATTTTTAGTAGAGACTAGGTTTCACCATGTTGGTCAGGCTGGTCTCGAACTTCTGACCTCAAATTATCTGCCTGCCTCAGCCTCCTAAAATGCTGGGATTACAGGCGTGAGCCACCGTGTCCAGCTGCTTGATGAACTTCTATCCCATGTCTGAAACCACCATCAACTGCTTCTCTTTTGAGAGTCTTCTCCAGGCTCCTTATGCAGAAATAGCCACTCTGGTGCATTTTGGGGTCACCACTATTCCTTCATCAGAATCCTTGATTTTTACCTGGGTATACAAAAGTGTGAGAAATAATAGATATTTGTTGTTTTGGGGGTGGATCATTATGTATCAAATTGATACAGTCTGTTCAGTGAATAGGCAAGTTGTTCATCCCTGGGGGTACTTTATTTTTCTGGACAAGATGATAAGATTTGATTAACTGGCCTAATTTAGGAGTTGCCTAATGGAGGAGAGACCTGTTCGGGAGGATGCCAAAGATAAATTGTTTTCTCTTTGCCATCCTAGAACTCTCAGTGGGCAGATGGCAGTGGGTTGCATGCTCTTGTGCCTTCAGCACAAGTATTTTGGATGCCCTGAACTCCAGCCTCACAGAACCGGGACCAGATGTCACCAGGCTGGTGTCTCACTTCCTGTAGCCAGCTAAGCATCTGAGACTTTTAAAAGATCAAATAAGCATCTTGCCTTGCCATTTTTCAAAAAAGCAGAAATACAAACCTAAACTTTTTTCTCAAAACACTGGGTTTTTGAGGCTTTTAGGTTAGTGAAACTATTCTATATGATTCTATAATGATGGCTACATATCATTATGCATTTGTTCAAACCCATAGAATGTATGATACCAAGAGTGAGCTCTGATGGAAACTGTTGACTTTGGCTGATGATAATGTGTAATGTAAGCTCATCAATGACAACAATTGCATCACTCTGGTGGGAGTAAGGGCTATTGATAGGGGAGGCTATGCATGTGTGGGGACAAGGGATATATAAGAAGTCTCTATAACTTTCATTCAGTTTTAGAATGTGAACCTAAAACTACTCTAAAAAGTAAAGTCTAGGCCGGGTGCGGTGGCTCATGCCTGTAATCCCTGCACTTTGGGGGACCAAGATGGATGGGTCACCTGAGGTCAAGAGTTCAAGACCAGCCTGGTCAACATGGTGAAACCCCGTCTCTACTAAAAATACAAAAATTAGCTGGGTGCAAAAATTAGGTGGCACATATCTGTAGTCCCAGTTACTTGGGAGGCTGAGGCAGGAGAATCCCTTGAATCCGTCAGGTGGAGGTTGCAGTGAGCTGAGATCGCTCCATTGCACTCCAGCCTGGGTGACAGAGCGACTCTGTCTCAAAAAAAAAAAAAAAAAAAAAGCCTATTAAAAAAATATTTGTGCATAGGATGCAGGAAGAGGAAGGTTAGCCAAGTGCAGGATGTTTTGTGTATATGGGATTTTCTAAGGTAAATCATGTCCCCCAATCTCTACCATCCCTCTTTCTCTTGCATTCCCCAACCTCTCCACTTCACTGGCTCCTGCCTCCTTACCTGTGATCAAACACAAGTTTGTCTCAACCTAAAGAATCTTCCTTGATTCTGCACCTGTCACTCAGGCTATGTCCACCAAATGGTCTCCCCTGGGGCCCTCCGACTCTCAGTCCTGTTCTGGCTGTTGCAATCTGACTTCCATCCCGGATATTCCACTTCTCCTGCCAAGGTCAAATCTGACCCAGTTGCCGAATTGGATGGAAAGTTCAGCCCTTGTCTAATTTACCTCTCTGCTGCCATTGAAACTCTGTGAGCTGTCTCTGAGGCCCCACCTCCTCTTGGCTGCTGTGACAGTGCTCTGTCCTGGTCCTCTTCCTACCTCTCTGACAGTGTCATTTCACATCACTTTTTTTCTACCTAAATATTGATGTGAAAGTCTTACCCGTCCTTTGAAACCCACTCCAATTTCTGCTTCTACAAAATTGAACCTCATTTCTAGAGTTACTGATCATAACTTCATTTTTCTGAGACTCAGTTTCTTTATCTGCAAGATGGAGATCATCAGAGAACCTACTTCATAGGACTGTTGTGAGGATTCAATGTAAGGAAAAGAGCATAGTGTCTGCCATTTACAGAGCTCTTAGTATACGTTGGCCATTATGAATATTATTTCTAAGTCGAATAAGTGCCTTTATTACTGTACTTATGAATGGATATTTCTCTCTGGATTGAGAGATTCCAAGGGTGGCTGGGGAATAGAAGAAGGGAGTCAGTTGCCTCATCTTTTTATTTTATTTATTTTTTTATTTTCTGAGGCAGTGTCTCACTCTGTTGCCCAGGCTGGAGTGCAGTGCCATGATTTCGGCTCACTGAAACCTCAACTTCCAGGGCTTTGATGAGCCTCCCACCTCAGCCTCCTGAGTAGCTGGGACTACAGGCGCATGCCACCACACCTGGCCAATTTTTGTGTTTTTTGTAGAGACAGAAGTCTCACTATATTGCCCAGGCCAGTCTTGTACTCCTGGGCTCAAACAATCCACCCACCTCGGCCTCTTAAAGTGCTGGGATTACAGGCGTCAGCTGCGGCGCCTCTTTTGATTTCTTTCCAGTCTCTCACATTTCCTGTAGTTTGTATTACTCTCACCCCGATAATGAATTCTGTATCATTCAGTACAATCCAGCTCAGTTCAACAAAGCCACATTAAACTGTCTATTGAATATCAGGCCTTGCACTGGACTTCGAGATGCACAAGTGAATGATCAATCCTTGCTCTGCAGGAGTTCTAAGCTGGGCTAAGATCGCTTGGGTACAAACTGTCTCACTTTCACACCAAGTTGGATATTTAGGCTTGATAACTACAATAGGGTTGGTGTGGTGATTGGGGATTGCCTTGAGGGTTAATTCAATGTGTGGCTGTAATTACACAATTGGGTGTGATTGCCTGCGTCTCTGTCCCCAAGGTGATTGCGTTTACTCACACCATTGAGACTGCTCAGGTGTGTTTTGTGTCCTAACAGCTTCTGCTTCTTTGAGGCTGACTGTTCTTGGCCAGACTTCCACAGCCACTGGGTTGACTCTTCCAGGGAGTCTGCAGAACTTGTCCCCAGATGTCTCTTTCCTAAGGAGTGGAAGGGAATTTGGACTGGGTGACCTCTAAAGTCCCTCCGACCTTGACACTCTTCGATGTCAGAAAAGCAGCCCAGGGGCTGGGCGCGGTGACTCACGCCTGTAATCCCAGCACTTTGGGAGGCTTAGGCAGGCGGATCACAAGGTCAGGAGTTCGAGACCAGCCTGGCCAACATGGTGAAACACCGTCTCTACTAATAATATAAAAATTAGCTGGGCATGGTGGTGCATGCCTGTAATCCCAGCTACTCGGGAGGCTGAGGCAGGAGAATCGCTTGAACCTGGGAGGCGGAGGTTGCGGTGAGCCGAGATCGTTCCATTGCACTCCAGCCTGGGTGACAGAGCGACTCTGTCTCAAAAAAAAAAAAAAAAAAAAAAAAAAGAAAAGCAGCTCAGAGCCAGAGGTCAGAGTTCGGCGGCAGCATTGATGCTGTCCTGTTTGGCTTGTTAGTGTTAATCAGTAAACGGGTTGCTAAGACAATATTTGAGGAACAGATTCTAGTGGATTAAGGTGGAGGTGGGGTAGAAGAAAGTGTTCTTTGAAGACAACAGTAGTCAGAGGGAAACATAAAATAAGCCCAGCTTAGGCTCCACCTCCTCCGGGAAGCCTTTCTGCTCTCTTGGCTCTAGGTGCCTATGGCACACTTGCCTGTATAACATATTCTGAATTTAGATCATGATGGACCTCTGACCACATGGTTTTGCTCTTTGTTTTTTTTAAAATGAAGTGTATTTGTTTTGCAGACACCAAAGAGATTTTAATCTACTCAAGACACTGACTTTGTCTTATGCAGTTTTTGGAAATGTCCCTTTTCCCATAGCACCTAGTTCCAGCTAGAGGCAGAGTATGTGTTTCATGAGAATTTGACTGATAGCCTGAAAGTGAAAGTTTCCAAGGTTTGCAGCGTAAGCCTTCTGTGGTGGGCAGCAGAGGCTCGAGGCTTCCTCTCCTCACTGCAAGTCCCTGAGAAGGATTTCAGAGATGGTGCTTTTCCTGAAACTCCCTGGCATCCAATCCACTGCTACTTGAGCTGAGTTCTTTCATGATTGGTTCCCAGGAACAATCAACCAAGTATGAAAGATGGTGTGACAGACTTTTCTTGGAGTGCAGATGGGGGTTAGCTTCCCATTCTCCCCCGGGAAGTAAACACTTTCCCTATATCCTTCACCCTGACTTCCATCCGTGGGTTCAGGTCCCACAGATCAGTTAAAGTCCAAGAGGGCTGCGGAGGTGATGGGTGCAAAGCTTTTCGAAATTTCATGCAAATTTTGTAATGTATACCTTTCCTAGAGAATAGGTCTATTCCTTTAAACACCTTTATGTTCCCCCAAATGTGAAGAACTGCAACGTTATCCACATTTCTGCTATACAGGCTTCTGGGGAATTATTTGTGTGGGGACAAACACAGATCCTACATGAGAAATAGGGCATGAAGAGGTCATGTGGTTTGGGGCCTCAGGCTTGAGGGTGCGGCTCCAATGTTGCTGTTTTTAGTGGCAAACTTGTTCATGGCAAGTAGTCAAGTTTCAACACTAATATTGCTTTTAAATAAAATTCCTCAACTTTCCTCCCACATTAGCCAAATCTGAAGGTAGGAAGATTGCCTCAAGGTCAAAGGTCCTCAAAACTGGAAAGCCTGGGATTCACAGAGGATCTTTGGAGAGCTTGGGCATGGCCTGGTTCCAGCAGAAAATCTGGAGCAAGTATCTAGGAGTGGTTTTCTTTTTTCAGTAAGCATGGAAAGGAAAAAGTTGGGAGAGACTTGGCCTGAAATGACGGTCCCTCATACAATATTGGGTCCCCAAAAATCAAAAAGTGACTTTCTGCTCCTGAGGCCAGAAGAATCTTCGAGTTCCAGAGAAAGCACCATGGCAAATATATA